>NW_024070196.1:71717403-71726952 GCF_014754425.2 Oryx dammah | reverse complement strand
GCCGCCCGCGCCGCCCCAGGGCCCTGCGCCACCCCTGCACGCGCGGGACTCGGGCGGGCCCTTCCCGGGGCTGGCGGGCGCTCCGCGCGGTGCCGGGGCGCCCTGGGGGCGGGAGCGGGCGCCGCGGGCTCCCCCTCCCCGGCCACAGGCAGGGCCGAGGGGCGCCTCCAGGGTCCCGAGCGGGGCGCGGGGCGGGGGAGCCCCAGAGGGGGCCTCGGCGGCTCCACGCGCCCCGACCTCCCCCAGCACACCCCTGCCCTGCGCGGACCCCTCGGCGGAGAAGGCGGCCTGCGCGCGGCACCGCCCCCTGCCGGCTGTGTGTAGCTGGCGCCTCGGGGCGTGGGGCTGTGGAGGCCGCGGGGGTCTGGCCAGACGGGTCACGGCTTGTTGGGCTTGTTAGGCGGGGCGCGGGGCGCTGCTCCTGGGGGCTCTGCTGGCCCTGTGCAGGCCCCAGTTCAGGGATGAGCGGAAAGCCTGGCGGGGGAGGGCTCAGGACACAGGGCGGCAGAGCTTGCAGGCCGAGCAGAGGGGCCAGGCTGTGAGGCGCCCTGGGGCGCACGGGTGCGTGCCCAGCCGGCGCTCTGGTGCAGGGCCCTCTCTGGGGTCCAGTGAGGTCCTTCCTTGCAGACAGGCTGCCCAGAGCCCACAGGTCTTAAAGGCGGTTTCCCGCAGTGGGGCCTTCAGAGGCCCGTTGGCCCCGCCTCCTCCCCACTTATCAGACGGAGGGGGCTGCTGGGTGTGCCCCGTGGGGAGAGCAGACCGTCGAAGATAAGCCCACAGTCCTCGCGCCATCTGTTCACGTGGGCAGGGAGAGTGGGGCTGGCGGAGGGGCTCTGCGGGCCAGGGAGACCCCACGGACACTGCACCGCAGCGGGCCGGCCATGGATGGTAGGCACCTCTTCCCGGTCCCCGCCTCCCTGAGCAGGGGAGAGGAGAGAGCCCCCAAACTTGTGCTGATCTTATTTCTGTCCATGGGCAGCGGGCCGAGGCCTGGTGCTGGGAGTCCCTGGCTGAGAGCTGGCCTCCCCTGAGGACACCCCCCCCCGCCCTCCCTTGCGGACCCCAGTTCTGCTGTCTCTGAGCTGCTTTCCGTGGCAGCATCTGCAGAGACAGGGCCTTCTACGGGGAGAAGACGGGGCAGCCAGTCCTCCAGGGGCAGGGGTGGGGGCTGCAAGCGGCCTCCTGGGGCCCCAGAAGCGTTTCAGAGCCGCTGCCCCGCCAGGCTCTGTGGGCACTCGGAGTGGCCGAGCCACACGGCCCGACAGGTGGACTCGAGAGAAGCTTTCCCGCCCGCTCCTGCCAGGACGTCGGGTGACGCTGACCTCAGGGCAGCTCACGCTTTCTTGATGTGGGTGGTGGGGGTCAGTGCAGGCTGGGGGACGCGTGCTCACCCCAGACCATCACAGGGCCGGGTGTGCCGAGGGACCGCCCTGGAATGTGGGCGGCCTCCCTGGTGGCGCCTCCTGGCTGGTCCCAGTCCTTCCTTCTGACGCCCCCCTCACCCCTGCAGGCCGGCAATGCTATGACCTCCTGGTGATTGGCGGCGGATCCGGCGGCCTGGCCTGCGCCAAGGAAGGTGCGTGTCCTGCGTCCCGCGTGTGGCTGGTCCTCCGGGAGGGCAGTGGAGCTCTGGGGGCTGGGGGCGCGACCCGCACGCGTGCTCTGGGCCACGGGCCTGGTCTCCCTCCCCAGGCAGCCGGTGGCCTGCTTTCTCTCACTGTAGATCACACTGCATTTTATGAAATTTTGTCTCAGTGGACTCGCGCTGCAAGTATCCTCACTTTCCGGGCCTCTCCCACGGGCCCCGTTCTGTGGAGATCGTCCGTGTTGCTGCATGTATCCGGAGTCTCGCCTTCTCACACGGCTGCGTTGACTCGGCGTCCATCTCACCTGTGGTTGCTCTATTCGCCCGTGGACTGGGTTGTTTCCTGTCTGGGGCGGTTGGAAACATCTGTGTGTGCGTGTGTCTCTGTGTGGATGCGTGCTGTGCGTCTGCCGGAGGGCCGCCTGAGAGTGGAGCAGCTGGGCCGAGTGCTGTGCCCCCCGCCTAGGCACTGTTTGCCTTTCAGCAGTGTTTCGCCCGTTCGATGAGCAGGTCTTCCACGTCCACGTCCCTTTTATCCTGCGTGTTTCGTGCTTTCAGACTGCTTTGTTGAGATGTGAGTCACACGCCGTGCAGATCACTCGTCTAAACCGCCTGATGTCGTGCATTTTGCACCCGCAGGGTTGTGCGGCCGTGACCGCCAAGTGTATCTCCTGTTGCTTTCTGTTTGTGCTGGTCTCTGTTGCCCGGGCTTTCTCTGGTTGCAGGAGCGGGGTTGCTCTTTGCTGGGAGGCTTCTCACTGCGGTTGCTTCTTTGCTTGTGCGGCATGGGCTCTAGGGCGCATGTGGATTCTTCCCCACTGGGAGACAGTCACCAGGAGGGGACATAAGGAGACATAAGTACCCCTACCCGGAGGCGACGACGTCACCCCACACCCGCATGTCGCCCCACAAGGCACCTAGGACTCTGCCCTGTCTGCGCCCCGGCGTCCGTTCTGATGAGAATCTGCCCTTTGTATCTTTGTTCCTCTGCTGTGTGTCTCTCTCCTCTGCTCACTTTTAGGGTTTTCTCTTTCCGTTACTTTTGAGCAGTTTAATGATAGCATGCCAACTCAGGTGCATGCTGAATTCCCTTCCTGCCGGAGTTCGTCGAGCTCTGTGGGTCTGTGGATCAGGATTCCCCATCCTCTGGGCCCTAATGCCTGAGGTGGAGGTGATGTCGTGGCAACAGAAATAAAGTGCACAGAAATGTGATGGGCTCGGATCATCCCGACACCATCCGTGGCAAAGCTGTCTTCTACAGAACCGGCCCCACATGCCAAAAGGGGTGGGGAAACCGCTGGGTCATAGTTTTCCTTGATCCATGGTGCTGTTCAGCCATCAGCCGCTGCTCCGCGTGGGCGTCGCTGCTCCCACGGGCGTCAGCTGTCCCGGCCCCTCTCCGAGCTCGCCCGGCTCTCTGCATCGTGGATGGTCTCCATTCCTGCCTGTAGGCTCCCTAATAAAAGAGTCTGCTGTGTCTGCTCCACCATGAACCCCACTCGGTGCCAGTTCTTAAAAGTATGTTTCTCGGAGCACCGTTGCTGTGCAGCGCCGTGCCCGTCCCCACTGCCCAGCGAGGCGCGCCGGCCGCACATGTGCACGGGTCCCCCGCTGTGGCTTTCCCTCTGCTTGGCGCGGTTGCATCTCTGCAGTTTGACGTGGGCGCTTTTTTCTGTCTTTCACACGGCTTCTTAGCTCTTCGAACACGTGGAGTGCAGTTGTGACCCCTGCTTTGCTTGCTTTTCCGCTGATCCTGATGTCACTGCCAGTTCTCGGCAGCTTCGTGGACTGGTTGCATTTTTCTGCTCCTTTGTGTGCCTGGTAATTTTTGTTAGAGCGCCACTTTGGGCTCTACCCTGCTGACTTCCCTTGGTAAAGAGTCTGCCTGCAATGCAGGAGACCTGGATTTGATCCCTGGGTGGGGAAGATCCCCTGGAGGAGGGTGTGGCAACCCGCTCCAGGATTCTTGCCTGAGAATCCCACGGACAGAGGAGCCTGGTGGGCCACAGTCCGTAGGATCACAAAGGGTCGGACACGACGGAGCGACTTACACCCTTTCGCTTTCGTTTGCTGGGTTCTGGGTCTTTTTGTACTCCTAGAAGTGTGTCAGAGCGTGTCCTGAGATGTAGGTAGGGACAGCCTGGTCTTTTCGAATCTTCTGCATGAGGTCTGTTAGGCAGGCCTGGTGCGGGGCCCAGTCCCGGCCTGACTACTCGGAGACACGACCTTCCCAAGCCCACAGACCGCCCCAGGAGGCTGGGCAACACTTCCACCGTACCTCCTCTCGGGAACGCCCGGCCCCTCCTGGGCTGGGTCCTCGGGACCCCTGTTCCTGGGGTTCACATCCTCCCGCCCCTGCCTCCGGAGATCGCTGGCCTTCGTTTTCCCCTGCTCCGCTTCTTGACGCCAGCGTCTTGCACATTGTGTCAGGACATTCGGTTGTTTTGAGCGGGAGGCTGACTCTGGTCCCTGTTGCCCCGCCCTGGTCAGACCCAGAAGCTGGGTGTGGTTGTGTCTGAGGAGTCCCCCCGGCCACAGCCTTTAAATCCAGTGCCGGGTCCCGTCGGTCACCGTTGAATGAAGTGGTCTTGTTGATGAAGACTTGCACACTTGCTTCTGATCGTGGTAGCCACGAGTCGAGCGTGTTCTGTAGTGTCAGACGCTCGTGCCCTCGGGGTGCAGGTCCGGGGCCTGGGGCTGGCCGGTGCTGTGCCCCAGCAGGGCCCGTGGGAAGCCTACACTTGTCCCTGGGCTCAGAATGCAGGGCCCGCAGCTTGGGGACCTGCAGACAGCGGAGGGGGGGTCTTGGGGAGCGGGGCGGGGGGGCGGCTCCAGGTGGGGCTGAAGTGTGGGGTCGGGTCCTGCTCCCCGTCTCGGGGCCTTGCTGACCTGCCATCTGACTCCCGAGTTTTGCTTTCCTGAGAAGAGGCAGCAGTGCCCAGCTGGGGACTCTGAGCAGATGGACTGGGACCCTCCATGGGGTCCAGGAAAGAGGGGTGTGAGGGGGGCCGGGGGCCTGTCTGTAGTGTCCCGGGTCTGACCTGCCCTGGAGCAGGGTGGCGGGGTGGGCTGGGCAGCGCTGCTCTGGTGGGCAGTCAGGGAGAGAGTCCGGGTGCCTGTCCGTGGGCACTGTGGCCGAGGCCAGAGGCCTCCTGGGCCGCCTGAGTCCCCCGGGTGGACTGGTCCCCAGCGTGCTCACCTGCCTCTTCCTCATCCTTAGCCGCCCAGCTGGGGAAGAAGGTGGCCGTGCTGGACTACGTGGAACCTTCCCCCCGAGGTAGGCCAGTCCTGCGGGTGGGGGCGGGCTTCAGTCCGGAGGGGCCGAGCCCAGCCCTCTGGCCGGGAGAGTTGGAGTCAGCAGGGTGGCGGCTCACCCGAGCTCCCCCTGCCCGCCAGGCACCAGGTGGGGCCTCGGCGGTACCTGCGTGAACGTCGGCTGCATCCCCAAGAAGCTGATGCACCAGGCAGCACTGCTGGGCGGCATGATCCGCGATGCCCCCCACTACGGCTGGCGCGTGGCCCAGGCCCCGCACGACTGGTGAGGCGCGACGGGGGGGCCGGGGTCCCCGCAGCCCCCGGGCAGCCCCTTCACCCCCATGTATGGGCCAGGCTTCTGGTTGTCTCCCGGGGCGGGTGGCAGAGGCTGCCCGCCCCCTGGGTGGGGCCTGGGCCCTGCTGCGCCCATGGCGCCCAGGACCCACCTCAGGCTGCCAGGCCTGGCAGGTGGCAGGTGGTCTGCTCAGGGCCCCCAAGTCGGGAGCCCCTGGCCTAGGCCCAGGGACGGCCTCCACCCCCGCCACCTTGAGAAGCACGTGGCCCCTGGGTGTGCCTGTGAAGGGCCCTTAGCAGCCCCGTCCTGGCGGGACCCGCCCCTGAACCGTGCGGCCGTTCAGCCCCACGCTGCCTGTACCACCAGGGCGACAATGGCGAACGCCGTTCAGAACCACGTGAAGTCCCTGAACTGGGGCCACCGCGTCCAGCTGCAGGACAGGTACCACTGCTGTGCCGGGCCCCGGGCGGTCGTGGGCATTGAGGACTCCCCAGGCTGGGGAGGTGGGGAGAACTGCGGAGAAAGCCGTCGTCTGGCGGGCTCCACACTCCCAGCGCGGGGCCCGGGTTCGATCCCTGGCCGGAGAACTAGAGCCTGCATGCTGAGGCTGAGACTTGGCACAGCCGAGTAAATAAGTGTTTAGAAAGTAAAGACACAGCACCATTGGGAAGTATTTTGTTAAAAAAACGAAAGCCAGTTTCTGGGCACCAGGCGCCCCTCACCCCTCCTGGGGCCTGGCCTCATGGTCCCCTGCCTGCTGGCCCCCTTGCTTGGCAGCGGGACGTTGGTAGGTTTTGGGGGGACAGTACTGGTACTGTCCAGTACTGGGAACCTCCCCTTCCTGGTGGAGCGTGTCCAGGTGATAGGACTGAGCTCAGCAGAGGCCCGGCCACCTCTCTCCCCACACACCGGAGCTGCGCTGGGCCTTGGGACGTCCCTGCGTGGCGGCTGTGGTCCATGTGTCTGGGGAGACCCAGGGAGACGGCAGCCGTGCCCCCCTACCCCTGAGCCGTGGGAGGCCTGAGGTCACATCTGAGCATCCTGTTTTCATTTTGCAGGAAAGTCACGTATTTTAACGTCAAGGCCAGCTTTGTTGACTCGCACACAGTTTGCGGTGTCTCCAAAGGTGGGGAGGAGGTGAGCGCCTGCCCCCTGGGCTCCCAGGGGCCGCTCTGGGCCGTGGTGGGCAGATCCCAGTTTCGCGCAGCCTCTGCGCTGTCCCCAGCGATCAGTGCCACTGGGATTGACAGGACATCCCCCCGGGGCCCAGGATGGTCCAGTCCTCTGTGACGGAGGAAGCGAGCACGCCAGGCTGCCTGTGGCCCAGGCGGCCCAGCCCGGCATGGCCTTGTGGGATTCTGGAGACCTTCTCCCTGGGGACACTGTGTAAGCTGGGAAGCTCTCCTGCCGGTGCTCAGACCCGTCTCAGGGCCGCCGTGGGGCCGGCGCCCCAGGCAGTGGCTGGGACTGGGTACAGTGGGGCCCTCGCGAGGTGCCTGAGGGCGCCCGTGGGGTGCCTAGGTGACCGCAGCTTCCTCGGTTTCTTCCCAGACTCTGCTTTCGGCCGAGCACATTGTCATCGCCACCGGAGGTCGGCCGCGGTACCCCACACACGTGAGTGTCCCCGGAGCACCCGCCCCCACCCCTGCGGTCCGCCCAGCGTGAGCTGCCTCTAGGGCGGGGGACCCGGCGGCTGTGACTGGTGGCTCTGGACAGGCCTCCAAAGGAGGGTAGGGTGCTTGTCCGAGTGACCACACAGGCAGGGCCCGTCAGTGACCACCAGTGACCCCCGCCCGCAGCCGTGGGGTTCAAAGTCCCTGACAGCTGTGGTGTGCTCCAGGGCCTGGCGATGAGCCCAGCTACCCGGCTGTCCACATGGGGACTGGCCCACTCCCACCCCACTGACCCCTGAACAGGGTAGATGTGGGAGCCACGGGTCCTGGGGAGGCCACTCGGTGGCTGCCCGCCCCACTGCCGGCCGAGTCTGCCTGTGTTCTGGTCCCTGTGTTACCCAGACCTGTCGGTCTCCCTTGAGCAAACTTATGAAACTTTATTTTTTTTGCCAATTGGAACCATAAACTGTTTGGAATCCGTTTCCTCTCTGCAGCGCTTCTGACTCCCGAGGGCCATGGGGAGGGCACACGTCCCATGCCCCCACCTGCTGGGGCGTGGGGTGACCTGCGCAGCCCCCGGGCGCGGGGCCCACCGCACTGTCCCTCGGGGACCGCCCAGCCTTCAGCCCAGCACCCTGGGGACCGGCCTGCCTGGCCTCGCCCCTCCCGCCCCCAGCCCTGGGTCTGATCCGGGGGTCCTGGAGAGCTGGAGGAAGAGGCTGCGGCCCCCCCAGCCCCCAGCCCAGAGCCGCTCCTGGGGAGGTGCAGCCGCACGCAGGTGATATCTGCGAGCCGGCTTCCTCTGTGGGCACCCTAGGGGCCAGAGACGCCACCTTACATCGACCCTTCTCCTGGACAGATCGAAGGTGCCTTGGAATACGGGATCACGAGTGATGACCTCTTCTGGCTGAAGGAATCCCCTGGAAAAACGTAAGGCCTGAGGGGTGTCCGGGGCCCGCTCCCCTGTGCACAGGGCAGCTGGGTAGCCTGTGTTCCTTCCCACCTAGGGAAGGCGGAAAGCCAGCCGCGCTGTGCGTTCGTTCGGGGCTGTGCCCGCCCAGGGCCATGTCACGGGGTTTGGCTGTTGTCCGCAGGCCTGGCGTTCATCAGGCTTCCCGCGGGCCACCGGGGGGAGCCCGGCCCCTCTCCAGTGCTGGTCAGGTGTCCCGCTTACACCTACCCCCCTAGTGTCCTGGGCGCCCCTGAGATGGGCAGGGCCCAGGGGCCCAGCTCACTCCCAGCCTGGGGTCCAGTTCTGGGAGCTGCTGCCGGGCGTCTCGGGGACCTGTGTTCGCAAGGACCAGACAGGCCACCAGAGGGCGGCAGAGGCTCGCTGTCACAGTGCCGGGCTGGGGAGGCTTGCTGCCCGAGGCCTGCGGGGGCAGGGTCTGCGTGTGGGTGTGAGCGTGTGTGTCCACACGTGTGTGTGCCTGTGTGTGAGCACGTGAGCGTGTGTGCGTGCCGGGCCGTGTGCTCTGCGTGCCCTCACTGTCCTGGCCTCACGAGGCATCCTTTCAGGCCCAGCTGCAGCCCCTCGCGAGGGGCCCCCTTTCTCTCCCCTGGCCAGACTGGCTGCAGAGGAGCCCGTCCTGCGGGTCCTGACCATCTCTGGCTTCTTCCGCACCGTGTGCACAGCCCGAGCTGTGTCCAGTCGAGAACCGCAGTCCCGGGTGGGCGCTGTCTCGTGGGCCGAAGGGACCGGGCCTCCCCCGCCGGGTGGGGCCCCCCGGCCGCTCCCATCTGCAGCCCGGGTCGCGCTGCCGCGCCTCCACAGGCTCCGGCCGTGCCGGGCGCTTCCCCCTGGAAGTGGGGTGTGACTTCACGTCATGCTTACCGCGCTGTCTCCCCGTCGTGTCTGGCGGCCTCTCTTGTCCCGGCCTAGCAGGCTCGACGGGGTCTGGCTTCTGCGGTTGCCGTTACAGCATCTTTGGTGTTCACTAGCTGCTTGAAACGAGTGTGGGCGTCTGCGTGTGGGTGTGAATGTGTGGCTGTATGTGCGTGTGTGTCAGGAAGACTGTGGATCTGTGTAAGGATGTGTGTCCGTGAGGGTGTGTGTCTGTGAGCATGAGCGTGTGTCTGAGGGCGCCTATGAGAGCACATCTGAGCGTGTTGTATGAGTGTGAGCATGTGTGTCTGTGAAGTGTGCGAGTGTGAGTGTGAGCATGTGTGTGAATACGTGTGTGTGTGCATATCTGTGAATGTATCTGTGTAAGTATGTGTGTCTGTGAGCATGTGTGACTGAACGTGTATTAGTTAGCATGTGTATCTCTGTGTGTGTGGCTGTGAGCGTGTGTGTCCGTGAGCGTGTGTGTGTAAGCATGTGTGGCTGTGAATGTATGAGTGTGTGTGGCTGAAAGCATGTGTGGCTGTGTGGCTGTGAGTATGTGTGTCTGTGAGCGTCTGTGGCTGTGAATGTGTGTGTCTGTGAGTATGTGTGTGTCTGAGCATCTGTGGCTGTGAATGTGTGTGTCTGTGAGTATGTGTATCGCAGTGAGTGTGTATGTATGTGTGTGGCTGTGAAGATGTGTGTCTGAAGGTGTGTGGCTGTGAGCGTGTGTGTCTGTGAGCATGTGTGTGAGCGTGTGTGTCTGTGAGCATGGCTGTGAGCATGTGTGGCTGTGAGCGTGTGTGGCTGTGAGCGTGTGTGTCTGAGCGTGTGTGGTTGTGAGCGTGTGTGTGAGCGTGTCTGTGAGCGTGTGTGGCTGTGAGTGTGTCTGTGAGCGTGTGGCTGTGAGTGTGTGTGGCTGTGAGCGCGTGTGGCTGTGAGCGTGTGGCTGTGAGCGTGTCTGTGGGCGTGTGTG
>NW_024070196.1:71717092-71717393 GCF_014754425.2 Oryx dammah | reverse complement strand
GTGTGGCTGTGAGCGTGTGGCTGTGAGCGTGTCTGTGGGCGTGTGTGTCTGTGAGCGTGTGTGGCTGTGAGCCTGTCTGTGAGCATGTGTAGCTGTGAGTGTGTGTGTCTTAGTGGCTCTGAGCGTGTGTGGCTGTGAGCATGGCTGTGAGCGTGTTTGTCTGTGAGCGTGTGTGTGAGTGTGTGTGTCTGTGAGCGTGTGTGGCTGTGAGCATGGCTGTGAGCATGTGTGGCTGTGAGTGTGTGTGGCTGTGAGCGTGTGTGGCTGTGAGCGTGTCTGTGAGCGTGTGTGGCTGTGGGCG
>NW_024070196.1:71694171-71717082 GCF_014754425.2 Oryx dammah | reverse complement strand
GCGTGTCTGTGAGCGTGTGTGGCTGTGGGCGTGTGTGGCTGTGAGCATGTGTGTGGCTGTGAGCATGTGTGTCTGAGTGGCTCTGAGCGTGTGTGGCTGTGAGCGTGTGGCTGAGAGCAGGGCTGCCCTGCCCTGGGGCTGCCCTCTGCTTTCCTCTTTCGCATCTGCCCACAGGCCTGCTGTCAGAGCTGAAATCTCGTGTTGTTTACAACTGCAGGTTTTTTCGGCTTGTCCTGTCTTTGGCTTCAGTAACGCACCAGTGTTTTGGGTTTTTAAGTGTGGCTCAGGCTCTTTGACGCTTAATTGCTGTTAGATTCATTGCATGTTGAGGAGAGCCTCCCCCCGCCCCACCCCCGCCCAGCAAGATGGTTTTTGACAAAAGCCCTGGATTTCCTGTGGGTCCCAGGGCCTTGGTGGGCGTCTGCAGCTTGTCTGCGTGAAGACGGGCCCCCAGGCACCCACCATGAGTGCCTGCGATCGGCCTGGAAACTCCTCCGAATGGGGCCCGGTCCTGCTCTGGCCCTGTTCGGGGTCCCATCCACCGGGCTTTGGACCCGCAGTGTTTTCTTGGGCGTTGGTTTCTGGAGGTGACGCAGGTCTGCGGGGGGCCATGGAGACCGTGGTGCCGCTGGCCTTCACGGCGCAGCCGCCTGGATGCTGGCTCGCGGCCTGGGGCTCATGTCCTGGCCGAGGCCGCTGCTGTGGCTCCGTCGCGTCTGCCCAGCGCCAGCGCTCTCTGAGCCTTGGTCTTTCGTTGATTCCGTTCCCACATGTTCGTTTTCTTTTGTTGGTTATTCCCGCGTTGCCTTCTGAACGCCGAGTCCAGCCGCCAAGAGGGGCCGCTGTCTGATGGCCCTCACTGCCCGCGGCTCGCCTGGGCCGGGGGCATGGAAAGGTCCAGGCGCAGGGCCCCGCGTGGCCACCCTGCTGACCACATGCTGGGCCCACAGTATGCAGGGCTGGGGAAGACAGCCCCAGATATCGGGGTCAGCAAAGTGTTTATTTTTTTCAGAAAAAAAAAAAAAACCAAACCATTTAGAAGACGTTTTTTTTTCTTAGCTCTTTCGTTTAGAAGGAATCTAGGTATGTTATTGTTTAAGGAAAAAAAGTGTTTGCAATGTATCAGTCACCCATTCCGCTCTGAGCGTGATTTATGTGAGGAAATGGTTCTTTAAAAAAATTAAGCTGGAGATACATCCCCGAACGATGCTTCTGTGAAACGCAGCTTTTGTGCCGAGCTGTGAATGCAAGTTGTAACAGTGTGATACGGGAGGCAGTGTTTACTCGCTACATTCCTGTGCGCAGTCAAAATAAGCCGGAGGGCCGACAGTAGCATTTCTGTATTTTATCAGCTCTGGCCGGGCTGGGGGCCTCCACTCACACTCCGAGGGGCTGTTTCTACCAGATTTATTTGCCTTATAAATATTCCTGGTGTTTATTTTAACTCGCCTTTAAAACGGAGCTGAAATGAATATGGGCCCAAGGGCTGCCCCCACCCTGGAGGCCTCGCAAAGCCGGGCAGGCCGTGCCCCGGGGCCCATCCAGGAGGCCAGCCGGCCAGCAGGGTGCCCAGCATGCCTGGCCTCACCTCAGCCTGCAGCTGCGGGGCCTCCACTGGCCAGCTCCCCACAGCCCGTGGGCTCTGGGGCTGTCTGCCCTCCTCCCCGTGTGGACCGTCCTCAGGGTCACCTTCCTGAGATGGGGTGGCCAGCAGCCTCCATGGGTGACCCACCTGCTTTGCCCCAGGGGTCTGGGAGCCCTCTGGACAGCCCATGTGCAGCTGCTCCCAGAGCCCCTGCCTGCAGGGCCCCGGCGTTGCCTGTGCTGGTGGGTTGGCCATGGGCCCTCGCCCTGTGTGGGTGCCTCCTGGCCCGCCTGGGAGCGGACTGGGGCCTTCAGCCCCGAGAGGCAGGTGGAGAGCTCCTTAGACCGGGGCTTCACGCCTGGGGAAGCTTTGTCGCTGCTTCCTCCGCCTCCAGATGTGAGGCGGCAGCCAGCCCGTAATCAGGGTAGTCCTGCGGCAACTGCATCTCGGCGTGCTGTGTTGGCGGCACCCAGGGGCACGCGGTGGGGGCTTCCTGAACACACACGCGGCCACAGGGCCTGGGGGCGCAGGCCTTGGATCCTGCCTTTTTCAGATAATTGTTGTTTGATAAGGAATTGCTTATTTGATGAACTGGGGGCCAGGGGTGGAGTGAAAACCAACGCCGTTGAGGAGTGCGAGGTGACTGTGGGCACCAGCAGATGCCCGCCCCCTGGGAGGTTTCACCCGCCTGCGCTTGGTCAAGGACGTGCCCTCCTGATTCTCCCACTGTTGGCGGCTTGGAGCCAGCAGCCTGGGGGCGGGGCCCCGTGGCCTCGAGGTGGGAGTGGGGACAGCCAGGGCTTGGGGGGACCCTCACCCACCCCCACTCCCCACCCGCCTGTGCAGGGTTTGGGAGCGTGCTCAGGGGCTGCAGAAACAAAACACCTTTGCCAAAATCAGGAGACCACGTTGCTGCTCTGCCTGGAGCTGGGCTGTGGGCTTCAGGCTACAGACCCCCCCACCAGAGTCTGCTCTGTGGAGACAGGAAGACTCAGACGGCAGGACAGCGCAGTGGGTGGTCAGCGGGCTCCCCGGGGCCGCACGCCTCAGCTGCGCGGGGCCGTGGGTGCCAGTCTGCACGCACACCCTCCACTGGTTCTCATGTTGGGGCAGGATGTTTAAGGCAGCCCAAGCTGCGCAATTTCTGTCTTGAAGGAAGACTTGTCCCTTCCCCGTTCACGTCCAGACGAAGGGACAGCAGGCCATCTTGTGTTGTGTGTACCCACGTGTGGACGTGTGCGTGTGCCTGCGTGCGTGCCCCACATGCCAAGCTCTCCCCACTCACCCACACAGACGTCCCCGGCCCCGACCTGTCCCGAGGAAGCTGGGTGCCAACAGCTCCCCGCAGGGCGCCAGCGGCCGTCCTCCCAGGACGAGCGTCTGTTTGAAATGGAATTATATCATTAGTACCTGCCGGGATCAAGCTGACATCTGCTGATCCACCCCCGCGTCACCTTTTCTCGTTCAAAGGCTGAGGGTGATCTGACGAGCCCACCCACACGCTGCCTGGGCGGGGAGTCTGTGCTCAGATTCAGTTCAGTGCGCGTGTGCTCAGGTGTGTGTGCACGCCGGGTGTGTAACGGGAGGTCTGCTGGGTCCCATGGCCCCTTCCTGCTGGCCGTGCTGACTCTCCCAGCCTCTGCGTGCGGGGACGTGGGGCAGGCAGGCGTGGGCCCTCCACCCGGCCTCTGTGGCCCCGGAGCGTTCTGCCCACGCCCGGCACCCCCCTGGTTGTCTGCAGCCTGGCGTCGGGTCCAGTGGGAGTCAAGGAGAAGCTTGCAGCGCCTGGGCTTGGTCCACGTCGGTCCTGCCTGCGGGCCCGTCCTCGGACACGCTGGTCTGTTGCCAGCCATCCCTCCCTCGCCACCAGGCAGTTCCCCGATCCGGCAGCTGGTTGTGACTGTGGCAGGAGCCCTGGGGGGGCTGTCGTCCCTCAGGATGGCCTGTCGGACAGCTCGCGGCAGGTGCCGGCCGCCCGCACGAGGCCCAGCTTCAGAGCCCCAGGGGCTGTTCACGGCCAGTGGCCGTGTGACCCACATATCTATGTTCCTCCCACAGGTTGGTGGTTGGGGCCAGCTGTATCCTTTGCTGCATGAGGGTGATGGACAGACGGACGGCGCTGCTCACCGTCCCGAGAGTGGACGCTCGGGCCCGGCCCCCGCCCTCGCGTGGGGGCTGCCCCCTGCAACCTGTAAAGGCCCAGTCTGTCCTCTGTGCTCAGGGGACACTCTGAGGTTGACCTCTGAGACTGGGGCTTCCGGGAGGCTCTCTCTGAGCTGCTCACTGGCCGGGCAGCTGGACACAGCCGTGAGGCAGCTGGTCCTCCCTGGAGACCAGCCCCCTCTGGCCGGTTCCTTCAGATGGAGCACTAAGATTGGGGGCCAGGAGGAGCAGCTGCAGGGGAGACAGAGGCGTGAGGTCTGGGTGCCGGCTCCCGACCGTCCCCGTGTGGCCTGGGTGAGCCTCCAGGGCACGTGGAAGGCGCCTGTGCACGGAGGCCCCACCTGGCCCATGACGTGCGTCTGAGATGGGCACCGGGGGGAGTCTCCACAGCCGGGTCGGAGCCTCCTCTGGGCTGGTGGGGACGGGTGGGGTGTGGGCTTCTGGCAGGGCACAGGGTCTTGCTGCCCGGTACCAACATCACCATCGTTAGCACTCCTTAGCTGCCTGGCAGACGTAGCCCTGGAGTGTGCGGGCTTCCTCACCGGGCTCGGCTTGGACACCACCGTCATGATACGCAGCGTGCCCCTCCGGGCCTTCGACCAGGTAACGCCCCGACCCGTGTCCCTGCTGTCGTGAGGGGGCTTGCCCGCCCCCTACCCGGGCGGGGCAGGTATGGGCTGGCAGCGAGGTCTCAATCTTTAGAAACCGGCCCTCGAGTCGAGGGAGGAGACCGTTGGCGACATACACACCTGTTGACGGGTGGCAGTAAGGGTCAGCACGCGGCAGACACAGCGGTCAGCCCCAACCCCGGAGGGCAGCGGCCGGCGAGCGTGGGCAGCCGTGCCATCCCAGCCCCTTGCTGAGCCCCTGGGGCCCCGAAGGGTGTGTCTCTCCAGGGCCAGCGTGGCGGGGAGCGAGGCCCTGGGTGACCGTCGTGGGTGACGGCAGCCCGGCCACTGTAGACAGGACGGACAGGATGCCAAGCCGAGCCAGGCCCTGCGGCCCCACAGCCTCCCCGTCCACCACCCAGGCGGCCCCAAGGCCTCCCAGTCCCGGGGCGTGGGCACCCTTGCTGACAGTGGACGTGCCCACGTGATGAGCACGGGTACTTTCTTTTTAAGCCACAATCCCTCCGAGGAGGTGTCGCTTTAAAGCCCGGGTCTGGGCTGTTGCTGCCAGAATACCAGGTGTCTGCACGGCGGGACGGTGGGCGGGCTCCAGGGCGATGCGACCCCCGAGGTCCTGTCACCCCCTGGACAGACACGCCCGAGCGCCCGCCTCCAGCACACACGTTCGGGGACGGCCTCGAGCCTCGGGCTGGATGCAGGCAGAGAGGGCCCGAGAGACAGAGGCCCGCAGGAATGAGAAGGCGGGCAGAGAGGTGCCCACGTCTGCTCGCAGCTACCTGGCCACCACGCCCGGCAGAATCTAGCAGGCAGAACCCAGGGCAGGTCTCAGCCCCTTCAGGGAAGCCTCGGTTCATTACCGTCTAAGAAGTGTCCAGAGGTCACACACACCCCAGCCCAGGGGCCTGGGCCCGCAGACTCGGGGTGGGGGCAGGGGGTGCCAGAAGCTCTGCCGGCTTAGTCCCCAGCTCCGCAGAGAGCAGGGTTCCCTAACAGCCCGCTCAGGCAGGCCTTTCTGCGGGCCGCCCCCCCCCCCCCAGCGCTGGGCGCTCACCCCATACCCTCTCCACCCTCTGCAGCAAATGGCTTTGCTGGTCACCGAGCACATGGCTGGCCACGGCACCCGGGTCCTGCGGGGCTGTGCCCCCGAGAGGGTGGAGAAGCTCCCAGGCCAGCAGCTCCGCGTCACCTGGGTGGACCTCGCCTCGGACCGGAAGGACGTGGGCACCTTTGACACCGTGCTCTGGGCCATAGGTGAGGACGTGCGTGCCCCGGGCCCCAGGCGCCCCCTTCCCTGCCGTCGGGCGTCTGGACCCCTCCCCGCCTCTCCCCACGCCCCCCGGACAGCGACGCAGAGAGCTCATGGGTGACTCCCTGGCTGACCCTGTGGAGGGCACGGGGGCCCCTGCGGGCACGGGACGGCCAGCCTGGAGAGGCCCTGAGGGCACAGCCCGGAGCCCAGAGCCGTGGGGGTGGGCCTGCCCTAGGGGTTCCCTGCACAGAGGGCGCCAGGCCCACCTGCTGGGACACCCTCGCCTTGGGGCCTGTGACCCGTGCGTTTGGAACCCGTTTTCCTGACCCGTCCATGTGCACGTTACGCCTAGAGACAGGCAGGGTCTTCCCTCCGTGTTTCCAGCCCGCGGGCCTCTCATCGCCCTCCCCCCACCCGGGTCTGGCTTCTGAGTCTCTGTGCCTATCAGACTCCACATCCGGCTCCGCAGCTCTCGACGTGTCCACTGAGCCCTCAGAGGGCCTGTCCCCCGCGCTTTTCCACCCCGGCTGCCCAGGTCCCCACGTGCCCCGAGGTGGGGCCGGGGTGGGGATGTCCTTCTGAGAAGCCTAGTGCCTTCGAAATGCTCAGACGGGTGGAAATCAGAAAATGAAATAAACCCCGGAACAGTCAGCGAGGGGCCGTTGAAGCTTGATGAGAGCAGGTTTTAGGAATGAGGCAAAGATCTGAGACGCCCCGGAGCGATCTCTTGGCCAAGATTCGCTAAATTACCAGAGGAAATGTTCTTGATCAAACCGTGAGCGTAGACCTAAGGGGGTTTGTTTTGATGAACACTGTGAAGGACTGTCCAAGTGTTCAGACCCGGAGAGGTAAACTGACGGCTGTCCTTTTCAGCTCAGTTCTAAAGGCTGAGGTGGCGGCCCCCACCCCCTGCCTGGGCCCTCACCTGCACCGCCCCCCGCCCCGGGCCCTCGGGGTCCTCCCTGAGTCCAGACGGCCCTGGTGGGCTACAAGGCGAGGCCCTGGGAGCCCTCCCCCACCGGGAGGGAGTCCGTTTTGTTTTCTGTATTTTCAAAACGAGCATCCCCCAGACGGTCTGCTGGTGTGATTGATGCCGGGGGAGGGGTGGGGGCTTTTCACAGTCCTTGGCCTCTGACCTTGCTTCCCAAGGCGGCGCTGCGGTTCCCGGCACGCCTCCCAGCCGAGGGCAAGTGCTGGCGGGGCATGGCTCGCGGCGGGTTTTGTAAACATCCAGGAGCCGCGTCCCATTTCAGGAACCAGAACGTTCTCTGCCCTTTACCTGGAGAGCCTGGAATCAGGCATTACTTCTGCGTGCGATAAAGGGTGGTCCCAGGGGTCCGAACACCACGGCCGGCCGGGAGCTGGCAGACCCTGGGTCCGCCTGGCCACCCGCCAGACCCGACAAGTCACGGATGAGAAGGGTGGGCCCCGGCTCGTGCCCGTGGACACCCGGGGACCCCAGCGTGGGCCTGGCCTGCAGCCTGCCAGCCTCTTCCTCGGCGCGGCCTTGATCCCCACGAGGTGGATTAGACGCCTTAGCAGCTAAAGCAGTTAATTGCTGTGCAGGGGGCCGGCTCATTGTTTGTCTGTGAATCACCCGCTCACACCAGGTGTCTTAGATAACAGGCCGGGAGCTGGGGAGGAGGATTTCCTGTCTGCAGATGCGCCGATTACTGTGATGAGTGAAGACAGTCAGCCCGCCCCGCAGGCTCGGGCCGCTGCACTTAACCACTTGTGGCCTGGATCCCGGTTAGGGGTAGGGGGGTGTGCGGAGTGGGACTGGTAAGCCCAGTGGACACCTCTCAGCAGGGACCCTTGGCTTCGCTGTGACTTCCTCATGTTTTTAAAAACAGCCTGAGCGCCTTGGCCTCGGGAAAACCCGGAGCCAAAACAGTCCCCAGCACCCTCCCCCCTGCCCCCCATAATCAGTGGCCTCCGGGCAGGGCTCAGCATCCAGGCTGATGTGAGGCTCAGGCCACAGGAGCCCCACCCACGGGCGGAGAAGCAGCGGGGCGCCGTGGGCAATCAGCCCCCGAAGCTGGCGCTTTTTCAGGCTTTTTCTTTGCAGCGGGCTGTTGCCATTCACCCATGTCACGTGGGAGCCTCCAGCGTGGGAGGAAGCAAGCCCGAGGGTCCCAGGCTGTCCACTCTGGCCGACCCCCGTCCTGAAGGCCCCAGCCACTCTGAGCACCATGCCCACGCTGGTGCTCACGTGGACCGCAGCCCGGGATGAAGGCTGGCCCGGGAGACCATGCCAGGCCCGAGGGGCCGAGGCTGGCTGCGGCCGGGGCCCCTCCATCCAAGGCTGTCCCCGGGAGGCCGCAGAGGCAGTGGAGGTCTGAGCAGCGATGCAGCCTGCTGAGGCAGCCGCCCATCCTGCCCCCTGCTGCGGCTGCAGGACACCCGAGTGGGGCTCTGTTCTCCAGGCGGGGGCCCCACCGCAGCCTGATCGGGCCGCCAGCCTGGGCCCCTGCCCAGCCTCCCAGTGCCCGCCCGGGACTGCCCGTGTGGCCTCCCCGCGCTCACCTGTCACGCCCTTGCCGGCCCTGAGGTCCACCCTCATTGCGGGATCCCCCGCACACCAGCACGTGTGCTCCAGGGAGGCGGGAAATTGCAGGGAGGCCCATCTTCCTGTGACGGGGCGCGCCTGCTCCTCTGTGTCCCCGGGCGCACATAGCAGTTCGTGACAGCCAGCAGGTGGTTCCCTCAGCGCCACCAGGGGAGGCTGGCCTGGCCCGGCCCACCAAAAGCTCTGTCCTGGGTGGTCAGCGCTGGATGGGGGCCGTCCAAGCTGTGAGGGTCACGAGGTGCCCCTGAGCGACTCTGGCCAGCAGGCGAGGGGCAGCCCCAAGGCAGGGGGGCTGGGGTCTCTCAGTGCACTCGGTCGCTGCAAATGAGCAGCAAGTCACGCATGTCCTAAGGAAGACGCTCATGGGATCGTCTAAACGGATGGGAAGGGCGGGATCGGTCATCCTCAGGAGGAAGCCCAGCTCACTGACCTGTGGCCAAAGGACACTGAGTGTTACTGCTCAGTGAAGAAGCACACGTTGAGCCTTCACAGCTCCCCACCCTGACAAGGGGCAGGGTGCAGAGCAAGGGGACTGCCTGCCCGGAAGGGCCTCCCCCAGGGACCAGCTGCCAACCCCACGCCGGGGCAAGGAGCGGGCAGCCTGCGGGCTGAACGGGGCGGCGTGTGAGCTGTCACTGGGGAGGACGGCCTGCCCTCGGGGAGGCCGTGGAGGACGGCGTGACCGCTGCCGTTCAAGCCCAGCCCAGTCTGAGCGGGCGTCTGAGTGGCCGGCCGGCCGCTGGGCCCCCCCGCCCCACCCGTTCTCCGTCTCCGTCTGCCTCTGGGGCTCCGGGCCTGTTGGACAGGGAGCGTGACCCCGGCTCGGAGAACACAGGGCAGTGTGGCGGAGGCCGGGGCCCATCCACCCTCCACGATCCCTGTCCAGGGCCTCCCTTCCTCCACTGTCGGTCCTGGAAGCCTGCCGCCCGGCATTGTCCAGCCGCCATTCTCTGTACCCGTGGCCTGGCTCACACGTTCCGCGTACTTTCTCACTTACGCAGGCAGCGCGTCCTATAAAATCCTGGCTTCAAAGTGGACCACGGGGCCAGTGTGGCTGCCATCTGCTGCGTCTGCCTTCGGGTTGATCTCTGTTTCCTCGGGGACCTGAGATGTGGTTTGCTAGTCTTTGCAAGATGTGCAGTTACCATGGTTACCACAGGCACAGGCCGGGAAGAAGCGCTGTTGGCCTCCTGTGACCAGCCGGGCAGGGAGCAGGGGCGAGGTGGGGGCAGCGCGGCCGCGTCGGAGTGCCTGGCCCGGGCACTGCCGCTCTGCCTGTGGCTCGCCAGCCCGGCCTAGTGTACGGGGAGGCTCAGGGCCCAGGACCTGGGGAGGAGCCCAGCCGATCTTGGGGCCCCTGCCTGCAGCACTGGTGTCCCCAGCACACGGCCCCCCATCCCACCCGTGGGGCCCGCTTTTTCCTTGCTGGAGCATGGCCCAACCCCTTCCCAGGTGCCCACTGGGCCCCCAGACCCCGGGCAGGATGTTGGCAGGTGGCACATCACACTCTGCAGGCTCAGGGGCCTCCATCAGAGCTGGAGCACCAGCATCGGTGTGGTCAGAGGCGGGGCCCTCCTGCCCTAGTGGGCCCCTGTCTGGTCTGCTGGGGAAGGGCGCCAGCTCTCAGCCCCTGAGCCCTGGGGCCAAGCCGGAGGCATCGCTGAGGAGGTTTAGCTGAGCCTGTGTTTTGACTTCCCGCGGGGAGAGCAGCTGGAGATTTAAGGCTCCCCTCCCCGGCTCCACCAGCCCCTGCCGACCCCGGGGGCCTGAGCCGTGGGAGCCGTGGGATCTGTGCCTTTGAAGCCAAGCCTCCCACCTCCGGATCCCCCGCCCAGCCCCGGGAATACAGGGCGCCCACTGCCCCCCCACCGCCACCCCCACTCGGAGAGCCCTTGTCGTCTGAATGAGGCCCCAGGCTGTGAGCACACGGGCTGGCAGTGCCAGGGTGTCCGCCCAGCAGTGACCACTCCAGGCCTCTCTCCAAGGGCGGAGTCCACAAGCTGATGGCCCCCTGGGATGAGCGGCTGTGCCTGCCAGCACTGGACACCTCAGGCTGGGGCTGCCGGCAGAGGGGGTCTGTCCTGGATCCTGGGCAGGACGCGGTTGAGCACGCCGTCTGCCTCCTCTGGGTCGGCTCACCCTCCTCGGGCATCGGGGGGACGTCCCTGTCGGGTTGGCGACACGGGGCACGGCCTGTCCCGCACATGCAGCCTCGTGGCAGGTGGGGTGACCTGGCAGGTAGAGGGCAGGGGCCCCAGGAGTGTTGGAGGGGCGCCCCGGACCAGGGAGGCCACCTGAGGGCCCCTGAGACACCCCCACCAAGGGGTGCACGCAGGAACGGGCAGAGTTTCCGAGATGCCCTCAGGTCGATGCCTCGAAGGCTGCATGGCCCCGTCGGGCTGTGTGTGCAGCCGAGCTGGTCCTTCACCTGCATCGCTACGCCACGTGGCCTGGGGTCCCTGGCCCTTGGAGCGCAGCCCCGTCAGTGGGGAGGGGCTTACGGATCCGGTCGGGCGGGGGGCATGTCACGCTTGGGTGCTGCTTCTATACCATTTCTGTTGTCAGAGACAGGCACCTTCGAAAGAAATCATGGCTCTCCCACACAAAATCAGCATCATGGGGCTTGAACGTCCTCTTTGAGTGACATGTAGGACCTGTTAGCATCTCACTTGCTGAGACGTGACCTGCAGGGGTACAGTTCCAGGGTGGGCCCCCCGGGTCTCCCAAGCGAGTTACCTGTTACCACAGGCACCTTCGTGGACTTCCCTGGTGGTCCAGCGGTTGAGGATCCACCTGCCAATGCAGGGGACACTGGCTTGATCCCTGGTCAAAGAGCAAACCCCACGCGCCACGGCCAAGATGCTGCGTGTGTAACTAAACATCCCGCGTGCTGCAAAGACAGTCTGGTGCAGCCAGACAAGTACAGATATTTCTGAAAACAAAAAGTAAAAAAACAAAAAGCCAGTAAGCCCTTGCTTTCCGGTCGTTCACCGGTTATAGGTTTCCCCCACGTTTATTTTTTGAATACGTATGACGATTAACTGCATATAATTTAAAAACCAGGCTCGTGTCGCAGGCTGTGTTTCGGGCTCCTTGCTCCAGGCTCTGCACATGCGCCGCACTCCCTCATGTTCCTGCACCGCCCTTCCATGCTCTGTGCAGGTGTGTGCACAGACGTGTGTTTGTGCGTGTACTCGCGTGTGCACGTGTACAGAAACTGTGTACACATTGTGTGTGTGTGTGCAGACCGTGTGTGTGGGCGCAGTGCGTGTGTGTGCACGTGTGTGTGCGCGCTTGCATGTACACGTGCGTATATGTTTGAGACCCTTGGCGCTGTCCGTGCTTGATACCTCACCAATTCTAAGTGGACTTTCTGAGAAGGGTTTTAAATCAACCCGGAATCTTGATCAGAACCTCTCCGCCTTGCTCTGTGTCTTTCAGGCCGAGTTCCAGAAACCGCGACTCTGAATTTGGAAAAGGCTGGTGTTCGTACGAACCCCGTCACTGGGAAGATCCTCGTTGATGCCCAGGAAGCCACCTCCATTCCCCACATCTACGCCATCGGCGATGTGGCCGAGGTACGGCCGGCGCCTACTGCTCCTTGTCCCTCTGGCCCTGTCAGCTCAGTGCTGTGGACGAGGCTTCATGCGTGCTCGCTGCCCCAGGGCCTGGCTGCTTACGCTGTGCTGTGTGTTAATTAAAACATGCGTGTGTGCCCAGTCGCTAACTTGTGTCAGACTCTGTGACCCCATGGACTGCAGCCCGCCAGGCTCCTCTGTCCCTTGGATTTCCCAGGCAAGAACATTGGAGTGGGTTGCCATTTTCTCCTTCCTGACCCAGGGACTGAGCCTGTGTCTCCTCCACCTCCCGCATTGCCAGGCGGGTTCTTTACCGCTGAGCCTCCAGGGAAGACCGTTGATTAAAACAGTCATGCCTATAAGTCGCTCAGCAGTCAGAAGCGTTCGCCCCTAGGTCCAGCAAGGGCGCGTGGTTCGGGGAGACGTGTGTGCTCTGTGGACCACGTGTGTCGGTCAGGTGGGTGGGGGTGCTTTCTCGCTGCCAGTCCCTGTCATTTCTAGACCGTCGGTGGTTGGCATTTCCCGCTGCTGTGGGAGGTCAGCCCCCAGTCACAGGTTGGCGCGTGCGGGGACACGGGCCTATGCCAGCTTTGCTCCTGGGGCAGGGGCCTCCGCGGAACGCGGTCCCGTCCAGGCTGTCTTGGGCTTGGCGTGCCGGACCAGCTGCGTGTTGGGGCCCACGGGCGCTCCTTGGGCCTGTCTTAGCCCGAACCCCAGTCAATGGGAACTAGTGAACGGCGGCAAGTCTCGCTGGGCTTTGCTATGGGAACGCTCTCCAAGGGCACTGGCATGAAGCAGGTCCCAAGAGAAGCCCCCGGTGGATGTGGGAGGTTTCGCTGGTCTGGCCAGTGTTGCTGGCGTGGCCGGGCTCGTTAGCAGCCCTCCCCCTCTTCCAGGGAGACTGGCAGCTCTCCAGGGGGGGACAGAGGGGGAGCATGCTAGAGCCACAGAGGCAGCCTGCACTGGGGGTCTCGGGAAGGCGGTGCCTCCACCACGGGCCATGCTAGAGTAACCCACGCTCCCTGCTTCCAGGGGCGGCCGGAGCTGACACCCACGGCCATAATGGCCGGGCGGCTCCTGGCCCAGCGGCTGAGCGGCCGGACCTCAGACCTGATGGACTACAACAGCGTGAGTGCCTCTGCTCGCCACAGCCTTGCCCAGCCTGCACAAGGCCGCAGCTTGTTCTGGGGGCATGTGCGTGTGTGTGAACGCGTGTGTGAACGTGCATGTGTGTGAGTGAGTGCGTGTGCGTGCATGTATCTGAGCGTGCACGTGAGCATGTGCATGTGTGTGTGCATGTGAACATGTGTGCATGTGAACGTGTGTGAGCGCGTGCTTGTGAACATGCGTGTGTGAGCGTGTGTCTGCGTGTATGTGGTCGTGCACATGTGCGTGTGAGCGTGTGCATGTGTGAACATGTGTGTGAACTGTGTGTGTGTGAGTGTGCATGTGTGCATGTGTGTGAGTGCGCATGTGTGCGTGTGAGTGTGCTTGTGTGTGTGTGAGTGTGTGCATGTATGCAAACATGCATGTGTGACCGGACACTCTCGCTGTCCCTGGGGGGTCTTCGCCCTAGGCCCCCAGGGGCCTGCCTGACATGGGCCTGCCCTCCAGGTCCCCACGACCGTCTTCACTCCCCTGGAGTATGGCTGCGTGGGGCTGTCAGAGGAGGCAGCCGTAGCTCGCCATGGAGAAGAACACGTAGAGGTGAGTCCAGGCCCGGGGGGGCAGCATGCAGGCCCGTGTGGCCCCCACCCTGGTGACGGCCGCCCCCACAGACGCTGGAGGGCAAGCGGGAATATTGGAGCCTTGCTTCCCGGGGCCTGAGGCTCAGCAGGGCAGCATGGGGCCCCGCACAACAGCTGCGATGGGTTGGGGGTGTCGGCAGGCATGGCAGGGACCAGAGGGCCTTGGAGCAGCAGCCCCCTCGGTGGGGTATGTGTCTCCCTCCATCTGGAAAGTCTCCTCCTGCCCTCTGCCCGCCTCCCCGGCTGCCCCCCTGCCCACTTCTGGTCCTCACAGGCCTCTGCCAGCCCAGCATGGGCCTCACCCAGAGGGAGGGCTTGGTCACCAGACGGGTGTCTCTGGGGTCTGCTTTGGCTGCAGCGTGTGCCCCAGGCAGCTTGGAGGCGGGCCGGGAGGCACTGGACCCCACGTGGCCTCCAGCGCGGCCAGCTCCCCTCTGGGAGCGAGCCCTGGGCTCCAGGGCCCGCCCCGTCCTCCATCAGCTGTGCTCTATTTGCTGTTTTTGTTTAATTCATCACCAGGGCCCTGGGACATGTGTCCGTGGCATTCCACGATGTTGCTTTATGTTTCACGATGTTGAATGGCCAAACGCCCTTTGTTTGTTTTCTTTTCAATTCTGTCTTCGTTAGAACAATATTCTCTGAAGCTGCATTAATTAATAATGGCTGTGCAGCACATGTGAGCACCCTGCTCATTTTTTACGCGGCCGCAGCCCCAACCACGCTGTCGGCCCTTCTCGGGTGCTGAAAGCCTTTGTCCGGTGGGGGCTGTGCCTGCCCCTCGATGGCTGGGGTGAGGGTCTGGAGAGCACTGGGGGGCCCCAGGGAGACAGGATAGGCGGCCGGCCCCCTCCAGTGCCCAGCCTGGGCAGCGTCCGCCTGGGTGGTGCCCAGGCCTGCTCTGCGCCCCGGGCTCTGAGGCAGGTCAGAGGGCAGCCTGCCTCGCTGCTGCTGCTCTCCCGGGTCTCGGGCCTGTCCACAGGCTGCTGTGCCCAGGGGTGCGGGCTGCCTCCAGGCCAGCGGGGCCTTGTCCTCGGCCCGGATCACAGCCTGAAGGCCCAGTGGGTGGTTGCGTCTCCCCCGCCGCACCCACAGCCTGACCAGCTCGAGGAGGTCCCGGGGCTTGTTGTGCTGCAGCCGCTGACCCGGGAATCTGTGTCTTGCTGCCCAGGTTTACCACGCATTCTATAAACCACTGGAGTTCACTGTCCCCCAGCGGGATGCATCTCAGTGCTACGTAAAGGTGAGCGTCCTCTGGGCCTGGCCTGGGCGCACAGGCCCCTGCCACCCCCGCTGACCCATGTGCCTTTCAGATGGTGTGTCTGCGGGAGCCCCCACAGCTGGTGCTGGGCCTGCACTTCCTCGGCCCCAACGCAGGCGAAGTTACTCAGGGATTTGCCCTGGGGATCAAGTGAGTCCCCAGGAATGTCAGCCGATTCACCACTCACAGGCCGCTCGTCCGTGGAGTGGTGTTTTCAGAGAGCGTCCACCCGACGGGGCAGGTCCAGTCACCTGGGTGTGGCCATGTCCATCTCTGGGACAGGCTTGTGTCCTCGACCAGCCAAGGGGTCCCTGTGGGTCTTCTCTGCTCAGAATGAGTGCCCAGGCGGTCAGGAGCAGCTTGGCAACGCGTGTACCAGGAGGGCCGCCTAGCAGGCACACATCGTCTGGGGCCAGCCCTGGTCGCAGGCTGTGCACAGCGGGGTCCTGGGGCCCGTGCTGTGGCTGCTCCAGCGGGGCTGGGAGTGAAGGGGCTGGGCAGCTGGCGAGGGCTGTCAGAGGCAGGAGGGCAGAGGGGAGCGGGCTGGACTCACTGAGGGCCATGTGGGCCTGGGGGCAGCAGGGGGCAGTAGGGGGCCAGGCCGGCTGGCAGGAGGTGGAGACGGCAGGTGTTCCTGGCTGGAGAAGAGGGTGGGGGCGGGGCTGGAGGGCAGTGAAGGAGACTGACTTCCGGGCCCTCCCCAGGTCCTGCTACTTCTCTGGGGGGCGGGTGGGTGTGGAAGGTGCCTCCCTGCACTGACTTCCCCCCCCCCCCGTCCCGGCGTGCAGGTGTGGGGCCTCCTTCCAGCAGGTGACACGTACAGTAGGTATCCATCCCACCTGTGCGGAGGAGGTGGCCAAGCTCCGCATCTCCAAGCGCTCCGGCCTGGACCCCACGGTGACCGGCTGCTGAGGCTAGGCAGCCATCCACAGCCCAGGGCGCTCGGCCCGCTGCCGCCCCCGCGGCCAGGTGTGCATGCGGGGCCGGTCCTGTGTTTGAGGGGGCATGGGTACCACCGCCAACTGCTCTCCAGCTGCAGGTGGGCCCTGTGCCCGGGCCACTGTGGCCAGAGAAACAGCTGAGAAGGGAGGCCGTTGAGGGCCCCACCCCCACTGGACCTCCAGACCCCAGCCAGGCTGCCCAGGAGCACGGGGGTCTGGAGGCCAGGTGCGCCCACGCCCTGTCCCTGGGGGCAGGGCTGGGGCACAGGGTGGGGAAAGCGCGCGGCCTGCCCCCGCGTGCCCTATCCAGGGCCGCCCCAGTTCCCTTCCCCCTGCTCAGAAAGCGGATTCTCAGTCTGGTTCTGTTAGGCTGGGCACAGCCAGCCGGGTGGGCGGCCGGAAGCCCTGGTGCGCTGTTGGCCCTGAGCCTCTTCTTGGAGGAAACCCCTCCTTGCCCCTGGCCAACGGGGTGCTTGTGGTCCGGGCCTTTCCGCCTGTCAGCTGGAGGGGCTTCACCCGGCTCTCACCCTCTCCTGGGTTGGGGTCCCCAGGGCCCCCCGGGGGCTGTGGACAGAGCAGTGAGCGCCCATAAGAAGCCTGCAGGCATCTGATGCGTCAGGCTGAGCCACGGTTAGCGGGCCAGACCCCGGCCTCTCCTGGGCACTCAGACACTGGTGCCTTCACAAAGCCCTGTGACAGCCTCTGAGGAGCCTCAGCGACTCGGGGGCATTTCTAACAACGATGCCCGACCCGCTGGTGCAGGGCCGCCCCTTGCCTGCTCTCTCATCCAGCCCCCCAGGGGCCCTCCGTGTGGGTGGGTGTGGGGACGCAGGCCGCCCCACACCGACCCTCGTCTTGGGCAGGACACTGGACTGGCGCCGAGCACCCGGCAAGGATGGCGCAGGCCGGCATCGCGCACCCCGGACACTGCCGGATGATGAGGACCTGTGCGGAAACCCCCCGCGGGCTGCCCATGTCTGAGCCCCTGGCGTGACCTGGCGCGAATAAAGAGCCTGTCTTCCGGAAGCGTGCCC
This sequence comes from Oryx dammah, assembly GCF_014754425.2. Lineage (NCBI taxonomy): Eukaryota > Metazoa > Chordata > Mammalia > Artiodactyla > Bovidae > Oryx > Oryx dammah. The sequence goes on along the minus strand of NW_024070196.1, from coordinate 71,700,328 downwards.
GGCCTGCGATGTCTCCCACAGGCCCGTCACCTCCCCGGCGTGGGCGCAGGGGCGGCGGCTTGCGGTTCGGGGCAGTGGGCCCCAGGGGAGGGGGGAAGGTGGGGTCGGGGGGGCCTCGCCCCGCGCCCGGGAGCACGGGCTCTGTGCAGAGCCACCCGCCAGCGGCGTGGCCGGTGACAGGCGGTGTCCGGCGCTGAAGCCCCGTCCCCCGAGCGGCCCGCTGCCCCGGGGCCCCAGCCAGCTTGTCGGCTGGGCTCAGGCTTAATCCCGCGCACGGAGGCCGACGGGGAGCGAGGCCCCCGGCACCTGTCAGTCAGGCGGAGAGCCGGCGCTGACAGGCCGGGCGGGGCCCTGCATTGCGCTGGGGCTTTAGCGGCGGTTAATCTCGTGTCTTTCCTAAGAAAACATCATTCAGTCTGCCGCCCGGGAGCCCTGGGTGGGACCCTGCTTGTCAGCGAACAAAGGAATGTCTTTGCGCCTGGATGGGCTCGCGTGAAGCGCGCGCGGCCGCCTCAGACGCCCGAGCGAGACGCCGAGGGCCGGGCCGAGGGCCAGAGCAGCAGAGCGCCCGGCGGGCGGTGCCGTGGGAGGGGCTCCGGTGGGGGGCGTGGCCTCCCCGCCGGGCGTGGCCTCCGCCGGCTCGGGTCTACGAACGAGTCAGCCGACAGGCTGGGCGGGGCCTCTCCTCTGGGCGTGGCCTCCGCCGGCTCGGGGTTGGCTGAGTCCGGGGCGCCGGGCCGACCGCGTGCGACCGGCGAAGGACGCAGGCGGCCCCACCGCTGCCCGTGACTCCGGGTGACGCAGCCGGGCGGCCGCCTCACCTCGGTGCCCGCAGCCCCTTTCCCCAGCTGGGCGGCCTTGCTCCAGCTGTGCCTGCAGCATCCTCGTCCGGGCCGGTTGACGTGGTTGGTGTGGCCGCCCAGTGGAGAGCAGAATCCCCCGTGGTACTCGGGCCAGCCCTGGGGCGCCTCCTGTTAGAGGCCCCTCCCCAGCGCGGGGCTCAGCCGCGCCCCGCCACCCAGCGCGGTCCCGGGCGGGGGCCTAGCCCCCTCGCAGGCCGCAGGGCCGCAGAGGGGCCTGGTCCTGTCCCAGTGCACCCTGCCCTGGGGGCTCCAGCGGGGCGGGCCGCGTGGACCCAGGCCCCCCTGCCCGCGGCCCGCGCTCGAGGAGGCTCCCACGTGGTCTCGGGTCTCACGCCTGAGCTGGGCCACAGGGGGGTCCTGTCCTGGGCGTCCCTCAGGCCTGCCTGGCTCCAAAGTTGCTCCCCGGCCCGGCCCAGCCCCACCCCTCCCCCCGGAGGGCGCGGGGAGGGGCCAGAACCCCACAAGCCAGGTGCTCTCCTGCGCCTTGGCATGTTTTTATGGTGCAATGAAAATATGACTTTAATTCCTCGGTTGTTTCATGTAACCTACAATTACCCCCAGGACGTCCTGCGCTCCTCTGCTCATGGCTGCAGGTTGTGCAGGGAGAGGAGTTGCCAATGCCACGGCCAGCCCACCGCTCCCCCGCCTCGCCCTCCACTGCCAAGCCCTCCAGCCACCGCCCGTACTCCTCCAGCCCCCTGGGGTGCTGTCCCCGAGGTTCTGCATCCCTGGGGAGGTAAATAATAAGACAGGAGAGTGACCTGTTCCCCAGGGCTGTGCTGAGGACTCATAACCTCTGCAAGCCAAGGGTGCACCCCTGGGTGGGTAGCAGGGAGCACCCAGCCCACACGTGCTTCAGCCATGCTTTCCTGTGCCCAGAGGCCTGGCTGAACAGGTGCCCGCCAGGCGCGCCCAGGGTCCCTCCAGATGGAGCTGTCCTGTGACAGCAGCTGGCATCAGGCAGCACCTGTAGGTCAGGGTGTGTGGCCACACGCCCGGCGGCAGCTCAAGAGACATGGGTGATGCCCTGGCCTGAAGCAGGCCCCCACACTGGGCCCAAGACCCTCACCCACCACTCATCGCCTGACGCAGAGCTGCCAGGCGGCCCGGGCCCTGCAGGAGGGACTCGTGAGTTGGCTGAGCAGGGTGCTCCTCCAGGGGCCAGGGCTGCCAGGCCATGTGACTGAGCCTTGCGGACCCTACTCAGGTTTAGGGCGCCCTGCTCCAGTCAGGGCCTGCCCTGCTCACATCGCTCTCAGAAGCATCTGATCCTTGACGAGTCCTCCACGAGAAGCTCCTGCCAGCTTGGGGCTGTCCCCACCTGTCCCTGAGTCCCCTGGAAGCCACTTCCCTCCCCTACCTGGCCCAGGGTCCCTGGGTGCCCTCACCTGGGCCCACACCCACTGGTCTCACTCAGAACACCCTTGGGTCCAGGTCATTGCCAGAAACAGGTTGGGAGGTGCCTCCGCCCCAGCAAGCAGGCCAGCAGGTTTTCTGGGCCTGAGGTGACCGAGCCCAGACAGCCCCGTGAATGTCCCTGTCCTGCCCCCGCCGTCGTGCCGAGGTCCCGCACGCCACACCACTGGCCTGGCCCGGTCAGGAGGCGTCTCTGCTGGAACCAACACCCTATCCCCACGGCCACGGACCGCACCCCTTGGACCTGACCTCCTGCAGTGCCTGGGGACCAAGAGGACAGCAGTGTGCGGCCTGCCCCCAAGGGTCCGGGGTCCTCCTCCTGCTGACCCGTTAGGTCTCTGGGGCAACCCTGGGAGGGAGGAGACCGTGAGGTGCCCGTCCTCAGGACACGTGGGCCACAGCCTTCAGACCTGGGTCTGATGTCTGTCAGGGAGCACAGCGGGGTCCGCCCCCTGCAGACCACCCCCCCCCCATCTCCCCGTCTGCCTTCCCCTGGCCCACTCCTCCAACACCAGCTCCTGCAGACCACGCCCCGCCCCCTGCAGACCACGCCCATCTCCCCGTCCGCCCGCCCCCGGCCCATTCCTCCGTCACCAGCTCCTGGAGGGCTCTCGGGTTTCCAGGCCTGCCCCGAGGGCTCTGGGAGCTCTGCATGCCCTGGGCCCCAGCCAAGCACCTGTGCCTCCCTGGGGCCAGCAGAGCCTCTTAGAGCTGAGCCTGCCTAATCCCTTATGGTGCTCGGGTGTCCCTGATCCCGAAGACCAGGCTGGGGTCCCAGCGCCGTGGAACCGGCCGCGGGAGGATCCCCCTCCCTCCATGTGCCTGGTGCCTGGAGCCGACCCCTGGTGGGATCAGGGCACCTGCAGGGTGAAGACCCAGCCCTGACGTACCCAGGTGAACTCAGGAAGCATGGAGCCCTCGCTGCCCGGAGCGTCCTGCCCCGTCCACTCCTCAGGCTTCCCAGGTGGCCCAGTGGCAAAGAACTCACCTGCCAGAGCAGGAGACACAGGAGGGGCGGGCTCAGTCCCCGGGTCGGGAAGAGCCCTGGAGGAGGGAATGCCAACCCCCTCCAGTATTCTTGCCAGGAGAGTCCCATGGGCAGAGGAGCCTGGTGGGCTGCTGTCCCTGGGTCGCAGAGTAGGACACGACTAGCGTGCACAGGCCTGTCTCAAGCCTCGAGGCTCTGGCTCTAGGGTTTCATGGGAAGGTGATCCAGCCTTGCAGTTCCACAAGATTATGTTTGTTGGTTTTTTTTTTTTTTCTCTAATAAAATCAGGATCTTTATGGCATAAAACTGATGATCAAATAACACCAAAAGCTTGGGAATAAAGTGGGACCAAGAACAAGAGGCTCTATGGCCTAGCTACGTAGCAGCTGGTAGTCAGGAGCCTGCAGGCCCCACTCTCTGGCCCAGCTGCCAGTCACTGACCCAGCGAGGGCTCCAGGCACTGGGCATGCCCCCCACGGGCCCCATTTCATAGTGATGTTAGCAAGGCACGCAGCCCATGACGATGAGGATGGCTAAGAGGCCCTGGCGGTCTTTGTGTCTTTGAAGACTTTTTCACACCCGAAAATTTCCCCCAAGCAGACCTAAGTCACTCCTGAGGTCCCAGCACAGTGGAGACGTGGGACAAGACAGGAGGCAGTCAAGCAACACCTGGACGTATTTCCTTCGGGCTCCACCTGACGAGATAGACCGACTAGCAGACCCCCCTGGGCAGGAGCCCCGCGAGGCGCATAGGTACAGCCAGGGCCCTGCCTGTGGGAGAGGGTGGGCAGGAGGCGAGTCCTCCGCACGGCCTCAAAGGCGCATTGTCCTGCCACGGTGGCTGGAATCGGGCTGGGTGATTGTAATAATCACGTCCTGAGGCTCAGCCAGTGGTTGGGTTTCCATAGCTCAGGGAGTATCTGGTTTTCAAAGAGGAGACGTCATACAAGTGCGGCGTTGTTCCCATCAGCCGTTCTCCGCAGGTCAGAGGCACGCTCGGCGCCCGCCTCCTCCCAGAGGCGTGTGCCCATCAGCGCCCGGGCCGGGCACGCCAGGGGAGGAGCTGCACCGGGAGGCCCTCCCACCCGCCCTCCAGGGCCGCACGTCCCGAGTCCCGCCAGGGAGAGGCCCACACCGGGGCCTGGAGCCTCTGCCCGGCCGTGCGTGTCCCTGCTTCCCGGCTGCCCCGGCTTTAGGGAGCCACAGACCAGACACCAGCTGAACACCTGAGGCTGACCACTGCCTCTGGGCCTCCCAGTGCAAACACACAGGAAGAGCACAGGAAGCGATGCTCAGCATCACTGGTCACTAGGGGAATGCAAATCAAAACCACAAGGTCCCATTAGGCCAGCTATTATTAAAAAAAAAAAAAAAAAGGTGAGAACACCTGTTGGTGAAGATGCAGAGAAACTGGAACCCTTGTGCAGTTGGTGGGAATGAAAAATCATGCAAGCACCGTAGCAAAGTTTAGCAGTTCCTCAGAAAGTTAGACATGGCATTACCATGTGACCCAGCAATTCCAGTCCTTGGCATACACCCAAAAGAACTGAGAACACGGACTCAGACAGATATTTGTATACCCACATTCACAACAGCATCAATCACAACAGCCAAAAGACGGGAGGAACACGAGTGTCTACCGACAGATGAATGGGTAAACAAAATGTTGTATACACGCACAAAGGAATACTATCCAGCCCCAGAAAGGAACACAAACCCTGACAGGTGCCACACCGTGGACGAACCTTTAGGACATTCTTCTAAGTGACATGACAAATCCGTGACACCACTTGCGTGAGATCCCTAGAAGAGGCAAAGTAACACCAAGCAGTGCTGAGGTCCCCGGGGCCCTGGGAAAGGGGTGGTGGGGCGTGTGCAGCGGGGACAGAGTGCCCGTTCGGGGTGATGAAAAAGTCCTGGAGATGGCGGTGGTGAAGTTCGCCTAACAATATGAATGTACTTAATGCTACTGAATGCATACTTAGGAACAGTTACGATAAATTTTATTAGATTTCACCACAATTAAAATACATATACATAGATGACCTGAACAACAAAGAAGCGTTTTGGACCCAGGAATGTGACGGCATGGCCCAGCTGCATGAGTGCCTTGCACAAAGCCAGCTGCCGGCTCTCTCCACTGACTTTCCTGAGCTGCCGAACAGTCGGGAACTCCCCGTCTCCTCTGAAGCAGGAAGTTTAAATTATCAGGTCAATTAGGAAAGACACAACCGAAAAATACAAGTTTCATTCACACTTCCAGGAGGCGTTTCCTGGCTGGGTGCCACCTCTATTATTTTTGGCGAGGCTGTTGAAAGGCCCATAGACCCTGAGAAGGTACAATGTAACCTTTGATTCCGTTTCAAGGATCAAAGCAAGTAAGCTTGGGTGCAAAGGCAGATAACATTTCAGGGACGGTCTCATGAAAGGAGTCGCTAGATCAGGGCACAGAGGGGGCTCGTGTGACACCACTCCCGGTGACCTCGGCCGTGGTGGCCCACCCGCATGGCGCGGCCCCCGCAGCTGCGCTCCCGGGGTCCGTGCCGGCTCCCCCCGGCTCGTCCACGGCGGACGGTCCCCGGACAGACCCGCCCTGTCGCTCCGGGGCGCAGGTGCGCGCTCGGCCCTGGCCGGGCCTCCCCGACGGGCGCTCTGCGGACACGCCGTCCGGCGGGCGGGCGACGCAGCCCTTCTGTGCCAACCCGCCGGTACCCTCCTGGCGCTCGGCAGGAACTGAGGGCAAGGGCCGCGCCCTCCGCCCGCGGAGGCCGGGGAGCGCCGCGGTCCCTCTGCAGCGACCCAGCCCTCAGCCCGGCGCCCCGTCCACCACGGGACTCAGCCGCCGCCGAGCCCGCGCACGCGGCCCCCGGCGCGAAGCGCTCCCTGCAAC
>NW_024070196.1:71661394-71693771 GCF_014754425.2 Oryx dammah | reverse complement strand
CAGTTTGGGGGTTGGCGGGGCCGGGGGGGGGGCGTTAAGGGGCGGTCGCGCGCACGCGGGGGGCGGGGCCCAGTCGCGGGGCCGGCAGCCTGGGCGGTCGGTCTGCGGTCCTCGGAGGGCCGGCGGGCTGCGTCTGTGTCCTTCCTGCTCTCCCGCCCTCGGCCCGCGCGGCCGGTCCCGCCCGCTCCGTGCGCGCCTTTGAGGGGGCGGCACAGCCGTGGCGCCGCGCGGCCGCAGGTAGGTGGGCCTGGTGCGGCGGCGCGCGGTCCGGGGGAGGGCCGGGCGGGCCGGGCACCCGGCTCCCTCAGGTAGCGCGCGCGGGGGGAGCGGGCAGGGGCGCGGCCGTGAGCAGCGCGTTGTCAGCGGCCGGTGGGACTCCGGGTTGCTGGGCAGGGCCGTGCACGGCGTTCACCTCCCGCCTGCGGCCTCTGCCGCCCCAGAGTGTTAGTGTCGGGACGGGACGGGCTTTCGGGTGGAGGACCTCCCACCCCAACACGCACACACAGAGGAGTGGGTACGGAGGGAGGTACGGGGGCCACCCTGGGGTGCGGAGCGGAAGGACCTACAGGCCGTGCCCCCTGGAGGAGCTGCGGCAGGCGGGGGGCAGGTGGACCCGCGGGGAGCCGCCCCGAAGGTGAGTGCAGGCCGGCGTCTGTGGGCGGCAGGTGGAGGGGGCGGGTGTGCAGCCTTGTTGGCGAAACCGCCCCCAGAAGGGTGAAGCGGGCGCGCTGTGCCGACCACCGGTGGACGTCCTGTTGCAAGGAGGCTGGGGAGGGGGTAGCCCTCAGGCAGGCTCCGTGCATCTGATGGGAACCGCCCCTTCTCTGCTCTGCGTCTTTGGCCCGCTCAAGCAGGTGGCCCGTTGCGTGGTGACCTTGGAGTGGTGAGGGTGGACAGAGCGGGCGGAATTAAAGCTGTCGGCCGGGAGGGGCTGGATGCGGGCTGTTGACAGCGCGGGGGATGCAGGGAGGAGGCCTTTGGGGTGGCGGTGGCTGGCCTGCGAGTAGGGACAGGGGTCTGGACGGGGGTGGGGGTGGGCTGGAGGGCGCGCGGGTAACAGCTGCCGTGCTCTGGGGGTCTCATGACACCCAGCGCCTGACAGTGCAGGGTGGGGTGGGTGATGCGTCGTGGGTGCTGGAGCAGGCCAGGGTCAGCTGCCTCTTCACTTAGTGGTCGGCATGTGGCCGCAGACGAGTGACTTCACTCAGCACCACGCCTCAGGCACGGCGAGAGGACTGGCCTTGTTGGGGTCAGTGTTCGCCGAGCATAGGGCCCCCGTGGCGATACTGTTGTCAGCCTCCTCCAGAAGTTCCCTGACAGCCGACCAGGCTGTCGGAGGAAGCCCGAGGGACCTGACTTGGGCCCTCTTCCTGGGTGGACGTGGCCGCTTCACACCCTGTCCTTGCAGGGGCCAGGCGGTGTTTGCCTGCCTTCTTGGCCTCCCTGGTGGGCCTCCAGGCCCCTCGCACGGAGAGGTCCGGTGAGGCCCGGGGTCGGCCGCCCAGTGGCGATGGTGGGGCCTCCTTCCCACTTCTCCTGCCTTGTTTTTGGACAGATTGTCTCGGATGGAGGCCTCCGGCTTTCGGTCCCGTTGGCTCCCCTGGGCTCTCCTGAGGCGGCCGCGGTCAGCTGCCCGCTCAGCCCTCGCCTGGAGCGCCCCTCTTCAGCCGCCTCTGCCCTTGCCTCTGTTGCTTCTGCCTATCCTCTGGGCCCCTCGCCTTGCGTCCTCTCTGGTTGGTGCGGCAGCTTCCTTCCGTCCCCAGCGGGCCTCGTCGCCGGTGGCAGGGCCCTCGCTGTGCTGTCCGGGTGGCGGCCAGCTGTGCCACGCACACCCCTGGCAGCAGATGCACGGAGCCTCTCCCGGGGTCGTGGACGCCCCCCCAGTGGATCCCGGGATTGAGCGGTCCAATGTGGGGACCCCGTGTGTGTACAGGACTGTGGAGCAGACGAGCTCGGCGCGCGGTGCTGTGTCGCAGAGAGGGCCCCCCTAGGTGCTCGGCTCGGCCCCGGGCACCTTCAACGGCGCGCCTTGGCTGCTGGACCGATTCCTGGCACAGCTGGACAGTTACCCGACCTCCCGCTTCGAGCACCGCCAGGACAACCTCAGGCAGCTGGCGGACCGAGCCTGGGCGTGGGCAGCCCCTGGCCTCGACGGGGACGGGCCGACCATGGGCTTTATCCCCAGGATCTTGAGGAGGTTATTCAAGCCCCAGACGGCCCTCCGAGTGCTGCGCTGCGGTGTCCTGGGCCCTGCCTCCAGCCTCGAGCTGGCCACTGGTGGCCCCACAGCTGCCCGTGGGGAGAGTGCCCGCTCAGGTTCTCAGAGGCCCGGCTCGCAACACGGGCTCTGTGCCCAGGCCTGGCCCCACTGCCCTGGGCCTCAACTCCATGTCCAGAAACACTCTCTGAGCAGCCGCTGGCCACAGAGGGCAGCCCAGGCCCATGGGGCCTCCTGCCTTGTCCAGCTCTGCACACAGTCCTGGTCCTGTGGGGCCAGCCGCCCCCAGCCAGGGCAGGCACCCGCAAAGCTTCACCTGCATGTACAGGGTCAGCCAGGCCCCTCTCCCCCAGGATGTCCAGGAGTCACCGTTAGGTTCCACCCCCCTCTGCGGCCCCCATCTGCGCACAGGCTGTGCAGGTGGCGGTGCCCCCGTCACAGTGGGGTGGCCCTGCTGGACGCCTGGTGTGGTTCCCGATGGCGCCTGAGCACGGGGCCCGCTGCTGGGCAGAAGGCGCATGTGTTCGGGGTGTCTGGGTGCAGACAGCTCCCCGTGAGTCCCGGCCCCGCCCCAGGGGAAGCTGCAGCGGCGTGGCGGTCTCTGCCCGGTCCCCCTCGTCCTCCAAGCCCCCAGACCTGGCGGGGGCACTGCCGGCGGCTGCACCGAGGCCCCTGGATCTTCCCTGTCCACGTCCATGCGGCCTGGTGCCCACCCCTTCAGTGCTGGGGTGCCCGGGCCTGCATGCCAGCCCTTTCGCCTCCTGTGTGGCATCTGCTCTCACTGCTGCCGCTGGCTTTGCCCCCACGCGTCAGTCCTCGGGGCAGGAAGTTAGGAAGGCCGCCTGGAGGAAGTGGCTGTTCTCAGTCTTGGGGAGGGGCGGGAGGGCCTTGGTGGAGAAGGGTGCCCCTGGGGCTCACAGCTGCCCGCCTGCCAGGTGGACCCTTGCCAGGTCTGGTCTCCTCTGGGCCCCGCTGCCCTCCCCGGCTGTCCCGCCCACTGCGCCTCTGCCTCCGCCCGCACGCCCATGCTGTGACGGCTGCATCCCCGGCAGACGAGCCCGTGGCGGGGCCTCCAGCAGTCGGCCTGGTGTCCCCGGCACATGGGCGGGGCTGTTAAACGTGCGCAGGATCCCTGGCCAATCGATTGTGAGTCTTGTCACTGGCGTCACAGGTGAGGCTCCTGCTGGGGCCGCGGGGAGGGGAGTGCGAGGTCTGGCTGAAGGAGTTGGGGCTGAAGCAGAGGGCGTGGGGGCGCAGGGGAGCAGTGTGGCTCCGAGGACCGGCTTCCAGGCCCGGCGGCGAGGGCAGGAGTGAGCTGCAGACTGGCTGTGAGGCTCGGGGCCAGCCTCAGTGACCAGGGCCCGCTCTGCTCGGGGCCAGGGCGGGGGTCCTGGTAACGCGCGCTGAGGCACCTTGGGCGGGTCAGCACCGACGGGTGGAGGGCCAGCTCCCATGGGCAGCTGGGCCAGCGCTTCAGGGCCCTGTGGGTTTTAGAGTTCTGGAGAAGATGGATCAGTCGAAACCTAAGTGCATCTGATAAGGCATTCTACGAAAAAAGAATAACCAGCTGGTTAAACGTTTTAAGTAAAATAGACTGGCATTATCTCACCTTCTACCATGACGGAAAAGCCTCTGGGTGCACATGTGTTGTCTCACGGCACAGACACCTCGTGAGCAGAACAGCTTCGGGTCTGGAGGCGGGGGAGCCTGCTGTTCGGCCCCTCCGTCGTGTCCGACTCTTCTGACGCCCTGGACTGTGCCCCCCAGGCTCCTCTGTCCGTGGGATTCCCCAGGCAGCGGTACTGGAGTGGGTTGCCACTTCCATCGTTTCCGCTCCAGGGGACCTTCCTGACGCGGGCGTTGAACCCACGTCCCCTGCACTGCAGGCGGATTCTTAACCACCGAGCCCCCTGGGAAGCCTGGCAGGAGGAAGCTGATACAGCAAGGCGAGCACGCAGACGGGGGTGTCGTCTCGTCCCTGACTGGACAGAGGACTCCGGATGTTCCCGCCCCGCCCCGTCACACTGCGACCCCCGGCCCTCCTCTGTCCAGCCCGGTCAGCCGTAGCCTGGCCTGCTGTGGCTTGGGAGGGCAGCAGGCCGCTGACCTGGCCTTTCCGATGGGCGTGGGCTTGGTGGCGCGGCTGGCCTGTCGACACCCGACGTGGATTGCGTGCTCTCGCATCCCGGCCACCTTGAGGTGCCGGTGTGAGTGTCGCTCCGCCATCGCCCCGTGTGCCGAGCTGCTCAGCCCCAGATGGCGGTGTTAGGACGTCACCCTGTACCCCTAGTGTGAACGCTCTTCCTGCACGTGACTCAGGTCGCCTGGCCTGCAAGGCACCCTCGCCAGCCCCTTCCCGCCCTTCTGGTCCGGTCTCCACGTCACGGGCCTGCCCCTCCCTGTCCCCCTGTGCGTCTGAGCAGCGCTGGCCCGGCCAGCAGCAGGGGTGAGCCCGCACCCCAACACCTGCCCACGCGGAAGCAGCCTACTCGGGCCGCCAAGGGGCCCCGAGTGGGCACGCCCTTTACCCCCGCAGGTGTGGGCCCTTCCAAGTTCCCTGGAGCTTCCTGGTGCCAGCCTGTGGGTGTCGGCCGCATCCCAGGCCCTGCGGAGTGCCGTCAGGCAGCGTGGTCAGCCCTGGGCTGCTGTGCTGTGGGGGGCGGACCTCCTAGTGAGAGTGGGGCCCAGAGGCCTGTGCCCAGGAATGGGCCCACGTCCTGGGCAACAGGGGGCTTTTCCAAGCCCACACCAGGGACACACAGGCCGGCAGCCCACGGCTGGCTGGGGTCCCACCCTGCCCTTAAGTGTGCCGGCGGCTGGCCGAGCACACCCGCGTGGCCTGCCTTCCTGCCTTGTCTGACTCCTGGGGCACCGGCCCCTCACCCTGGCATTTCCTCCTGGCCCATCCCGCCATCCCAAGGGGTCTGATGGGCGGGTGCACACCCACTGCTGCCAGTCAGCCCTTGCGGCTCGTGTGGGTAAGACCACGGCATGGAGGCACTCGGGGAGTGGGCCATGCTGAGGTGGGTCGCTGGGCCGTCGGGCTGCCCCTGACCACCCTCCCCACACACAGCCATGCTAGGCTGGGGCCCCTGGGGGCCTAGTTCCTGCCCCCCGGTCCCCGAAGCCTCCTGGGGCACTGGCCTGGCCCCCACCCCCTTGCAGCCCTGAGCTGCCTGCCCGAGCCCCTCCCAGGCCTGCGTCTTTGAAGCCACAGATACTGACAGAGGCCCCAGTGAATCCAAGGTCGCCCAGCGGGCGCTGACAGACAGCCGGCCACGATACTATTTCTGATTTAATAACCAAATGGGGGCCGGCCCTCGGTAATAATTAGGGCTAATTACTGAGGAGGTGTTGACAGACCGGCTGAGAGGAAACAAACTACCTTTATCCCGGAGCTTAGAGTCGGGTTTCGCGGCGCTATCTGCCCTCCGAAAGGAGACGCTTCAATCACTCACCGAGGCTTCAAAGGGGCAGGGGCCCGGGGGGGAGGGCTGTGACGTGAGCCTTTGACTCCGCAGCCAGCCGCCCATCCCAGAGACGCTCCTTTGTGCAGTTGGGGTCCCGGGCAGACCCGCCGTTGCACCAGCCCGGGCCGGGGCTCCATGGGCGCCACGGGCAGCCAAGGACCTCCTGGGTGGGCAGGGAGGTTGGCGTGTGTCCTGGGCCCAGGGAGCGAGCTGCAGGGACCCGGCCGGGCTCTGCCCTGGACCCTGGACCAAGGCTTCCCCGCAGCGTCGTGGTCAGGCCCGGCCTCCCTGGCTGCTTGGGGCGAGGCCGCCCCCACCAGTGAGCCAGCGCCGTGGACAGGACGCTGACACATGGGCCTTGGCAACAGGAGCACCGTGGCGTGTTGCGGGCTCCCGCAGACCTCCCTGCAGCTCCGAGCTGGGGGGCGGGGGGAGGTGGGCACACCCCCTGTCCAGCCAGGACGGGTGTGACACGGCTTCCGGGAGCCAGTCCTGGGCTCCGGCCTTGCCGTGGTCCAGGCTGATCGGGACAGTGAGGATGGCGGCCTGTACAGGTGTGGCCCGCAAGGCCCGGAGGGACAGGTCTCGGTTCCCCCCACCTGCAGGACCACAGGGCATGCCCGCCGGCAGGGCCATGTCCCATGAGGGAGGCCTGTTGCTTCCCAACTCCGCTCTGTTCCGGGAGGAGCCGCGAGCTTCCTGACGAAGGTTCCCAGGCAGCTGGTTAGCTAAGTGCAGACTACCTTCTGTGGGGCTGCTGCTGATGGATCTAAGTCTCAATTCAGTTCGGTCGCTCAGTCGTGTCCGACTCTGCGACACCGTGGACGCCACGTCTCCCTGTCCATCACCAACTCCCAGAGTCCACCCAAACCCATGTCCATTGAGTCGGTGATGCCATCCAGCCATCTTATCTCTCATCTCTGTTGCCCCCTTCTCCTCCTGCCCCCAATCCCTCCCAGCATCAGGGTCTTTTCCAATGAGTCAGCTCTCTGCATCAGGTGGCCAAAGTATTGGAGTTTCACTTCAGCATCAGTCCTTCCAATGAACACCCAGGACTGATGTCCTTTAGAATGGACTGGTTGGCTCTCCTTGCAGTTCAAGGGACTCTCAAGAGTCTTCTCCAACACCACAGTTCAAAAGCATCAATTCTTTGGCGCTCAGCTTTCTTTATGGTCCAACTCTCACATCCATACATGACTACTGGAAAAACATAGCCTTGATGAGATTGACCTTTGTTGGCAAACTAATGTCTCTGCTTTTTAATATGCTGTCTAGGTTGGTCATAACTTTCTTTCCAAGAAGTAAGTGTCTTTTAATTTCATGGCTGCAGTCACCATCTGCAGTGATTTTGGAGCCCAAAAAAATAAAGTCAGCCACTGTTTCCGTTGTTTCCCCATCTGTTTGTCATGAAGTGATGGGCCCAGATCCCATGATCTTAGTTTTCTGAATGTGGAGCTTTAAGCCAACTTTTTCCCTCTCCTCTTTCACTTTCATCAAGAGACTCTTTAATTCCTCTTCACTTTCTGCCATAAGGGTGGTGTCATCTGCATATCTGAGGTTATTGATATTTCTCCCAGCAATCTTGATTCCACCTTGTACTTCATCCAGTCCAGTGTTTCTCATGATGTACTCTGCATATAAGTTAAATAAGCAGTGTGACAATATACAGTCTTGATGTACTCCTTTTCCTATTTTCAACCAGTCTGTTGTTCCATGTCCAGTTCTAACTGTTGCTTCCTGACCTGCATACAGATTTCTCAAGAGGCAGGTCAGGTGGTCTGATATTCCCATCTCTTTCAGAATTTTCCACAGTTTATTGTGATCCACACAGTCAAAGGCTTTGGCATAGTCAATTAAGCAGAAATAGATGTTTTTCTGGAACTCTCTTGCTTTTTCCATGATCCAGCGGATGTTGGCAGTTTGATCTCTGGTTCCTCTGCCTTTTCTAAACCCGGCTTGAACATCAGGGAGTTCACGGTTCACATATTGCTGAAGCCTGGCTTGGAGAATTTTGAGCATTACTTTTTTAGCGTGTGAGATGAGTGCAATTGTGCGGTAGTTTGAGCATTCTTTGGCATTGCCTTTCTTTGGGATTGGAATGAAAACGGACCTTTTCCAGTCCTGTGGCCACTGCTGAGTTTTCCAAATTTGCTGGCATATTGAGTGCAGCACTTTCACAGCATCATCTTTCAGGATTTGTAACAGCTCCACTGGAATTCCATCACCTCCACTAGCTTTGTTCATAGTGATGCTTTCCAAGGCCCACTTGACTTCACATTCCAGGATGTCTGGCTCTAGGTGAGTGATCACACCATCGTGATTATCTAGGCTGTGAAGATCTTTTTGTACAGTTCTTCTGGGTATTCTTGCCACCTCTCTTAATATCTTCTGCTTCTGTTAGGTCCAGACCATTTCTGTCCTTTATCGAGCCCATCTTTGCATGAAATGTTCCCTTGGTATCTCTGATTTTCTTGAAGAGATCTCTAGTCTTTCCCATTCTGTTCTTTTCCTCTATTTCTTTGCATTGATCTCTGAAGAAGGCTTTCTTATCTCTTCTTGCTATTCTTTGGAACTCTGCATTCAGATGCTTATATCTTTCCTTTTCTCCTTTGCTTTTCACTTCTCTTCTTTTCACAGCTATTTGTAAGGCCTCCCCAGACAGCCAGTTTGCCTTTTTGCATTTCTTGTCCATGGGGTGTTCTTGATCCCTGTTTCCTGTACAATGTCATGAACCTCCATCCATAGTTCATCAGGCACTCTCTATCTATCAGATCTAGGCCCTTAAATCTATTTCTCACTTCCACTGTATAATCATAAGGGATTTGATGTAGGTCATACCTGAATGGTCTAGCGGTTTTCCTCACATTCTTCAATTTGAGTCTGAATTTGGCAATGAGGAGTTCATGATCTGAGTCACAGTCAGCTCCTGGTCTTGTTTTAGCTGACTGTATAGAGCTTCTCCATCTTTGGCTGCAAAGAATATAATCAATCTGATTTCGGTGTTGACCATCTGGTGATGTCCATGTGTTGAGTCTTCTCTTGTGTTGCTGGAAGAGGGCGTTTGCTATGACCAGTGCGTTCTCTTGGCAAAACTCTATTAGTCTTTGCCCTGCTTCATTCCACATTCCAACGCCAAATTTGCCTGTTACTCCAGGTGTTTCTTGACTTCCAACTTTTGCATTCCAGTCCCCTATAATGAAAAGGACGTCTTTTGGGGGTGTTTGTTCTAGAAGGTTTTGTAGATCTTCATAGAACTGTTCAAGTTCAGCTTCTTCAGCGTTACTGGTTGGGGCATAGACTTGGATTACTGTGATACTGAATGGTTTGCCTTGGAAATGAACAGAGATCATTCTGTCGTTTTTGAGACTGCATCCAAGTGCTGCATTTCGGACTCTTTTGTTGACCATGATGGCTGCTCCATTTCTTCTGAGGGATTCCTGCCCGCAGTAGTAGTTATAATGGTCATCTGAGTTAAGTTCACCCGTTCCCGTCCATCTTAGGATCTAAGTCTATTAAGGCAAAAATAGGGTGGGAAAACACTTTAAGTAGGAAAAGCACTTAAAAACCGGCAGTGAGTCTGTTTAAAGTCACCTTAACTGGAGTGAGAAGTTGGATCTAAAACCAGAAAATGTAGGTAGGAAGCTGGGCTTCCATGATACCTTGGTGGAAAGTCACTTGAGAAGCATCCCAAATACTCCCTGGGCCACGTTGTTCGGGGACAGCCAACCTGTATTCCGAAGCGACTGGACCAGTATGCTCCTAGGAGAGTTCCCCTGCTTCACTCGCGTCCCAGCGGCCGGCGGCGTGGCCCGTTGTTAACACTGGCCGCTCCCGTGAGCCTGCGGGGCGCGTGGCTGCGTCTGTCCCTAGATTCCCCAGAAGCACAGGCCTGGTGAGGATGTCCTCGTGTCCTGATTTGCCACTTCATATCTTCTTTTTTTAGGCATACACACATTCATCTGAATTTACTAGTTGCCCACCCCAGCTCTTAGCTGCAGCCTGTGTGACCTGGTTCCCTGACCAGGGATCAAACCGGGGCCCCTGCACTGGGACTTTGACGTCTCGGCTACGGGACTGCCAGGGAAGCCCCAGGAACCTGTCTGCTGGGGACTTCCCTTCGTTCATTGCAAGTGTTTACCTTCGCCTCACGGAGCACAATCATAACAGCCGCTTAAAACCCTCATCTGATGTTCCCGCCTTCAGAACCGCCAAGGTTGGCATCTGTAAATTGTCGTTTCCTGCGAGAATTGACCTCATTTCCTGCTTCTGTGTGTGGAATGACTTTGTGTCGTACCCTGGACGTACCCTGGATGGACTGTTACATTGGGTCCCCTGGAGAACGTTGAGGGACATGTCAGCAGGCCGTCGCCCTGTCAGACGGCCTCGCCGCCTGCGTGGACCGCGGCTTTCCGCTCACGTGTCCGTCTCCAAAGCTTCCAGTGCTCTGCTTTGGGCCGCGCACCAGCCACTCTGGGGTTGGCCTGAGCCCTGGGCAGCGTGCAGTGCTCCCAGCTCAGGTGTTGACGCTGGCGCTGCTGTGGGTCCGTCCCACCCCACACAGCTCAGAGGTGAGCGCGGGCTTTCCGGGGTTCATTCCATGACCGCCTGTCTGTCTGTAGCCCTCTGCGCTCTGCTGTCTGTCTCACACACAGGGTCCGGCAGGGCGCTTTCTGTGCAGTCCCTCTGGCCACAAAATTGGGGCAACCCTCAGAGCCACTTCTCCCACGCAGCTCCCTGTCCGGGGCCACGCCTGGGGCAGGGCCGAGAGGGGGGAGAAGCAGACGCCATCCCAGACGCCATTGGGGACTCAGACCCAGACCCCAGAATCCAGGGTCCTGCTGGCTGTATGACGCTCTCCGTGTGCCTTGTGTTACGTTTTTAGCTCAGTCCAGGACTCAGACTTTTCCCTGCACTGAACTTAGTTCCTCTCCAAGTCTTAGCCACCCCTGCCTCGCAGCTCTGCAGCCCGACCCAGCCTGAAGGCAGTGCCCAGGACGCAAACACAGAAGCAGGAAGCTTGTCCCCACTCAGCTCAGCTCTCCAAGTTCCTGCCTGCCTCCAAAGTCTGTCTGCTGTCCTTCACTTCTTGGAGCTTCAGATGATCACTATTTATGTTTTGCCTGGAGGTTTTCTTTGCAGTCGGCCGAAGAAAGAGGCGAGAGGCAGCATCGAGCCCGCTCCATCTGGGCCAGGACCAGAGCCGCTGGGGCGGCATCGGTCCCGGGCGGGAGCAACTCTGCTCACCTTCGAGGCCGTCCTCCTGTCCCGGCGTGTGCGTTGTCCGTTCCTGTCTTTTACCCAGGTTTCTATCTGGTATTTAGCTCTCCCTTCATTTTGAAGACTTCCACGTATTTTAAAGATACTTTAGGTTTTTAGCTCTTTTGACATGCAACAGTTAAACAATTCGTGGTTAAGTCTTTTATCTTCTTAGTTGGGACTGTAATGGAACTTTCTCTGATGGGTTGCTGTTTGTGTCCATGGAGCCTGTTGAGTTCTCACTGCTGGTTTTCTTTGCTGCTACTGTGCTGAAGTTTCCTTTGAATGTTTGAGTCTGTTTTATCTTTTTTATCTTGGACTCTCGATGTAAACCAGGACCTCATTGAGGCCCACATGTGGTCAGTGTGCTCTTTACTCTCTGAATTCAGAAGAGCTGCCCTGCCGTTTCCCTTGACCTTGACCTTTGTCCTGAGTCTGAGCCGAATGCCCTCTCTGGGCCCCTGTGGGTGCGTCGGGAGGGTCCTGTAGGCATGGGTGGATGGGCAGGCCTGTCCTCCCGCATCCCCTGGGAGGTGGTAGACGGGGGGCTTGCCCTCTCCTGTCCCCCGGGAGGTGGTGGGTGGGAAGCCTGTCCTTGCATGTCCCCCATGACGAAGCGTCTCTGCTGCAGCCCCAGCTCACCCCCTGCCCCCAGCAGCCTCTCCCCGCCCAGGTCTCTCCGGATCTGAGCGGGCCACGCTCCGTGTAGCTCAGGCCGTCTCGGGCCTCCGAGCCGCGCAGCGTAGTTGTCTGCCCCAACCCTGCCCTCTGCTCGGTCCCTCCACACCTGTGGCCCCTGCAGGCCCCCTGTTGACGGGGGCCTGCCCCAGGCACTCCGAGTGAACCGCCGAGGCCTGGTGTCGGGTCCTCGGGAATGATGCTCAGGCTGCGGTTTGGGCCTGAGGTGGCTGAGAGCTGCGGGGCGACGTCAGGCAGCTGTGGGCGCAGCTCCAGCTCCGGCTCAGCCTGACCGTCCCACCTGCGCGGGGGCTGCTCCTGTGAGAAGACCTGCCCCCAAGCGCCCTGGGCCCTGTCTGCGCGCCAGGACGCCGGGCTGGGGTCAGCCGCAGGCTCTTCCCCATACTGTGCCCACACGGGGTGGGGGTGGGGGCCCTGCAGAAGGCCAGGACCCCTGCACAGCGTCACCTCCGAGGCCCCCACCTCTGGGGGCATGTGTCACAATGGTGGAAGAGCCGTCAGAGTCTCCCTTTTTAATTTTTGAAGGAATGTGTCTCACGGACCCAGGCCTACGCTTTGTGGGTTAGCTGTCGAACTCCTCCGCTCGCCGAAGGGGAGAGTGACAGGCCAGGGGCGAGGCCGCCGGGTGGCCGTGTGCTCACCGCTCAGGACGGCCCCCTGCCAGGAGATGGGGTGATGTGATTATTCTCAATTAGATTAATAAAGAATAATTAGGCGTCATAAATCAAGTCATCACGGGTATTGTCATGGGAAAAATATGTAGCTAGAATTAATTAGTTTTCGGATAAAGCGTTTACTTTAATCGCCTGAAACGATGGAGCCCTTAATTGCTGAGGCTTCGTCTTGGCCTGAGCGTCCGGCTGTTGTAACAATGTGATGGGTTTGTTCCTCGCGTCCTTCCGTCAGGAAGCGTGGGGGGGGGTGGGGGCGCGGCTGATTCACCCACTGGAGCCAGCCCCGTGCAGGTTCTGGAAACTCCCATCAGGCCGTGGGCTGGGCCGCTACGTGCGCGCGTGTGCCTGGGGGCCTGCACTGTGGGAACCCTCGGCCCTGCCCCATGGCACTCACGGCTGTGTGCCGACTCGGGGGGCAGGGGCTGTCCTGGGGCCCAGCAGGATGGCCCCTCAGCCGCCCCGGGCTCTGCTCCCTGCTGTGCCCTCAACCTGGCTCAGGACCTGCGGGCAGACGGGTGGCTGTGGCTTGGCCTCCAGCGGGACTGGGGCAGGGTGGTCAGAGGGGCTCAGAGGGGCCCCGGCAGCCCCTCCTCTGGGGGGCCCACAGGCCTTGCTCACTAGACACGTGCTCGGTGAGAGCGGCCCCCCGGGCGGTGGCAGGATACCAGGCCCGAGTCTTGCCCGCACACTGTGGGAGCCGCTGCTCCGCCCCTGGGTGGCGGCGTGCAGGGTCCAGGCTGGACAAGGCCGCTGGCTGGCTCGTTGCTGGGGCGGGGGGGCGGGGGGCCGAGCCCGCAGCCCCATGAGGACCAGGCCCGCATGCCTCTGACTGCGCAGGGAGGGCTGGGCAGGAGGGACCCCCTGGGGGACATGGAGGGCAGGGTGAGGGCTCCAGGCAAGGGGGCCTACCGGCTGGGGGCCGTCCCGAGGGGCCCACGGTCATGTAGGCCCCCCTCCGTCCACAGGCAAGCTCATGGCGGCCCCTGCGCCCGACCCGCAGTTCACTCTGCGCGGTGCCTGCTCGGCTGTGCACGCGCTGCACTTCTGCAGTGGAGCCCAGGGACGCCCGCTGCTCCTCTCGGGGTGAGTGCCCCGCCCGGGCGGCCAGGAGGAGGTGCGGGCAGGGCCCAGGCTGCCGCCCCCTCGGCCGCCCCGCAAGCACGCGGGGCGTCTCTCCCAGCACCCGCTCCCAAGGAGAGCTGCCCCAGGCCACCGCCCTGCCTGGAAGTGGGTCGTGTCTCCTGGGCACGTGTGGCCAGCCGTTCCCTGCGAGTTGTTGGCTGGAGTGCCTGCTCACCGGCCAAGTGGTGCCCTCTGGCCCCCACCCCACACCCAGGCCTGACTGCAGCCCACCTCACACCCAGGCCTGAATCCAGCCCACCCCCCAACCCCCGGGCCTGACTGCAGGACGCCCCCCCCAACTTGACTCCAGACTGCCCCCCAGGCCTGACTGCAGCCTGACTTCAGCCCCCCGACCCCCCCAAGTCTGGCTCCAGCCCACCCTGGCTCTGAGCCTGACTGCAGCCGCCCCCCACCCCTAAGGCTGGCCCTGACCGCGCTGTCTGAACAGGTCGCTGCGTGGGCTGGTGCACATCTGGAACCTGCAGACACGGAGGCCGCTCGCCGCCCTGGACGGCCACGGGGGCCAGTGTGTGACCTGGCTGCACACGCTGCCCCGGGGGCCCCAGCTGCTCAGGTGGGCCTTGGTGGTGCTCACCCGGGGCGGGGAGGCCGCAGTGGGCCTGGCCTGTGTGTACCAGGAGGGGCTGGGGGCTGGCAGCAGGGCAGGGGCCTGCGGAGCTGATGGGACGAGCCCCAGCTAGGCAGTCGGCCAAGAGGCAGCCAGCAGGCGCTGGGGGGTACAGGGCACGCCGGGGACCTCCGCCTTTCCCTGGAGAAAGCCACGGTGCAGGCAGGGCGGGGCCAGGACGGGGACCCCGCTGCCAGAGTGCCTGCTGTCTGGGGGCTCTCTGCCCATGTTCAGGGGTCTCACCCCCAGAGAGCTGAGACGTCAGAGGGCTTTTCCGGGCACTCTCTACCCCGGAACTCCCGGACAGGGCAGCTCTGGGGCTCTGGACTTGAAGCCTGGGCACTGGAGCACCATGGAGGCTGGTCCCCAGAAAACAAGGCCTCTAGGTCCCAGGGTCTTTCAAAGCACTTGTGTGCTGGACACAAGCCTCTCGCGAGCCCTGGGCCGGCTGAGGCTGGCCGAGTCTGGGGGCCGCGCCCTGGCCGTGTGCTCCTTCAGCCCCCGCAAGACCTTGACCCGTCCCCCGAGCTGCGCAGACGCACCCCTTGCACATGGGCCTCGCTCTCTCCACGATGGTTGGAGTAGGGGCCGTGTCCGAGGGCCCAGCTGAGCCACCCCAGCCTTCCTCCCAGGTGTTGAGTGGAGGTGTAGGCCTTTCCAGGCCCCCTGCTCCCCCAAGCACCCCGGGCCCCTTGGAGAGCCGGCCTGCGGACACGTGCGGGGCAGTCGTGGGGGTGCTGGCGTGCGTGCGTTACAGCTGGCCGCAGTGCCCCGCTGGGCAGGACACAGGACACGCAGGTGCTTGAGGGGCCAGGTGTGCGCTGCGGCAGTGGCGGCCGGGGCCCAGCTGTGTTTGCAAGTCCAGCCTCCTACCTGGCCCTTGAAGGGAAGGTGCCGTTTCCTGTCGGGCTGGAGGACAAAGCTGGGGCCCGGGCCGGCCTCACCAGGCCCCGCAGAACCCCCGGCCCGACCTGCACACCCAAGGCTGCACCTGTGCCCGTGGGCGGGCCCTTCCTCCTGGTCTGGACCCCCGGGGTTCTCAGGTCGGACTGCTGAGGCAGGCCTTCGGGAGGAGCCCCTCCGCCTCCATGCCTCGTCCCCCAGGGGCGTGTGCACAGTCCCCCTCCGCCTGAGCTCCTCGGACGGGAGACCCGAGGGCCAGCGAAGGGCCGCTGCAGGGACACGGGCTTGAGCTGTCAGGGCCCAGCCTGTCTGGGCGTCAACGCCAGGTAGTGGGTGGGCTCCTCGGTGTCTGTCCCCCATCTACCACGGACCTCAAGCCGGCTGTCTGGGCCGCAGGTGTGAGTGTGGCCCTTGTCAGCGCAGGAGCCGGGGCCCTCCCCGGGAGGGTCACAGCCCGCCGCCTCCTTTTCCGGCAGCCAGGGCCGCGACCTGCAGCTGTGCGTGTGGGACCTGGCGGAAGGCAGGAGCACCGTGGTGGACACCGTGCGCCTGGAGAGCGTGGGTTTCTGCAGGGCCTCCGTCCTGGCCGAGGGCTCGCAGCGCTGGATGCTGGCCGTGCCCGGGAGGGACAGTGACGAGGTGAGTGAGCCCCAGGCGGTTCTGGGGTCTCCAAGCAGCTGTGGCCTGGCCACCTGGGTGGCCCTGGTTGTGGGCTCGGGCAGGGGGCCCAGGTAGGCTGGGGTCTTCAGGAGGCCCTCAGGACGTCAGGAGCAGACAGGCCCTGTGCCGTCCAGGCGGGCCTCAGAGCCGGGCCAGCAGGGGAGGCAGCCTTTCAGAGTCAGAGCTGGGCGCCGACGTGAGGCCTTGGGCAGGGCTGGGACGCTGCTGGGGGACACGCACCAGGGTGGCGGCCACAGGACAGAGGGGACGTCAGAGAACAGGGCCCCAGGGTCCCTGTCGGGGGCGCAGGCTGAGCAGGGCTGGGTCAACTGGGCCTGGGGGCGGGGCCTGTGGGGGTGGGGGTCTGGGGGGGGTTGGAGCCACAGACCCAGGGTTGGCCCCCCCTCCGTCCCCCACCTTGTCCCTGCTCCCTGAGGGCCAGTTGGCAGGCAGGGCTGGGCGGGCACTCGAGCCCTGCACCCGGGAAGTTTGGCCAGCACCCAAGAGGAGCCGCGAATCTCAGAGCAGACCCAGCTCGTAAATGACGAGGCGGGAACAGGCGTCTGTTTGTTCGCGAGGCGCTTAAATCTCCAATTAGGAGCTGCATGTGCTTTTGTTGCCAATTTGCCAAAAACTTGTTACAAGTTTTATTAATGTGAAGAGAGAGGGCTCCATGGTCTCCTGCGGCAGCGAGACAGTGCTGAGCCTCCTCCGCGCCTGCCCTTCCCAAGCAGGCGGCGGGGTCTGGGCCCGGGGCTGTGCTCCCGCCTGGCCGCAGGCCCGGGGGCACCCTGTGCACCCAGGACGTGATCCCGCCCTGCCGGCCCGGCCGTCTGGGTGGCCATGCTTGCCTAAACCAGACATCCTTCTGGAAGCAGAAAGTGCCCTCGGACACCAGGCGGGAGCAGCAGTGTGTAGGAGGCCCCCCTGCACCCCTGACCACAGGGACCGCGGCCAAGTGCTCTCATACCAGCACCGTCCCCTCCCCGGCCAGTCCCCCTGAAATGCAGGTGCTAGGCCCACAGGCCCTGCCCTTGGCTGGGGTGAGCCTGGACGCCTGAGGCCTCCGCATCCTACTGGTCTGCCCGGTCACTTCCTGGCCACACCCTGGGCCTCTGCGTCCTCCCAACGTCCTTTGTCCTGCTGGCGCCTCTCCTGAGCCTCACGGCTGCCGTGGGGGCGTCTTGCATTTCTAGCTCATGGCGGGGCGGCCCTCTCATGGCTCAGGTCCTTTTCCACGTCTTTGAGGTAGTGAGAACAAGGTGTGCGGGGCAGAAGCTAGCCCTGCAGGCACGATGGTGTGGGGGGCGTCACGTGTGTGGTGTTGGTGAGAGTCCCCCCCGCACCGCACCTTGGCACCTCTGGTTCGCCGGAGTCCCTCCCGGGGGTCCTGTGTTCCCAGCAGGCGTCCATCCTCTTGATGCCGCAGACCGTCTACACCACGGCCTCGCCGTCTGGAGACCTCTGCGGGCACACTGCCCATGGCGCCTCGCCCACAGGGTGGCCACCAGTCAGGGCACCCAGGAGGGTCTGTGCTGGCCTGGGCGACTCTGAGCACAGGCTACGTACGCGTGGGCAGAGCAGCGGGCACTGGGCCCAGGACAGCCCGGAGGCTCCAGGCCGTCCACATGTGAGGCCCAGCCGGGCGGGGGCGCCAGGAGGGCAGGAGCGCCAGGCGCTGAGTCAGCATGTAGGGCCAAGTCTCCCGCCCAGCTGGGAGGTCAACACAAGGGAGGCCCCAGGCACAATGCCCTCGAGGGCCCCGTCGGTCGCCGGGGAGCGGCGCATGCACCCTGCGTGGCCTGGGGTCCAGGGGATCGTGCGGAGGCGCAGACAGGCCCGCAGCGCTGAGCTGAGCCTTGGGTCTCCTACATGTGAGGCCCAGCCTCAACCTGGCTCCAGCCCAGACCCGCCTGTTTCCTTACCATCAGGTCCAAGTTCTGGAGCTGCCGTCCAAGACGTCGGTGAGCTGCCTGAAGCCCGAGGCGGGGGCCAGGCTGGGCATGCCCATGTGCCTGCAGCTCTGGCAGGTAAGGCCCTGTGCCGGGCCACGCCCCAGCCACGCCTCCGGGTGTGAGTCATGCCCGCTGGGGACGGTGCTGCTGGTCCCCCTCCTCTGCCGCCTTGCCATGCCCAGCCTGCCCCGCTCCTGCTGTGCGGGCGCCTGCAGACCCCACGGGCGGTGGGGGTCGGCGGCCATCTCCCAGGGAGCCACGTGCTGCCCTCTGGTCTGCGTGGGGCTGGGGGGGCGGGCAGTGCTGGCCCACCGTGCAAGCCCCGTGGCCTCCGATCGCTGGACGAGCTGCTCAGCCCTCCAGCCCGTGGGGGGCTCAGCGCTTTCCAGCGGCCATGTCCTCCTCACTCAGCCGATCTTGCTGACCACACGCAGTCGGGAGGCATCTCCGAGGCTGCGGTGGGGGTGGGGGCGGCCTCAGTCACTGTGGCATCTCTGCTGTGGTGGCAGCGAGTGGATGGCCCAGGGCATGCACTCCAGAGTCCAGGTGGTGTCCTTGCTGTCGCAGACACCGCGGGGAGCAGGCCGCTTACCAGGGCCGCTGGGACCAAGGGAGCCGTCCTGGCCTGCAGTTAGACACGGCCCCACGGGGTGAGCGGGCCTGTGCGCCCCACTCCTTCCTCACACTCGCTGCCCCCGCAGCTTCTGAACTGAGAGCAGCCCTCGGGGGCGTGGGGAGTTGTGGGCCCCGAGACTCTCCTGGACAGCGAGGCTGTGGGTGCCGGGCTGGCGGGCGGGGGGATGGGGCACTCACAGGCCCCAGAGGGGACGCAGCACATCGCTCACTCTCCCTGGAGACGCTGTTAGCGTCGTTGCCTAATCGTGTAAGAATTCCATCAGAACCACGTGTAGAAACAGGATGTACAAACTCGTCAAGGTAACCGACACGGCTGACAGGACCCGCCAGGCTGCGCTGGCTGATGCGGATCCAGCCCCGAGCCCCTGGCTCAGAGTCGGCCCTGGACGCATCCCCAGGCCTGGGCCTTGGACTGCCTACCGCTGACGGATCCGAGTGTGGCGGGGCCCCTGACCGGTCAGTCAGAGGCCTTCTTGTCCAGCTCCTGAGAACGGACGGCCTCTGTTGTGAGGAGGATGGTCACCCGACCTGGAAGCTGGCCCTCCAACGCCCGCCCTCTGGCCAAGGGGCTCCCCAGGAACCTGGAGGTGCTGGGGCCCCTGTGGCCGCCACACCCAGGGGCTGGCGGGGATGCTGAGTGAGTGGGGTGGGCCTGCCCGCGCGGTCTTTGGGCCGTGGGGACCCTGTGTGCGGCTGGGGTCCTGGGGGCCTCAGCGCAGCGGGGTGGGCCCTGGGCCGGGAGCTCTGACTGGTGCCCCCGCCACCATGCGGGGCCTGGACAGGTCAGCAGCGTGCAGCCCTCACTCAGTGGGGCACCCCAGCCCAGGTGCGGGAGTGTGCGGGCGGGGTCGGCGGGGGCCCAGGGCGGAGCCTCCAAGGGGCGGACCCAGGCCCAGCCGTCCTCACGGCTGCTTCCTCGGACTTTCCTCCTGTCTCTTCCGGGTGCTCCTGTGGGCATCGGAAAACCAGGCACACGGGTCCTTCCATCCCTCCAGACCCCAGGTGGGCCCGTGCAGGGCTCCCCGCCCCCTTCTATCCCTGGCAGCCTCATCTCGCCTGCGGTGCAGCCCCGGGCCCGCAGGAGGGCCGTCTCCAGCGCGGCCTAGGCTGCATCCAGCGCCAGCCTCCCTCGGGGCTGTGGCAACGCGGGGCCAGGCCCCCGCTGGCCCTCCAGGGCCCAGGGCGGCCGCTGAGCCCTTGGTCAGGGAAGTCCCACGGCCCAGCTGAGGGGCGGGCATTCTGTCACCTCTGAGACCCGGGAGCTCGGCCAGCGGTCCCAGGGCAGCCACTCCCAGTTGGTGCCAGGCTGGCCTGGGGTCCATACGCCCCCCCCACCCCCCGCGGCCGCTGTGCAGCCTCTGACCCACGCCTTCATCCATCACGAGGCGGGCGGGGCGCTGACTCCGCGGGCCTGGCTGTCGGAGGCGGGGGGGGGGCTCGCGGCGACGTTGACAAACTGCAGAAGGTTCATTTTTCATGGAGACGGAGCTCGCAATTTTCTTTGGCCAGCTTGCCAGACAGGTGGCCGGCCCCGCCCAGGGGTCGCCGCGCATGTCAGCGGTGGGAAGGAGCCGGAAGGCCGGTATGCCCCTCGTCCCCCGGCGCTGGCCCAGACTGCGTGTCAGTCGCCTGGGTCCGGCGGGGTAGCCGGCCTGTCCCCAGCCCCTTCACTGGTGCTGACGCCCCGCTGTCCCCGCAGGCCGAGTCCAGCCCCCGCCCGCTGCTCCTGGCCGGTTACGAGGACGGCTCGCTGGCCCTGTGGGACGTCTCCATGCGGAAGGTGTGCAGCCGCGCTGCCTGCCACTCGGAGCCCGTCATGGGCCTGGCCTTGGACCCGCGGAGGGCCAGGGGGGTGTCGGGCTCCGCGGAGAAGGCGCTGGCTGTCTGGAGCCTGGAGGGGCAACAGGCACTGCAGGTCAGCGGGCCAGGCCGCGGGTTCATCCATCCTGCTCCGCGCCGGCGGTCTGATGGGCTGAAACAATATTTAGGCATGAAAAGGACTTGGTGCAGGCCCCCAGCTAATTAATCATCGGGGCCGGCGGCGGGCGAGGGGCCGCACTCCTGAGCCGCGCACAGGGCTTGGGTTTCTCTTGGGCCGTGGCCGACAGCGGTCACGTCTCGTCCATCTAGGGGAAAGGCGTGTGGGATCCGGGCTGTGCAATCCAGTTTGAAAACTCAGAGGAATTTGGTCAGTAAGGAACTGATTAATCAAAAAAAAAAACCTAACCGTACATGGAGAAATCCCCTGGTGAGGCGCCTGTAGCCGTCTGCATGCTTCCCCGGGTGGGTGGGGGCCTCAGGGCAAAGTGACGGGAGCCTCGCCCGCCCTCCACTGCCGCTCAGCCCCAGGGAGCACGTCTGGGTGCCCAGTGCCCAGCCCTGTGGGGGCCTGGGTGCACGCTGGCTTCTGGGGGCCGGGAGCCCCGGTTAGCCAGGAAGCCTCGGGAGGCTGAGACCTGTCCACGGCCGGCTCTGAGGGCCCAGGTGTGGGGAAGCAGGGCCCCGGGGGGAGCCGAGTGGGACACTGGCTGCATCCTCTTGGGCTGTGTGTCCTGGGCTTCTTCGCAGACTGGAGGCCACAGAAGAGGGTGTCTCTCAGACCTCCGCAGGGGCGCCTCGCCCAGGAGCCCAGACCCCCACAGCCAGAGAGCAGGTCCTGCACTCAGGGAGGTGGGCCCAGGCCTCATGCCTGCAGGCATTGCCCGCCCCGGGGACAGGACTGCAGGTCAGGGCTGCCAGGGTGGAGCCCCAGGTAAGAGCGGAGGCCAAGGCTGGACTCCAGTGGCTGGAGGGGGGCACCAGCTTCCAGAAAAGCACCCCCTCGGGAGGCCTGCGCTGGAAGCAGAGCAAGTGGCTGCAGCTGCGGGTGGCGCCTGAGCCGGGTCCCGTGTCCCCACGGGTGGCACCCCAGCTCTCCCGGCACCAGCCTGCCCCTGCAGCCCTGCCTCTCTCACGCTCACGGACCAGCACAGCGGCTGCCCGGCCTGTGTCCCAGTGAGCCCTCGGCCCCGTGCAGTGGGGCAGACCGCCTCCCCACAGGGCACTCTGCTGTGGGGTGGCGCTTCTCCAGTCACCAAGGCCTTAGGGCCCCGGCCACGGGTGGCGGGAGTCGACACCCCTGAGGTGGGCGGGGCTGTGCCGCGATCATCTCTCATCGAGGGCGGAGGGCCCGCCAGGTGGACACGAGGGTGCCCTCCGCCTCTGCTCCTGCCTGGTGGGGCCGAGGCAGCCCCCCCCAACACTGGGGTGCTGTTCCCCTTCCGGGTGTCACCTGGACTTTAGCCCAAGTGGCCGAGGCCTGGGGACCAGGCAGCTCCCCGGAGGGCCCCACCCACTGCGGCGGCCTGCCTGCTGTCTTGGCCCAGGTCGGCCTGACCTGTGCTGCTTTTTGGGGGGAACAGACACAGAAGCTTAAGCCTCAGAGCGCATGCGGCAGGTGCAGTGCAGAACCGAGGTGCCGCTCGCCCACGAACGGGGAACCCCGAGGAGAGGGAAGCAGGGGGCTGCTGGGCCTCGCACGGCGCCGTCCCAGGGGTGCACCTCCTCCTGGCCACTTGTTGCTGCGTCTCCAGAGCCGCTGGTCCCAGAGGCCTCGGGGGCCTGGGCACGCTGGTGTCCACGGGCGGTGTCGCCCTGGAGCCACGTGAACAGAGATGTGCCTCGCCTCCCGGCCACGGCTCTAACAAGCCCAAATCAATCTCCCCGCGGGCAGGCGGGCGGGCCAGCGCTGCGGACGCAGCTGGGGCTCCGCGCGAGCGGAGCAGGGTAATGGGAACCAGATGGGCCCAGCGCATTCCTGGCACCTGAGGTCACGCGCCGAGCAAGCCCTGTTGGCCGGGTCCTTCCCCAGGGTTCTGGTCCGGGCGGGCTCAGCGGGGCTCATGGTGCCTGGGCCCTGGGTCACCCTCACCAGGACGCTGGGTGCCCACCCGCCTGGGAGTCCCAGCTCTGCCCCTCAGACGGGCTCTGGGCCACGGCCGCCCTCAGGCAGGTGGTATGCAGACCGCCCTGCCTCCCTCCTCAGGCAGGTCCACAGGCTTGAAGAGGCTGATTTACGCCACCCAGGCGGCTCTCCCACCATGCCCGGGCTGGTCGGCCGAGCGTTCCCTCCCCGCTGCTAGCCGCGGCCCACCCACCTACTCCCCGACCCTGCTGGGGGCGCCCTGCCGAAGCTGGCAGCGGGATGCACAGGCCGGTGGGCGGGAGACGCTGCCCACACATCCAGGGACAGAGCCCTGCCCCCTTGACCATCCCCGGTGCCAGCAGGAAGGATAGCTCATCTCTTCCAGCCCGGGCGTTCCCAGCTTCCAGGAGGAGGAGGAAGGTCCCCCCTTCGCCCCGGGTCCCTCCCAGGCAGTGACGCTGGCCTGGATGCACCCTGCCCCGCAGGGACCCCCTCTTGGTCCCCACTGTTAGCCCCCCAAAGCAGGCCACGTGGGTTCCAGTGCATCCATGGCTCGGATCCCAGGGCTAGAGCTCCCAGGAGCGGCAGGGGCAGGTCCTTGCCCATGAGAGTTGGAGCGCAGGCCTGCTCTGCATGCTCTGCCTCCTCCCGCAGGGCCTTGCATTTGGGGCAGAGGGGCAGCTGCTCCAGTGCTGGGGCACTGAGCCCTGAGCCTGAATTTCTGGGCAAGAGGAGCAGAGGGCGTGGGACACACAGGGCTGCTGGTCACCGTCCACAGGGAGGAGGAGGGGCGGGGCGTCCGGGGGTGGGATGTCCTAGGGGCGGGGCATCCGGGTGGGATGTCCTAGGGGCGTGGCGTCCAGGGGTGGGATGTCCTAGGGGCGGGGCATCCGGGGGGGCGCATCAGGAGTCGATCTTAAGGAGTTGCCTGACGTCTCCCTGCCTCTCTCATCACAGGTGCGTGGGACGCACGAGCTCACCAACCCCGGGATCGCCGACGTCAAGATCCGGCCAGACAGCAAGATCCTGGCCACTGCGGGCTGGGACCACCGTGTCCGCGTGTTCCAGTGGCGGACGATGAGGCCGCTGGCCGTGCTGGCCTTCCACACTGCCACCGTCCACTGCGTGGCCTTCGACGCCACGGGCCTGCTGGCTGCAGGCTCCGGCGACCAGCGCATCAGCGTCTGGTCGCTGTACCCGCCCACGTGACTCGGCACGGAGTGGGTGCGGACACAGAGGCGTGGGTCCTGGGCCCCCCGGGTCACTCAGGCCCCCTCCTGCCTGACGCAGTGCACGTGGGCCCTGGTGGCTGCTGTTTACAGCGTAACCAGGCTGGAGACGGGGCGCCTGACATCCAGGCGAGAGGCCACCCCACATGCCACACAATAAACTTGTTTGGAGGCCTGCAGCTTCGAGGCGTGAGCTCTCCCCGGCGACCCCTGCTTCCCTGGGGCGTCAGAGCCAGGGCCGTCCCCCGGCAGGTGGCCGGCCACACAGCATGGCCGGGGGCACGGTCCCAGGCTCCAACCCCTCGCAGACAGCCGGGGCTGAGAGCGTGCCCCAGCGAGAGGATGCCAGTGGGGTTGTGAGGAGGGGGCCAGGCCTGCAGCAGGGTCCCAGGAGGAGGGCTCAGCCCAGGAGTGAGGCTGAAGTGGCCACCGGGCATGGGGCACGGCGGCTGAGCCGGGCGGATGGGGACCCGGGGCAGCTTCTGACCCTCCTCGCTGGGCTGTGGGCTGGGAGGAAGGAGACCCTGGCACTGAGGGGGCTGTGGGAGACCCCGGCAGAGCCCAGGCCACAGGCCCTTGGTCCCACGGGCTCTTTTGTGAAGGAGCCCCCGGCGCCTGGCCAGGGAGGAGTCCCCGCTTTGGCTGTGGCCTTGGAGGCCTCCCCGAGGGGCCCAGGACCCCTGCTCTGCACTGTGCTTTACCCGGTGGGTCCGAGAGGGTGGGCCCGCGGTGGCTGCGCTCCAGGGGAGCCGCCAGGCCTTCAGCATCTGGAACCCATGTGTGCATCCAGGTGGCGGGATGCGCGCTGCGAGGGCAGGGCCCTGCCGGAGCGTCTGGCCTCCAGGTCCAGCACGGGGCCAGGGGACGGCGAGCTTCGGCCGGTGGGGTGAGGCAGGGACGCAAGTGCAATCGACCTGCCAGCAGCGCGTGGGGCGTCAGCAGGATGGCCCGAGGGGGTTGGGGGGCCCCCACCCCCAGAGGACGCAGCTCCTTGCAGCCCCGAGGGGCACCCGCATCCTTGGAGAGCTCTGTGGTTAGACACTGATGAGCGTTGTTACTGAGCTTGCAGCCAGCGACGTGTTGGGGGAGTTCTGGTCTGTCACAGCCTAAGCTGATCTATGAGCGGAGGTGGGGTGTGACGGCACGGGGAGCTATCACTGCACAGCATCCAGCTGATCAGTCTGGAGAATAAACAACTGACATTGTTTTCATTTGGAAATTTCAAGCATAGATCAAAGTGAAGGGGAAAAGCACGGAGCCAGCGCCCGGCTTCAGCATGAGGCCTTGGCCTTCAGGTGTCAGGCCAGCTCTGGAGTCCGTCCGGGGGGCCTGGGCAAGCCGAGGCCACGGGCCTTTCCTGGGCCTCAACATGCCTCTCAGCTCAGCGCCTTGGAGAAGGACGGCAGGAGGTGGTTAGGGGAGTGACAGCCCCCAGGCTCAGGGATGGGAGGAGGGGCCGGGAGAACAAGGGGTGGGGTCGAGCGGGCTGGCCCAGGGCGGGGGCAGGCAGAAAGCCACGGGGCACCCGGCGCAGCCCCCAGCCCCTCTGACCTGTCCTTCCTGGCGTCCAGCGCCACCTCTCCCAGCCTGGGTGTGGACACGGTGCCCCTCATCTGGGCCGGGCCCTATGGAGGAGGGACCCCCACAGGGCGCGTCCCTGTCTGTCTGTCCATCCCTCGT
Organism: Oryx dammah; assembly: GCF_014754425.2. Taxonomy (NCBI): domain Eukaryota; kingdom Metazoa; phylum Chordata; class Mammalia; order Artiodactyla; family Bovidae; genus Oryx; species Oryx dammah. The sequence continues at coordinate 71,668,737 of NW_024070196.1, read as the reverse complement.
GGTGGACGTGCTCCCTGAGGCCCCCTCCCGCCCAGCCTGGCCGTGTGCAGCCCTGAGCGCTGGGCCTGGCTCTCCCGAGCCTGTCCTGGCCCTGCTCTCCCCGGAGCACGGCTACTGCCCGTCCTGGCGGACGTTGCTGTCTTACCTGGGCACGTGCAGTGCTCGAGTGCAGAAACTCTCCGAGGACACCGTGGGGCTGGAGGTGCCACTCTGCCCACCCCCTTCCCCCGGCCTGGCCCCGAGGGTCGAGGGTGGGAGCCCCACACAGAGGGGAAGACGCTGGGCGGGCCAGGAGGGGGCAGGGTCAGCAGGACCCCTTGCTTCCAGGGTCAGGGTCAGGGTCAGGGGTCGGCACAGGCTCTGTGATGCTTCAGCAACCTTCCTGCTGGTTTCGGGGACCTTTCTCAGGGTCCCCCCCAGGCGCCTTCTCCAGAGCCTGCAGGACTGTCCAGGCTCGGGCTTTCAGAGGGGCCCTCTCCTGGGGGTCCTGAGCCCACACCCCGCTGGAGCCCACAACTGGATGGCCTGCCTCATGGCTAGTCTGGGCCCCTGAGCACTGGAGGGTTTGGGGTGGGGGGCCGGGTGGACCCGGCCTGGTGGGCACACAGCCAAGAGAGGGGCTCCCACAGGAGGGACATGCGCCCGTCCAGCTGCGTGCCAGGCAGACCACGGGGCTCAGAACGTCGGGCCACACTGTGAACTGACCCCGACCCTGTGCCCCCAAGATTCCTGTGCCCGCAGCAGGCTGGTCTCCAGCCGCCTAGGGTGACAACCACCAGGCGTCTCCAAACACGAAACTACCCTGGGAAAAACTGCCAGTTTACAGACACATGAGCACTGACTTGGGGCATCCCCGGTGGCGCAGTGGTAAAGAACCCGCCTGCCAACGCAGGAGACACAGGTTCGATCCCTGGGTCAGGAAGATCCCCTGGAGGAGGGCATGGGCCCCCATCCCAGTGTTCCCGCCTGGAGAGCCCCACGGACTGAGGAGCCTGCCGGGCTGCAGCCCATGGGGTCGCAGGAGAGTCAGGCATGAGAGCATGCATGCGTGCAAGGACTGACTGGACCAGTTCGAGAGGAATGGCATGGCTTTAATAGACTGCGGGTAATCCAGGGTTATAAATTGTTAAACATACATAAGTACACTTAAAAGTCACTGCTCTGTTGGCTGGTGTTTGGCGCGTGGCTTGGCAGCATCGGGGACCCACATGGGGTCCTGCGGCGGTCAGCAGGCACAGCTCCAGAGCTTTCTGTCTTCCCAAGCTGACGCTCTGCCCCGTCCCCCGCCCTGGTCCCCACCATCTACTTTGTTCTGTGGATCTCATGACCCCGGGACCTCGTGCAGGGTCTGTCCTCCTGTGTCTGGCGCTTCACCAGGCATCCGGTCCTCGGGGTTCATCCATGTCGGGCCCTCATGGCACCAGAACGTCCTTCCTTTTCATCCCCCGTGGGGACAGACCGGGTCTTCTGTTCATTCATCGGCTGAGCCGTTCCAACCACTAACGAGCCGTCCGTGGGGGTGCGGCTCCCGCCGCTCGAGGGTGGGGCTGCCCTGAGCCTGGGTGGACGCGTGTGGGCTCGGGGCCCGCTCCCAGCCCTCCTGGGCCCACGCCAGGCGTGGGTTTCTGTCCACCAGCTGTGCCCGCTGCCCAGCTCTGCGTCGCGCCAGCGCTGGCTGGCTTCTGCTGCTGCTGCCATCGACAGCGCCCTCGGGGCTGTGAGCTGCTCCTTGCTGTGGTCGGATCCAGGCTCTGCGCTCACCCTCAGTTACTTTCCGGCCGCGCATGTGGCAGGACCTCTCTTCTGGGAGCTCACTCCCGGGGGTGGCACACTTGCACGGCAGCCACTGGCCACTGGAGGGACCCAGGAGCAGAGAGCAGGCCCGGGCCAGCTTCCTGGGGTGAGCCTGCCCTGTCCGCGCGGGAACGGGTGTCCAGCCCACCCCAGACCGGGCCCCTTCCCGGCATCCACAGTGCTGGGCGGCCAGGACGCCAGGGCCCCCGCCCACAGCCCACCTGCAGAGCGAAGGACCGGCCCCCGCAGCCTCGGGCCCGGGAGAGCACACGGTGGGCGCCGCTCCCAGCTCTCCCCAAGCAGGTGCCTGGCCCCCTCGCTGAGGGCACCCCACGGCTGGCCACCCAAAGTCACAGGGCCTGCCCATCCGGGCCACGGAGGGGAAGCGTGCTGGGACCCCCAGCCCCAGGACCACCCGCCTGCTCGGGGAGGGGTCAGCTCTCCAGGAGTGCCTCTGGTCCCACGGCACAGGGGGCAGGGGCCTATGTGGGGCCCGCGGCCCCCACTCAGCCGCCCCACGGAGATGGGGCTTCACCTTCAATGGCCGGAGGCTGCTCGATGGCACAAGGGGGCACAGAGGGCCGCGGGGGGGTGGGTAGAGGGGTGAGGACCCCAAGGGCGGGGGGTGGGGGGGTTACGGGGGGGTCGGGGGTGGATGGTGGGTAAGTGGGTACCAGATGGGTGCGTGGAGAGTGAGGTGGGGGTGGGTGGGGGTGGGTGGGGGTGGGCGGGGCCCCAGTGTGGATGGTGGGAGTCGGCCTCCTCACTCAGGGCAGCCTGGAGGCCTGTGGCCCCTGTGGCCCCTGTGGCCCCTGTGGCCATGCCCCCCTCTCACTGAGAGGCTCTTGGGCAGGGGTGCAGCCGGCAGCCCAGGGCCCCGCAGGCTCCCCCAGGGAGTGGCCGCCCTAGAGCCCCCAGGTCTGGCCAGCTGCCTCTCCACGGAGCCGCCTGACTTCCTTCCCGCGTTAAGAGCGGGGAGGTGGCCTCTGGGTGCCCAGTCACCTGAACCAGGCTGGTCAAGGGCACATGGCCTGTGGGGCTCCTGCAGCCAGGAGCCGACGGCCAGGTGGCCCGTGGGCACAGGGCGTCCCAGGGCATCCCAGGGTTGAGGCATGTCCCCGCCACGGACCACCTGCCTGCCCGCGGCACACAGCCTGTTCGGGGAAGGCCCGAGTGCATCCTGGGCCGTGGGGAGACGTGCCGGCCCCGCCCTGCACGAGGCCCCCATCGTCCTGGCTGCCAACCCTCACTGGGTGACGAGCTCACGGAGGTCCTGGGGAAGAGCCCGTGCAGGGCACCCGGGATAAAGGCTGTGTTCAGAGTCAGGATGACAGGGACGGGAGTTGAGGCCAGGATGACGAGGAGGAGCCGGGAGGGTCAGCGTCCTGCAGGGGCCAGTGTGGGGGGCGGGGGGGGTGTCTTCCAGGAGAGAGGGCACCCCAGAGCAGGGGCCCGGCCCACCACGCACAAGCACGAGAAAACGAGGCTCCAAGTGGCGCCGCTGAGGCAGGCTGAGGCCCTAGACGTTGGCGATGGCACCTCAGGACTGCTGGTGCCCAGGGCCGTGCCACAGGAGCGCCTGGCTGTCAGCGGGCCCGGCCGGGGGGCGGGCGGCGGGGGTCACGGTGGTGGGGCTGGGAGGAGGGGTTGGGCGTGTGTGCTCCCTGTGATCAAGAGCTGATGGAAAAGGGATGTCAACATTCCCCTTTATAATTAAGAAGATCGTTTAATCACTGCTATTAAGACCTAAGCTCCCCCAAAGTGGGCTGCACTCATCAGAGCCCCTTTGGTTCTGCCGACTCCCACACGCAGACCTGGCACCAGTTGAGTGGAGACTCCGAGAGCCCAGTTTCATCTCGCAAACCCACCTGGTTCGAAGACCAACAAGCAGGAAAGGGAACTGCATCAAAGGCGCAACCGGGGTTTCTCTGAACACAGAGCGTGCGGAGGGCAGAGCAGCCCCCACGCCCCACCCCGGCTGCTCCCGTCTGGGAGGCCGCTTTCAGGGCCAGGCTTGGTCGAGGCTCCACCCCGGGACCCGCAGAACCTCACGGGAGACTGAGGCGGAGACTCACCCCACACATACCCTCCCCGGCCGTACAGAAGGGAAACCGAGGCCGAACTGCAGACCCAGGTGCCCCCGCACCCAGCCCGGCTGGGCCACTCTCCCGCCTCCCTGTGATCACCGCTTCAGTCCGCGAAGCAGCTCTGGGCCCATCTTCCCCGGCAGCCTGCACACGGCTTTCATCGGCAGCCTCCCCGGCCCCAGGGACGGGCCTGCGGACCCCAAGAGACCTCCGTCGTCCGGAGGCTGCACCACTGAGGCCTCCCTGGGAGGCCACATTGCCAGCCCCCGACCCAGAGCACAGCCACCAGAGGGACCTCCCCGAGGGCCTCACTATGGAGAGGGTCTGCCTCGCACCCTCACGCGGTAGGGTCAGGTCAGCGCCATCTCAGGGCTCCTACAGCGGGCCTCTGGGGACCCAGGTGAAGGGGTGCCGGGTGAGTCACCGGAACCGCAACTGTTGGGCCGGGGCGGGCGGTTCCTAAACACCCCAGGAGGTGGCAGGACCAGGGAGCCGCCCGCCCCGGGACCTGGTCCCCCACACCCCGGGGTGCTCGGGCTCCAGGGGCTCTTCCCTCCACTCCTGCCTTTACCTCCTTCACACGGTGGGCGTTGAGGTTCGAAGAACTTTGGGACTGAAGGGTCCGGAGCCCCAGGACCAGGTCTGTGAGAGGTCCTTCCTGGCCCTGGATACATACACGGGGCCGGAACGGGGTCTCTGGGCCAGCGGGGATACAGGGAGGATGCTCAGAGTGTCCGACAGCTGGGAGGGAGCCCCCAAGGAGGAGCCCAGCCCCCTCCCAGAGAAGGGTTGTAGTGGGAAACGGGGGCCAGGGGTGAGGGGGAAACGGCCTGTCCCAGGGAGATGCCTGCGCCTGGAGACGAGTGACCAAGAGGCCCAAGTGCCCTTCAGAGGTCTGGGGACCTGAGCCAGGCCTCCCCCCGGCCCCAGGATGAGAGGCAGGGTGACTGCAACGTGGGGGGCCCAGCACAGCCCAGCACCCACCCGAGAATACGTGAGCGCCCCTCACGTGAGTCCGGACACAGGTCTGCAGTGGCCGGCGGGGGCCCCCGGCTCGCAGCCAGCCTGTGACAAGGTCTCAGCCTGAACAACTCATCCTCGGGTGCAGTGGAAGGAAACACACCTCTGGGGGCTGGGGTCACGCCCCAGGGCGGGCGAGCATCTGCGGAGCCCAGCCGTGGGTGCCCGGCTCTCGAACACAGCTAGTGGGGCCCTGGCGTCCACCTTTATTCCGTCCTGCTTGGTATGGGCACGCCCCGCGGTGGGCACAGCAACCCTGGCTCTAGTCTGGGGAGGGGGTGGTCTCGGGAGGTGCCTCTCATCTGCCAACGCCGGGCACCAGGGAACACGTGCCCTCACTTCACGTCTGAACAAACCCCAAACAGAGATTTCTGTACCTGCGGTTCTCCCTGGTCTGGACGGGGCGTGGGAGGCCAGAGCGCCACGCGGAGACTGGCTGGGCAGAGCAAACCGCGGCGTGTCTCTCCTCCCGGGATGAGGAGGGCTGGCTGGATTTATGGCCCCAAGCAAGGAAGCCAGGGGCACAGCTGGCTCACTCAGAGGCAGACCTGGGCTTGGGGGCAGACTGTCCAGCAGGGCGGAGCCACTGGGGTGGCGCCCAGGGCTGTGTTCCTGAAGCTCTGTCCACCGAGCCTGCTGGCCACTCAGGCAGACGCTGCGGGGGTCTTCACGCCCTGCGCCAGGTGCCGCGAGGATCTGGGGGCCCTGGCTCCACTGCTCGCTCCTCAGCAGCCGTGATCACCACGTCCTGTCCTAGACCGGACGCGAGAATGGCTCCTGCCGGCGGGAGCCGGCCGATCCTGAGCTCCACTTACCGCCTCCAGGGCGGACACGTCCGGAAAGAAAGGGTTGGCCGAGGGCAGACATCAGAAACGCCCAGCCGTGCCCTGAGGTGGCCCAGGCCCACAGACGCAGCGGGTCAGGCCCGGAAGGGGGATGGGGCCCCGGCCACCAGCACTTCCCGTCCCTCTCGCGGCCAGGCCAGCAGCCTTGACGCTGACGGGCTGTCGGCTCTTCCTGCCTGGACTCAGGAAGGGACCGCATCAAAGGTCCGGTGTGGCGCTGATGGGGAGAGGTCCCACGCCACCTGGCCTGGGAAAAACGCTTCCCAGGCAGGTTTCAGGATGACTCATGACCACCGTCACTGTGTCCTTGCTCAGGCCACCCCATGGGGACCCTCGCAGCTGAGAGAGTCAATAAACAGGGGAAAAGCACAGGCCTGGCCGGGACAGCCAGGGCAGCGCTCCCTGCTTGTGTCTTTCGCGATCAGAGTCAGGGTTTCTTCCCTTCCCAGCCCCCAAAGGACAGTGTCCATCCTGCACGACCAGGACTGTTATCCCAGCTTCCATGGAAAAACAGGACAGGCACCGGTCCTGAAAACGGGCCAGGGGCGGGGCCCGGGCCCCAGGCAGAGGGGCAGCCGCCAAGGCAGGAATGTTAGCAGCGAGGCCGAGGCCGGATGCACACCTGGGACCAGGAGCTCGGGCCGCGGGGACCGCGAGGTGGAAGCGGGGGGGGGGGGGGGGGGGGATGGGGGGGGGGGGGGGGGGCCCCCACGGGAGGGCCAGGGGCGGGGCCGCGCTCGGCCTCCGGGGGGCGGGGCTGGGAGCCCGAGGCAGGGACCCCCGGCCCTGCGGCCGGCCTGGCCCGGCAGCCCGCGAGTCCCCGGGTCCGGCTCTCCCCAGACACCCCGCGCGATGTATCCCGGCGCAAAGAAACGGACACTCAGGCAGCTTCCAAAAGAGGCGAAACCGTTTATCAAGGCGGCGCCGGCGCGGTATCTACAGTTTATCTACAGATATCTACAAGTATCTACACCACACCGCCTGCAGACGGGGGTTCTCGGGCCGTCCACGCTGCAGCGGCCAGCCGGGCCGGGGCCGTCGCGGCCTCGCCGAGAACAATAAATACCACTTCCTTCCCGCGCGCAGCGCGCACTTCGGCGCTGGCTGCGCGCCCCGGGGGTCCCAGGGCCGGGGAGCGGGGTCCTCGGGCCGCCCTGGGGCTGGCGGGGGGCGGCCCCGCGGCCGCACGGCCCGGGCCCCGGGCGGGCGCGCGCACTATCGGGGGCAGTAATCGTAGGAGCCCGGCGGCGCGGCCCCGGCCGACGAGTACATGCTGGCCGCGGCGGCGGCCGCAGCGGCCGCGGCGGCGGCGGCGGCGGGGCTCACAGCCGGGTGGTGGTGCGGGTGCGCGTGCGGGTGCGCGTGGAAGCCGTGGCCGCGCAGGCCGGGCAGCGGGTAGGGCGCCGGCCGGCTCTTGGCCCCGAGGTAGTGGTCGTAGGCGGCGGCCGGGTACTTGTAGGGGTGGTGGTGCAGCGGCTCCGACGCGCCGGGCGCCTCCAGGCGCAGCTCGGGGTGCGGGGGACTGGGCCGGCCTCCGGGCGCACCGGGCAGCGGGACCCCGGGCCCGGGCAGCGCGGGGCTGAGCACCCGCGCCAGC
>NW_024070196.1:71636908-71656394 GCF_014754425.2 Oryx dammah | reverse complement strand
CCCGCGCGGCGCTGCCCGCCCGGGCCCCTGCAGTCTGTCGCTCCCTTACCTTTGTTCCCCTCGCTTGCGTCTCCCCTCCGCATCCTCCGTTGCCCCTGCACTATCTGCCTCGCGTCTGTATTTCTGTCTTATTTTCCGCCTCTTCCTCTTTTTCCTGCTGGTCCCTCTGCGCTTTGCCTTTGCTTTTAGGCTGCCTCTCCCCCTCCTCTCTATGTGCGTCTCCCTATTATTCGTGGCTTTTAACTTTTTTAAGCTAAGACTGAACTCCTTTCCTTGGACTTACTGCTTGTCTTACGACTTGACTTTCCTAACTTCTCCGCGCACTTCTCTTCGGTTCTGGCCCTCTCCGTCTCCTTTCCGTCTTTCCCCTTTCGGGTGTCCTCTTTTCCTCTCCTTTTCTCGAGCTCGTTTCCTCCCGCTGTCCCCTCCTGCTTTCTCTCTCTGCTTCTCCGAGTCTCCTGGCTCTCCGGGGCTCTCCTCCCGTCCCCCCACCTCTCCGAGCTTTCCGTCCCTCTCTCCTGTCCCCCTTCGACCTCCCACGCCCTCTTCTGCTCTGGGCTCAGCTGCACCGGTCTCTGCAGCGGGGTCCCCAGGCGAATGGGGCCCAGGATTGGGGCAGGGTGCCGCCCTTCCTCTGCGCCCCAGAGTCCAGGCTGGAAGCCAGGCACTCACCCCGCCAGTGCTGCCCTTCCGCCCTCCCCCGATCCCGCCAGCCCTCTTCGCTTGGGCCCCAGGGGCAGGGGTCTGGCGGACGTCTGCCCAGACGCAGTGGGGAGACTCACCTTCCATGTCCCTGGTGACCGTGCTGAAGTGCATGCCAGCCGGAGATCCCAGCGGCTTCACAGGCTCGGAGGACCCGGGGCCCGGATGCGTGGTGCGTTCTGCGGCCTCTGCTGCAACCAGAGAGGCGATGCTGAACGCGCTGGCCCAGAGAGACAGCGGGCCCCGCGCGTCCATAGGCGCCCGGCGGCCTGGCCGGCGCCGCCTCCGACTGCATGCACCCGGCCCCACGGAGGCCGGCCCAGCCCATGGCCCGGGGGGCGGGAGCCCATGGTGCCACTCACCGCTGCGGCCCCGTGCCCAGGGGACATGGCGTCACGGCCCCCCACCCCGGGCCGAGGGGTCCCTGGCGGGTGGAGAGCCCCGGGGGGTGGTGCGGGCCCTCCTGCATTTCAAGCTCCGCGGCCCTTCGCCTCAGCTCCCAGGGGCCGCTGTGACCAGCACCCCCAGGACCTTCTGCGGCTCCCCAAGGCCTGGCCTTCCTCTGTACAGCGAAGCCACCAGCTTCCACCGCCCCAAGGGGAGGCTAGAGCAGGCGGCCCCAGCCCCAGACCCCGGCCGCAGGGTTCCGGCCGGGCCCTGCCCTGTGCTCCTCCCGCCTCCCCAGCTGCCCCTGCACCTGGGCGTGGAGAGGACCGTCCAGGCTCCGGCAGCGGCCACGGGCGGAAGGCCCCAGGGCTGCAGGATCGTCCTTTCCTCGGTGCCCAGGGACGGGACCTGGCCCCGCGAGTGGCTCCCGGGCCCCTGTGGGCGGCTCACGGTCGCGCCTGGGGACCCTGAGCCGAGGGACACCGCCCAGGCCGCCTAGCCCGGGAACCCGAGCGTCACGCGCACCCGCGCGCCGCCCGCCCCTGGCCGGGACGCTTATACATCCGGAGGGTGGGCAGTGCCCGCTCCTCCGACCTCCCCGAGCACCGGCCGGGCGCAGGGAGGGCCAGGGGCGGGGCCTGGACTGGCCGAGGGAGCCGAGGACACGTCGGAGGAATTCAGGCCGAGGCCGGGTCTGGTTGCTCGCTGCCCCTCGCCCGCCCCGCGGCCGGCCTGCCCTCCTAGAAGGCCCGACTGCCCACTTGGGCCTGCAGGCCCAGGCTTTCCGGATGCTAAGCCTGACGCGGCCCGCGCCTCCCCGCACCTCCTGCCTCTGGGGCCGCCTCTGCCCAGGTGGGGGCATCCATGGCTGCCCAGCCCAGACGCCCCCCTTGCAGGGTGCCAGGCCTCTGCGACCCAGGACTCGCTTGGGCCCTGGGCTGAGCCTCTGGCCCTCAGGCCTGTCTCCAAGGCCTCTGCAGCTTCGCCTGGATGGAGCGGGAGGCAGCAGCCTCTCTGGGGGTTGTTGGACCCTCAGCGTGGAGGGTGTGCTGGCCCAGAACCGGGGTTGGGGGGGGGCCTGGGAGCCGCTCCAGCTGGAAGCACGGGGCTCCCGGGCCTGAGGTCCAGGACTGGCGCGGCCTGGAGCGGAGGCGGTGAGCACGTGGGCCCTGCTGTGTGCAGAGGTGGGCAACCGAGACCTCGTGAGCGCTGGGCCCCGCCCCTCCCCCCCGGACGGCCCCTGCAGCGCCATGGACCACGCTGGGAAGGCGCGATGTTGCCAGGGGGTGCCCTCCCCGCAGGGCGGCAGCGGCGTGATCTGTGCGGCCCGGAAGCAGGTCCAGGGAGTCCGGTGATGCAGGAGCAGCTAGGCTGGAGCTCCCCACCCCCCCGCCGACCGCCCTCCGCAGCAGGGCCAGCCCGGGGCCTCCAGGAGCCCAGGTCGAAGACCAGCTGGCAGGGGGGGGTGCTGCTGCAGGAGGCGAGTGTGTGCTGGCAGTCAGCACCCAGAGGGGCGCACGGGGCGTCCCCAGGGGCACTGGCGGGCGGCTGGGTGGGCTGTGCGCGGTCCTGGTGTGTGTGGGTGCCTGAGGTTGTGTCCGGTGGGCCCGAGGAGCCTTCCCGAACACCTGGGCAGACACCGGAAGGCAGTGGGCAGGTGCTGAGTCCGAGGGAGAGGCCGGTGTTGGGAAAGGAGCAGAAGTGAAAGTGAAAACCCCGGGGCCTCTGGAGTTGCAGGGTCAGCCTCCCGGGCTCTGTCCTGAGGGCCCTGGCCCTCCGAGGAGCCCGAGGTGGGAGACAGGAGAGGGATCCTCTCGGCCCTCGTTAACCCCTTGGTGCCTGAGCTGGGACGTGGACGGCCAGGCCAGATGGGGAAAGCGCGGAAGGGAGTGGCCCAGTTCTGGTTACGAGCACAACGGACGAGGTCCGGGCGCTCCTCCTGCAACTCACAACTCTGCTTCCCCTGCTGCCGCTGCCCACTCCCACCATCACAGGCCCCGAAAGCAGCGGCAGTGCCGGCCCGGCTGGAACGCAGCTGCAGAGGCTGCCTGGCCACCTGATGGGAAGGGCCGGCTCATCAGAAAAGACCCTGACGCCGGGAGGGATTGGGGGCAGGAGGAGAAGGGCCGACAGAGGATGGGAGGGCTGGATGGCACCACCAACTCGCGGACACGAGTCTGAGTGAGCTCCGGGAGCTGGTGATGGACAGAGAGCCCTGGTGTGCTGCCGTCCATGGGGTCGCAAGGAGTCAGACACGACTGGCTGAAGAACAAAGGGGACCGGACCCCTCGGAGTTGCCGCCTCCTGCGCCTCAGGGGTGCCTCGCCCGTCCCTCCCGGCCCCCCGCTGCCACTCTTCACTGCGCCCACCCCGTCCCCTCGCCGCCCAGCGAGAGCACGTGCCCTGCGGCGCCCCCTGCACGCTGCATCCGCGCTCCCTCACCTGGACTAGCATGGTTCCTTTCCGCCTCGCTCCCCCTGCCGGCCGTGCCTCCAAGAGCCAGAGGTGGGAGTTGGGCTGGGCACCACCAGGGCCCAGAGCTGATCGGAGGTCCTGCCCGCTTAGGGCACAACGAGGCCCTCCACCTAGGATGCGGGCTAAAGACAGGACCCGCCTTTCCCCACGCCAGTCAGCAGGATGGAACCAGGATGAAACCACATTACAGGCCCTAGAAGCAAGGCTCGCGTGGACCCCCAGACCGAGGTGGGGGTGCGGGCCAGAAGGGCAGCCGAGGGGAGAAGGCGGCCGGTGGGAGGGAGCAGGCGGCCACCCCTTGCTTCTCGGGGCTGCTCTGGGACGAGCCCCAGCCGCACTCACCCTCACCCTCAGCATTGTAGCTGGGAGACTCAGTCCCCAGCTAGCTAGCGAGGGGCAGCCCGGGGCGTCTGGGTGGCACCCAACTCCTCCCCAGAGCGCACGGTGGGTCCCCAGGGGAGCTGGTAACACCAGGGTCCACCCGTCACTCCTGCCACCGAGCAGGCACATCCACAGCATCCGCCCGGCGCTCTGCGCGCCCAGCCCTGGAAGGACCGGCGGGCCCTTGGGTGTCGCTGTGCTTGAGTGCTCCTGGAGACACGGTGGGCTCCACCTGTGCCCCCCCGCCTGGGTCTCCGGCCGCGACGGGGCCCAGGAGCCAGGGTGCAGAGCGGAGCAGCGGCTGCCACAGTGTTCCAGGAGAGCCGGCCGGGCTTTCCTCCACCCGGCTCCTCCGTTTCAGGACTGGTTCGCTGGAACATTCCCCACGCCTGCAGTTCCCCTGGCCCCGAAGAAGGCCAACCCCAGAGCGGCATGCACAGTCAGTCCCCCGCGGGGCGGTGCGGGGTCTCAGGGGTGGCCCCCCCTCCCCTCCCGCCCTCCCCGCGAGTGCGTGCTCAGGACCTTGGCCCTTGGGTACATCCCACCTGCCTCCCTCCAGCCAAGGTGCTGCGGCTGCAATGCCAATAAGCAGCTCTCTGGGTGGTCCTTGTGGGCACGAACGGGCAGCGACCCAGAGCCCCGGAGGCGGGCGGGAGGCCCCCTTCTCCCCTAGCACGGCCGAGGCTGGAGGAGCGGGAGAGGAGTCTGGGCTCTGCTCGAGTAGGGATGCGGGCGCAGTCTGAGCCGGGCTCCCACGTACCCAACTCAAGGCCTCGGGGTCGGCGGTCAGGGAGGGGAGTGCAGACCTTCAGGCCCCAGGGCGGGGCTGGGGCTGGGAGGAGAGGCTGGCGGGCAAGCTGTACCATTCATCCCGGTGAGGGCGGCTTCCCTGCCCAGCACCCACCCTCCCCCCACACCCGCCCCTCCCCCCACACCCTGCCCCTCCCCCACCCCTTCCCCCCACCCACCCCTCCCCTACTCCATCCCCTACCCCCACCCCATCCCCCCGGCCCCGCCTCCACCGACCTGGTCTCTTGTGACATCACCTGCGTTTGGAGGAAGCACAGTCAACCAGCCTGGCAGCTCCTTGCACTGGGACCAGGGAGGGGTGGGGGGGCTCTGTTGGCCCCTAACTGCCCCCAGGCCCTTCGTGCAGAGTGCCCCCAGCTGGAGCACATGTCCCTGCCAGCCCCCCGGGTGGGGAGCCCTAACCCTGAGGTCTGGGGTGCCCTGTGACGGGCCCTGAGCCCCAGGTGTACCCTGGGGTCACATGCGGGCCTGAGTATCCGAGGAGGTGCTGGTGAAGGCTGGCTTGCAGGTGTCTGAGTGGGGTGAGCTGAGCTCCTGTGGCTGGGGGCTGCCCCCACCCCTTCTGCAGCATCACCTGGAGCTCTTCCTGGCCCCTGGGGGGCGGGTGACTGCAGCATGAGCACAGGGCAGTGAGTGGGGGACGCAGACGACGGGTGGGGGGGTGGGGACCGACGAGGCAACAGGGAGAGGCTCACAGCGCTGTGACCCCAGCCCCTCGGTGCCGAGAGGGTCGGCCGGGCCTGCACGGCTGGTTGCACCTCCGCCCCCTCCCTGAGGGTGCTCCTTCCAGGCCCAGGAGGACATAAGTGAGGAGGGGCTGGGCTGGGTCGTCGGGGCTGCAGCCAGACCCGTGACAGCGCCCCGGCCCCCCGCAGGCTGGAAGTCCGCCCCCGAGAACAAGCAAACAGACGGCCACGGCCGGGCCCTCTCCGATTTCTGGGCCTGTTGACTTAGCTGCCCACTTGGCGGGAGGACCCAGCTGCCTGGAGAGCCGGCTGTCCATCTGTCTGTCCATCTACTGCCACACCGGCCCCTCCACCCCAGGCGCTGTCAGGCAGAGACGAGGCTCAGAGGCCCCGGGGACCTAGACTGAGGCCCCAAGGTTTCCGCCTCCGTGGTCAGGGCGGGGAGGGACAGACCCCGCTGGGGGTCTCTGCCGAGGGCGAGGGGCAGGGAGCTGGACGCCTGAGACCGTCTCCGCAGGCCCCTCTGGTGGGTGGGGGACCTTGACTGCGTGCACACTTGCCACACACGAAACACACCCACAGGTGCGCGTGCACACTGAACGTACCGACCCGGGCCGGCATGCACACGTGGGCTCGTGTGGAGCGCGGGTGTGCAGGTGCGTTCCCCACGGGCCCCCCGTGGAGAATCATCACTGTCCAGGCGCTCAGCTCAGTGAGCCGGGGGCCTCAGCCTCACCTGGTATGGATGAGGTCCGCATGGAGCCCCGGGCACCCCGCAGTGAAGGAAGGTCCGAATGCCTCAGCCTGCTCTTGCGGGATGATTTCCTGAAGGTGACGCCCTCAGACTGTACCCTTCTTGAGGGCAGGTCCGATGGCAGGGACGATACCCCGGACGCAGGGGACAGGAGCGGGTCACTCTGCGGGGACCTTGCCAGGCAGGTCCCCAGGAGGCCAGCCTCCCAGCTCAAGCCACAGGCCTGAGTCGGGCTTGGTGGGCAGGTGGGCTCCGGGAAGCAAGACTTGGGGCAGGGCCAGAGGTGATGGCCAGTGACCCCCGGGGCTGGGCCCAGCACCTCCGGTCACAGGGCCGTGACCTAGGGCTGCAACTCTGCTTTTCGAAACAGAGCAGTTAGACTAACCAAATATGTCAGGCTGGGCATTTTCATGAGATGGGTGATCCAGTTGGTAATTTAAATTCAAGCTGTTCTCGCTGCGACAGCCCCAGCGGGAGTCTGGCCTGAGTCGGTGAAGGGTTGGCTCCTAGCTTGAGCCCCTCTGCGTCCCCCAGGGCGACCTTTTGCCCAGAAGCTCAACTGGCACAGAGGCCTGGCTTCCGAGCGCTGTGCCCACCGCCCCGGGCAGGCCGCCTCATGCTCCCCTCACCCGGTGCGTGGGAGCTGACGGCAGCAGGCAGGCCAACTGGGCCTCCCGGGGGCACCGTGCAGGTGGCGGGGACGCTGCTGTCACGGAGGGGTCGTGTGAAGGCAGAGGGGCCTGGTGGGCAAGGCTCCAGGGCCTGGACCCTTGGGCAGCCGGGCCTGGGGGGGGTGGCAGGGGCAGCCAGGCCCCTCAGCCGCGGGCCCGCCCAGGAGACGGTGTGGTCAACGTTTTGAAGTGGACGGGCCTCTCAAGCTGGCCGAGCTGGGGCAGACGGTGGAGCCCCGGCGTCACGCGGGGTTAGGCGCGCGCCCCACCCTGCAGCCAGTGTGCTCCCCACACGTCCGGGTCTCTGCCCCAGAGGCCGGCAGAGCTGCGGGCCCGCGTGCGCTGAGCCAGCTCCCCCGGCTCCCGAGAGGTGCTGCTCTGCCCAGGGCCCGCCACTGCCCGGCCGGCCCCCCGGGACCATGGTAGGGCGGCTGCTGTGTCTGTGGGCCTGGGGACAGGCAGGGGTTCGGGGAGGGGGCGCCTGGCTCTACCCCCAAGGCCCACTTGAGTCCTCTCCGCCCGGCTTCCCTGCCCGGCCCAGGCGTCCACAGCGGCCCTGGTCTCCCGTGTCTGCAGGCCCCGCCCTGCCCCGACGCAGCCAGACAAATCCCTTTCCTCCTCCGCAGCTTTGCTGAACCAGGTTGGAATTTCTCAAAAGCAAACAGCTCAGAGCTGTGGTTTTGGGAGCCGAGATTCCTCCTGTCTTGTCTGAGGCGGCATCAGGCAGGCTGGACGGGGCCCACGGCAGAGCCCCTGGGACCCCACGAGAATGGCCCAGGGCCACTGCATGCGCGGGGGCAGAAAGGACCCCGGATGTGGACAGAGCCCGCTGAGGGGCCGCCTGCGGGCCGGGGCGCTGTGGGTGAGCACAGGGGCGGGGCTCATGGCGCCACGGGCCGGGTGCGTGGGAACGTGGGGGTGGGGGCCCCCCCCGGAGAGCACCTCGAGGGGCCCGCAGGCTGGGCGAGGGGGGGAGGGGGCTCTCGCCAGGTGGTCGTAATCTCCTCAGTGAAATAGGAGTCGGGGTGGGCGGGGGCGGCGGGCGCCTGAGGGGCAGGAGACAGCTGCGGGGAGGGGGCGGCCTGGGGCCCTGCGCGCGGGCCCACTCCCACAGGCGCAGGCGGCCGCTCCCCCCGCACCACCGACCCTGCGGCCCACGAGGCTGAGAGGCTCTGGGCTGCCCCCAGGGCTGGCCCTTCCGGCGGTCGCCCCTGAAGCTCCCCCACTCGGGCCGTCTGGCCTCACCAAAGTCGTTGGGCCCCTCGGGGATCCTCGTCCGGGCGCAGGGCGCAGGGCGGGCCTGCAAGGTGGGCACCCTGAGCCCAAGGGCCCGGGCAGGGCCGGGTGGATGCCCCATCCAGTGAAGTGGGTGCTTGGCACCAGCTGTGCAGACAGACAGACAGACGAAAGCTTTCACCAGCTCCTCCCGCCGGGGTGCCTGCCAGAACCCAGCACACGGGCCGCCCGCGCTGGGCGGGGTGTCAGCGGGCGCCAGGCTGTCTCAGGCCCGGCTGGGATCGGCCGGGCCCCAGGGCCAGTGGGAGCCTCCGAGGTGCTGCCTGGGGAAACCGAGGCAGCCCCGGCTGAGCCCGCGTGGCGTGCAGGCACCGCGGCCCCGGCCTGCACCTCTCCAGAGTGCCTGCCTGGCAGGGTCCCCGCCCTGCGTCCCCCTTGCCCAGCTCTGTGCCCCCAGCTCCGTGCCCCCGGGCCCTGCCCTCCCAGAACCTCGGGCTTAGCACCCTGGCCGTCCCCTCACGTGGCTGCGGACATGGCTGCCCCGAGCGCCTCGCCCTCCCTGCGCACTCAGGACGGGACGCTATTAGTCACGCTCACCTCACCGTGGAGGGGATTTTGCAGATTCTTTCCCAACCTTTGCCTCTGGCAACAGAAGGAGGGGGTATCCTGCGGAGGCTGCCCCGGGCGGGTGGGCGCCCCGGGCACAGTGGAGGAGCGCGCGGGAGGGAGGTGCTGCTCCCGGAGGAGACCCGTCTGGATGGCCGGGGCGGGCATGGGGTCTGGGGGGGTCTCTCCCAACTCCAGCTTTCGGCCTCTGGCTTCGCAGACACAGTGTGTTCTCTGCAAGAGGCCTGCCCTGCGGCGTGCGGCCCCAGCGCTGTGGCCTCCCGAGCCTGCCTCCCTCATCTGCAGACCCAGGCCCAGGTGGAGGGTGTAGACAGCGGGTGTGGGCAGCCCCAGGCGGCCCCGGGGATGGACGCGTCCCAGCTCGGCCTGTGGGGCCCTCGGGGGTCGTTGTGAGGAGTGACGGCTGACCGCGGGCGCTGCTCACCGGCAGGAGCACTCCGCCGGGCCGCGGGGGTCACCTCTGAGGGGCTGGGGGTCTGGACCCCGCCCCCTTGGTGTGGCATGTCACCGCCTCCAGTCCACGTGCGTGTGTGGTCTCTTCTGAAGTGGCCCTGGTGTTCCTGGCTCTGATCTTGCCGGACGTCTCCAAAGAGCTGCCTAGGCCCTTCCAGGCCAGCCTGTCCCACCCTCCCACTCCCTGCCGGTTGGCCTACGGCCTGAACCCAGGCCCAGAGCGGCTGCAGCAGCCGGTGTGGACGTCCAGCGTCAGGCCTCTTGGATTTCTGAGCAGGGGACCCTCCACCTGGGGGCAGCTGACACCTGAGCCCCCGCCCAGTGGCAAGGGCAGGGTGAGCGACCTGACTGCCCACAGCTGCCGTGGGCAGAGAAGCCCAGCACCCCTCGCCCGGAGCCGGGGGGAGACTGAGGCTCAGAGCGGACGAGGCTCTGCCCACGGTGGCCCCAGCTGCCCACCGCCCGCCCAGGCAGAACGGCCATTTCCTCTGGCTCGCGCCCCAGGGAACATCACGGAGCTGGCAAAACAAACAGGCCGCTGCTCCCGCAGCCACGGCCGCTGACTGATGGCTGGAGGGGCTGGCCGTGCTGATGGACGGCCGCCCGTCATGTGTGGGCAAGGGGCGGGGGCCCACAAGGCTGCGGACACAGACGCACCCTCGCAAGCTGGGGGCTGGCCTCAGCCTACCCTGAGACCCTCCGGGGCCGGAAGACCCGACAGACTGAGTCCCAGGCCGGTCAGTGCCCAGCCGTGGTCCCCCAACGTGTGCCCAGCACAAGGCAAGTTGTCCGCTGGCAGGGTCCTCGTGGCCTCTCAGGGAGCACCAGGGCCCCCTCTCCAGCCTTCTGCACTGAGGCCTGGCTGGGCCAGCCCCCCAAGGCCGTGGTTAGCCTCTGTGTGTGCCAGAGGGTGGCCACAGGGCCCAGCGCCCACTCCTAGAGCCCGCTCAGGGCAGGTGCGGCATGCACACTGACGGGGGCCGGCAGGGGCCCGGGTGTCCGGGTGAGACTGGGCCGGGTCCAGGTGCTGCCTGCAACGCCCCAGGGCGTCTGCCCACGTCGGTCCGGCTCCAGCTTCCCTGGCAGTCCCTGTGTCTGTGTCTGGGCAGGATGGTCACCTCGTCTTACAGACAGGGGAACCAGGGCTTGGGGATTCCAACAGGAGGGACCAAAGGCCAGGCCAGGGTGGGGCCTCCTGGGCACAGCTGATGGTGGCCACTCCATCTGATGGTGACCCGCGGGCAAGGCCTCGCAGAGACCATGGCGGACACACCTCCAGCCTGGGCGGCCCAGGGACCTTCCGGCGCTGATCGCCGGCCACCTGCAGGGCCTGAGGGACACCCAGATCCCCGGCCTGAAGCCTGCCGTGGCCCAGGCCACCCAGCTGATGACCAGCCAGAGAGGAAGGGCAGCTGGGGCTGGGCCTCTGATCCCCGGCCGCCCGGCCCACCGGGAGCTCGTCTGGCCAAGAGGAAGTTTCTGAGACCCCCGTTTCCTGCACCTCAGGGCGGGCTGGGCTGGGGCTGCCCACTTCCCTCCAGAGCCCCTAGCCCTGCCCTCGACACCTCCAAGCCAGCCCAAAGCCCCCGCACCTCTAGCTGCGTTGCTTCCTGGGGCGGAGGCGGGCAGGGTGGCCCAGCGACTTGCTCTGATCCGGGGTCAGCAGGGGCAGGAAACCCTTTTGGACGGTGCATGAGGGTCCTGGGCAGGGAGAGAGAGGGCTGGGCCAAGCTGCCCTCCCCCCAGGGGTGAGGCTGCCCGCAGGGCAGGGTCGTGACCTTTTCCTTTGTGCCCTTGGGACCCAGGCATGCCCACTGGTTCAGAGCCAGCCCTGTGTGTGCCAGGCAAGCCAACCTCCGCCGTGTCCAAGGAGATGGTCTGAAGCAGCGGGCAGCCTCCGGGGCCGGGCCAGGGACCGCCGAGATCAGAGCCGCCCCAGGAGGCAGGCTGTGTGCCAGCAGGTGGTGCCAGAGCTGGGGTGCTCAGGCCCACGGGCTGGGGAGTCTGGTCTGTTCCTGCTGGGCCTGGGGCAGGAAGTGGGGCCCCGGGCTTCATCATGGATGGGGTGGGCTCCGCAGGGCCGTTTCCTCCCCGGGAACATCCTGCCAGGCAGGCGGCAGGAGGGAAGACGGCTCATTCCGGGCGGCAGGAAGGGACTGGGGCTGCATGTCCCCTCAGGCGGGGCCCTGGGGGGTTCCGGGGGGGAATGGCCTTGTGGCCAGCCGAGCCCTGGAGCTGGGAGGCACGCCGGGCTCCCCCAGCCAGGAGCGGCCAGAGCGCCCGCGGGCATCGGCAGAGCCCGGGCAGGCCGCCCAGCCCGCTGCCCCACTCCGGGCCCCAGGAGGGGGTCGGCAGCCCGCCCTCCACTGCCCCCGGGCCACAGCCTAAATATAACCTGGGCCGGCGCCTGCCCGGGAATAGAGACCTCCGTCAGCCCCGAGCAGGTGCTGGTGGGGAGAAGGTCAGCGTGACAGGCAGGGTGCCCTGCGGGCGGGCCGCCAAGCGCAGGTCATGTGAGTGTCCGGTGGTGAGGCTGCGGCGGGGCAGCGTGTCCTCCCGGGACAGCTGGGTGCCCGGCCTGTGCTGCCTGGGGCTGGCCGGCCGCTGCCCCACAGCTGAGGGACAGGCCCCAGGAAGGCTGGGGCACCCCACCCTGGCCCCTGGATGAGGGCCCAGACCCTGGGGCCTGGGCACCTTCTGGCCCCACACGGTGGCCGACGGCCCACCCGGCTGCTCGTGGTCACACGGTGCCCCCCACCCCAGGCCCACCCGTGTGTCTGCCCAACCCCCAACTCCTCCAGGCTCTTCTGAGCTGGACCCCTCCGGACCTCACCCCCTGCCCCAGCCTCGAGCTGTTCCAGACGGCCGGGGAAGTCCTGGCCCCACGCCCGGGGGTCAGGGCTCTCAGGGAGGCAGGGGCCTACCTCTCCACTGCCCTCCCCAGCCCCTCAGGACGTCCTGGGCCCCAGGCCCTGCCCCGGCCCAGTCCCGAGCCCAGCACCACGTCCCCCCGCCGGGCGAGCCCCAGATCCCCTGGAGCTGGTCGTGGGGGTCGATCAGGGGCTCAGCATTCTGCACCCCCAGGGGTGACCCGTCCACCCTGACCCTCGGGGCCCCAGGAGGGCAGGACGCAGCCCCACGGCTGGACCTGCGCTGGTGGCCGGGCACGCGGGAGGTGAGGCTGCGCCCGACCCTGCTTGTTTGTTCTGCA
Organism: Oryx dammah; assembly: GCF_014754425.2. Taxonomy (NCBI): domain Eukaryota; kingdom Metazoa; phylum Chordata; class Mammalia; order Artiodactyla; family Bovidae; genus Oryx; species Oryx dammah. The sequence goes on along the minus strand of NW_024070196.1, from coordinate 71,644,001 downwards.
CCTCGTTTTTCCGGTTTGGAGCCTGGGAGCGCAGGCAGGGTCGGGGGGCCTGGGGACAGGGGGTGGGAAAGGAGGGGCCCCCCGCAGGCAAGCAGCAAGGGAAGGGGTGGCCCGTTCGCGCCCACGTCACCTGCAGACCCACCCTGAGCCCCACGGCCACCGCGTGGGCATCCCCGTGCCCCGCCCGCCCCCCTTCCCGTTCTGGGGCCCCGTCTCCAGGGGGCTTCCGGGTTACGGGTGTCAGGAGAACCGGCAAGTTGCAGAAAGCAGGTGTTTGGGTCTTGGCACCTCAGGGACGGCAGGCAGGGGGCAGTGCCTCAGGGCCCTGGAGTGTGGAGCTCCCACTGGGGGCCTCCCACCCACGTGGCATCTGAGCGCTCCTGGGGGCTCCTGGAGCAGTGGTGGGCACCGGCTCTGACCATCCAGAGCCAGTGGCTTCCTGGGAGGGGCTGGTCTGTGGACTTCGGCCCTGGTGGGCACAGCCCCCCAGCCACAGCCTGGTGGGGCCGTCAGGCAGGGTCTGCCCGCTGGGCCTGTTAAGAGGTGGGAGCCCTGAACAGCTGGCGACCCTTCCTCCAAGCAGCCCAACCAGATCTCCCCCTGAGCACTCAAGATACCCAGGGCTCATCACCATGGACCCTCCATCTCAGAGCTGGGGAAATCGATGCAGGCGGCGGCGTGTCTGTCCCACAGCAGGAGTCCGGGCCTGGCAGTGAGGGCGGCCTGACAGAGCAGGGAGGGGGTGGGGCCGGGCCTGGGGCCGTTTCCATGCTCATTGGGTCCCCGGGGCACGGGGGTTAGGGGTGTGGCCGAGCCCCACCTGCTGGGACCAGACCAGGGACTCAGCAAGGTGCCTGGAGGGCTGGGGCCCAGCTGCACCAGCACCCCGAACACGTCTTGGAGCCAGGGCCCTTAACACCCGTCCTCCCCAGCAGGGCCCAAGCCCTCCACCCTGCAGTGCCCCACCCCCACCCCCAGGGGGCTCCAGGCACTGGGGGCTCGGAGGAAGATGGCTCCACTGAGCTCAGAGGGCCTGGGGCCTGGACCCCTCAGCATCCAGGCCCTGGGGGCCCCTTCTTGTGCTGAGGTTAAAAAGAAAGGGACTGAATCGCCCAGGTCCCTCGCGTTGCAAAGCAGGTTCTTTAACCAGTGGGCCCCTGGGGAAGCCCCAGGCTGCTCTGCACCCCTGGATGCCCTGTTCTCATGCCCGCAACCCAGGCCGGCACCGCCATCCATCCCAGATCCCCCCGCCCCGCAGGCCAGGAAGCCTGGGGTTCCTCAGCCCTGGGCTCTATCCAGGGGTCAGAGCAGCCCACGGACCCACTGGCCTGACGGCGAGCAGGCAGGGCAGACCGCGGGCACCCCCACTCCCCGGTCAGGAGATGCCAGTCCTTGGGGGTCCAGGGCTCCTGGCTGGCCTCACAAGGCGCCAGAGGCCAGCGAGAGGGGCCAGCAGGCTGGGGGCCCATACTAGCCCCCCACGTCCTGAAGCTGCCCTAACTCTGGCCCCTCAAGGGGGCTCCAGGCTCAGTGACCCCCGTCACCGGGAACTGTGGCCCAGGGGGCTAAGGTTGGCTTGTGGGCGGGGGTGACCTCCTCTGCGGCCGTTCCCCTTCCACGAGGCCTGGGCAGGCGCCTCAGCTCAGCTTGGGCTCCAGAAACATTTGCTTTAAGTCTTAAAATATCAGGTTGCCGCATCCCAGCCTTCCCTGGGGGCCACTGGGCAGGCAGGAGGGACTGAGGAGTGAGCGGGTCCCCCCGCATTCCCCAGGCCCCACCCCAGCAGCCTCTCTGCCAGGCCCTTGGCCGAAGCCAGCCGAGCATCGGGGGTCGGCCTGTTGGGGGGAGGGCCTGCGGAGGAAGCCCCCAGGGTACCCACAGCAAACCCCGCCTCTCTGGGGCCCCTCTAAGCCTCAGAACCCTTCACTCGGGGAGGTGTGGGTCCCAGCAGCCCCACAGTGCCCCCAGGGACAAGCTCCTGCAGCAGGGCCCAGGGAAGGGTGCAGCCAAGGACGGGCTGGATGGGGAGAGGGGCCCAGGAACCAGCCTCGTCCTCTTGGCCATGGAGCCTGACCCGCCCCAGGGCCAGGCGGGAGGAGCCCTGGACAGAGGGTGGCACCAGGTGGGTGCTGGGCTCATATCCGGGTGGCTCCCAGAGACAGGGGCGCTCGTGTGGGTCATGAAGGATGAGTAGGGGTTCTGGGCTGGGGCCAGGCTGGAGGGGCTGGACGCAGGCAGCGGGTGACTTGGACGCTCAGGTGAGCCAGGCTCCGGGGCCCGGCAGGCGCAGGGGACAGGAGAGTCCTCAGGGGTGACTGCAGCAGTGTGAAGGTGGCTGCCTCTCCCAGTGCAGCCCCAGGGACCACCGCCTGAGGGAGGCTCAGGCCCCACAGCCCGCCCGCCCAGCCCGCCCCCGGCAGACCACCGGCCTCGGCCCAGAGGACCCGCCTCGGCACAGAGCGGGAATTGGAGCCAGGCAGCAACAGCTGGGCCCACTCGAGTGTCCCCGGGGCCCCCGCCTCCGTTCCCAGGCCCCCATCCCAGCCTGTTCCCAGGCTGCACCCCACCCCCCAGAACCCTGCTCAGGACCTGGGTGGACGAGGCTGCAGGAGGACCACCAGCTGGGACCTCTTGCCTACCCGCTGGCGACCCGGGCACAGACCCGCCCTTGGGCCAGAGGGTACTCCTTGGGCAGCGGGTGACAGACTGCCGCCCGCCCTCCCGACCTGCCCTGTCCCTGCCGTGGCCCCGGGCTCAGCCTCCCCGTGGGCACACAGCCCATCCGGACCAGCGGCAGGCCCCGGGGGGCGTGGCAGGCAGCGGGGCGCTGTGCAGGGCAAGGCCCCCAGCGCCTCTCAGGCAGGCCTGCGCAGGTGCAGACAGACGCCGTTTTGGCGGCTGCAGGGGGGCGCCTGCCTCTGCCTGCCTCCCCGGGAGCGGGTCTCGGGGACCCCACATCTCTGTCCTCACCCCCACCACCACGCACGGTCTGGGTGCCCACTACCATGGTGAAGGCCCCACCGTGTCCCCCCAGAGGACTGGCCGCGGCCACTTGCGGGGGCGGGCACCTCCCAGAAGGGCCGGCTCTATACTCTGGCTGCCTGGCTGCCCATCTGTTAGCAGGGCCTCCTGTACCCGGGCCGGGCCAAGCCTCCCATTTTACAGATGGAGAAACTGAGGCCACGCAGAACTGCAAGCTGGAGGAGTCCCATGCACGTTAAGCAGGGCTGTCAAGGGAGGCGGACAGATGAGGGAGGGGGAGGGATTGGCGGGGACCAGGGCTTGACCCCTAGATCCTTGCTGCCCGAGTGGTCCTGCCTCAGGGCAGGGCCAGAGGGGGTGGGGCCTCCGCGGCTCCCCCCACAACCGCGGGAATCGAGTTGGGGGGTAGTTACTGCCTGGAGAGGATGAGGAGGTCGTTGGTGCCCCTGAAACCCAAGCCGGCACCAGCTCTGGGAATGGACGTCTGACCCCTCTGCAGCCCCCAGGGCCCCGGAGAAAATCCTGGAGGCCAAGTTAATACCAAGACCAATTTTTATTTCAACAAAGTTAATTCTCAACAATGTGATACTGAGGGAGCGGGGTTTTGCTGCCTGGGGGAGGGGGCTGGAGTCCTGGTGCAGCACCGCCCCCCTCGCCGGCCCCTCCCCCAGCTGTCCCCTCCCCCAGCCACCCCCTCCCCAAGCACAGGCTTGGCCACCCTGAGGACACAGCTCCTGGGGACAAAGGGGTCCAGGCTGCACGTCCAGGGTGAAGATGGACCCCCAACTCTGCTCCTGGGCCTGGAGTGCCCTCTCCACACCCCACCCCTGGCCCCTGAGATGGTGGGGGTACCCCCAAGCCCGCCCTGGTCCCACTGAGGACGGGGCCCCACCCTGTCTGTGACCTGGGCCACCCAGCAGCATGGGTCCCCGGGGGCCACCAACCGAGTGGACCGTGACCACGTGGGCAGCCACCTCCGGAGGCCTGGGCTGGGACAGGGTGCTCCCGGGGGGCGAGCAGGCCCCCCACCCTGTCTCTGCCCACCTCCAGGCGCCCAGAGAGAAGCGGAAGGGCAGGGCAAGGGCGGAGGGGCTTGCCGACCTTGCTGCCCCAGCCGAGCCCGGGGCTGGACCCGGAAGCCGCCGTGCAGGGGTAATCGATGGTCTGGGGGCCCAGGAGGCTTGGCAGGCCTGTCAGAAACCCCTTCTGACGAGGGCCACATGCGCTGCCCGTGGGCTCTGCCGGGCCCCACAGGCCCCTCCCCCGCCCTCTGCCCGGTGCCCACGGCTCTGCATCGGCAGAGGGGACAGCCCGCTCAGGGTGCAGCCTCCCCACGGCCCTGGCCAGCGCCCAGTGGGTGGCAAGGCTGCCTCGTGGGGCCCTGTGGCGGAGGGGCGGGGTCTGCAGAGGGCTGCCCACGCAGCCCGGCTTCCCCTGGAGGGCAGTGCCCGAGGGCAGGGTTGGGCCAAAGTCAAACCAGATGGGCTGGGGGCCCCGAGGGGCAGGCGGGCCATTCGTCACCGTTATCTGCCCCGCCGCCAAATCACAAACACATTTTTAAGTGAAGGACTGCCTGCCACTGGCCTGCGGGCCTTGATGCCGCCCAGCTGTGGCCACTCTGCGTGGGGGTGGGGGGGGGGGAGGGGTGGACGGGGGCGGGGGCAGCGGGTGGCCTGCAGCAGGAGAGATGGGCACCCCTGCCGTGCCCACACACTGCCCTGCCTGCAAGCTGAGCCCGTGCCAAGCCCCCACGACCACGTGACACCTCCCCTGCTCGGAGCTGGGGCGCAGGGCGCAGGGCACCCCTCCGCCTGCCTTCTCCCCAGAGCCTTGGCATCAGAGACTCAGCGTCTGGTCCACACACCATGGGCCAGGGCTGCCGGGGGGACAGAGGCACCTTCTCTATGGGGCTGGGGGCTCCAGGGCTGCTCCAGGGGGGCAGTGGGCAAGACCAGAGGCGAGACAGGGGCAGGGGCCGGTGGCCAACAGGGGTGGAGGCGGGGGTGTGAGCTGGCACCGTCAAGAGCCCCCCGAGTGTCCCCGCGAGACCAGCCTCACTCTCGCTGCAGCCTGACTGTGTGCTTGGCCCACAGGGGAGGGGGTGGGGGTGAGGGGCTGGGGCGGGGCTGAGCAATGTGTGTCCCTCCCTGGGAGCTGAAGGCAGGCCCTGCTCGGCACCCTGGACCCCCGGGCAGGCCCACAGGGGTGGGGGCGCCGAGAGAAATGGCCTGTGACGGGGTGGGCTCCCAGGCGGGAAAGCAAACAGTGTTAGCAGCTAATGAGCGGGAACCGGCCTGGGGCTGCGGGCCCGGCGTGGCGGGGGGGGCCACCACCATCGCTCATCCTGACAGGCAGGCGGGCGGGGGGGGGGGGGGGGCCGCGGGGGGCCAGGGCGGCGAACTCGAGAGCCCACAGAAGGTCCCCTGGAGGCCCGGCCCGCACGCAGACGACGGATGGACGGACAGTCGGACAGCCCCCTGCCCCTCCCCCATGGCAGCCCAAGAGGGCCCGGCAGCCCAAGGGGGCCCAGCTCCCGTGATCTCCGCCAGCCCGAAGACTGGTGAGGACAGGGACTGTCCAAGGCGGGAGGAGGCTGCACCGGGACCCCCGCGCTGTGGGATCTGGGTCCTGAGGCCCTGTGCCTCCCCGGGCCTCTGTTTCCCCATCTTTACTGGGGGCAGGAGGAGGGGGTCCCATGGGGTTCCCGCCCTCCCCGAGAGTCCCCGCTGCCCACCGCACCTCCCACCAGCCTGGCAGCAGTGGGCTGAGTCCGTGGCCCCTCCGTCCTGCCCGGGTCACTGGTAGGGGACTGAGGTGGGCGCTTTGGCAGCCCCTGACCCAGCCTGTGCCTGGCAGAGCCCATCCGCCCTGGGCACTGCAGGGCTCCTGAGCGGCCTGGCCTGGGGGCGCCCCCGGAGGTGGCCGCCCGTGTGGTGTCCGGACCCCTGTCCCACCTCGGCCGGGAGGGACGGGCAGCCATAAATTTACACCGCCGGCTGCCCGCGGGATAAATGTGTCATCGGCCGCACGATTTACGAGCACAGCCCTGGCCCGTGAGGCAGGGAAAACAAGCCTGTGTACACACAGACGGGTGGGTGGGGATAGGCAGGGCCGAGGGCATGCGGGGGCACGGCTGATGGCGGGACGAGCACCCACTGGAGGCGTGAGGACTGTCCTGCCCCCCACACACGCTCCCTCGTGGGGAGGTGGCCGCCGGGCTCCGTGCCCTCGAGGCGGGTCTTGGCCGAGGGGCCACGGGCCACTGCACACAGAGGCAGAGGCAGGGCGGACCATTCTGGAGGGTGCAGGGCACCAGGGGCTGGCAGATGAACGGGGCTGGGCCGGGTTGCCTCTGTCCCGCCAGGCCCACCTGCTCCACTGTTTCGGGGGCACCACGCCTCCCACCGCTGAACACACCCTGGACACTGGTGCTCAGGGAGTTGAGGGAAACAACCCAGGAAGACCCTTCACAGTCTGACTGCCACGCCAGAGACGGCCATGCCCGCCACCCTCGTCCACAGGGCCCTGGGGTGCGGGCCAGGCTCCAGGCCCAGCGCCACCAACCTCAGTTACCTGCTGAGGCCGCTGCAGGTTTAGCCACTGCAGCCTGAAACACAGACGGGCCCAGGGAGACCTGGGGGCACTCGGAGGGGGTGCGGGGGGCCCGGAGCAGGTGGGGAGGACTCGTGGGCTCCCGACAGCATCGCTGCTGACCAACCAGGCCTCAGGCACGTCGCGCAGCAAGGCTGCCTGCGGTGTCCACAGCCCCCACTGTCCATGGACAACGCCACCCCTCCTGACAGCCTCGCCGCAGAGGCTCGGGATTTTGGCCTGGCAGAGTCTGGTACCGGTAGACCGTCAGCCCAGGGAGAGGGGCCGACGGATGACCCAGACGTCACAGAGCCTGAGCCATGTCACCCCAAATAAAGAGAGGCAGCCCTGAGCCCCTCAAAGAAGTTCCCACACCAGGGACCCACAGAGAAGAGGCCTGCAGAGCAGGTTGAGACCCTGCACAGCAGAACCTGACACGCTAGGGACCCCACACAGTAGGACCGCACACAGTAGGACCGCACACAGTAGGACCGCACACGGTAGGGACACACACGGTAGG
>NW_024070196.1:71622419-71636898 GCF_014754425.2 Oryx dammah | reverse complement strand
ACGGTAGGACCGCACACGGTAGGACCCCACACGGTAGGACCGCACACAGTAGGACCACACACGGTAGGGACACACACAGCATTTAGCACCAGCAGACCCAGAGCCCCGACACACAGGTGGCCCTGCTTTCCTCACACAGAGGTGCACGGCCCTCCCGGTGCAACGTCCCTCGGTGGTGGCGTCGCAGGCCCCACCTGCTCCGGGTCTGTCACGGGCGCCCCTCCAGTGGGCACAGGGCACGGGCGGGCGTGCTGGGACAGGCGGCTCTCAGGGCCCTGCCCCCAGCCCTGCCCAGACAGAAGCCGGTCCTCAAGACCTGCAGACGGGCTGGAATTCTTCAAGAGCATCTTTAAACAAACAAAGCCCAGAGAAAAGCAAACGCCCCAACACAAACCACATCAAAATAGACGTCTGCGTAGACGCACCGTCTCCCACGGGGGCCTGCAGAGGCCAAGGGGGCACGACAGCCAGGGCGATGTGTACGCTGCCGGGACCCCCAGCCCCAGGCTGCAGCCCCCTCTCAGGGTGGGCGTGCCAGGCCAGGCCACGCTGGGCGGGAGAAGGAGCATCACAGGGACCCTCTACCTCCCCTGGGGTCTGCACCCCGGCTCCCTGAGGAGGCCAGCAGGCAAAGCTCAGGGAGCCCCTCCAGCACCCCACCTGTGAGTGTCCCTGTGGGCCTGGGACACTGGCGCGAGGCACAGACAGCAGCCCCTGGGCAGCCGGGGGGGCTGCTCCCCGCTGGGCGGAGGTCTGAGGACCAAGGCGCTGAACCCCAGCCTGCCCTGTGCTGTCGGCGGCCTCCGGGCAGGGGCGCCCACGAGTGGGGGCATGAGCAGGAATGAACGACGGGGGAGGCCCTCCCCCCTTCCCCAAGCTGAGACCAGGGCTCCTGGCGCCCCCACACTCTCCTCCGGACCCAGACCCTCCCTGTCCCCGCCTCCACACACCCGCTCGGGGCTCGGGGGGTGGTTCTGAGCGTCCAGGGGACCATCTGTGTGGCGAGGCCCAGGCCAGCCCCCAGGACACTCGGGGCCTCTCTCGGGCATAGAATTCCCAGAGCGTCAAAGGTCTTTTGAGACAGGGAAGCCCCCGTCCCCACGCCCATCCCTTTCAGACAAGCCAGGAAAGATGTCATGGTGGACGTCTGCGGGCTCACCTGTGTGCAGGTGGCCTTATCTCTGCCGCCTGCATCCGGTGGGTATCTGAAGGACAGACGCCCAGGGTGGGCACTGCCAAGATTGGGCTCTGGGTCCCCGTGCAGGTCCCAGGAGCACCCTGACCCCAGAGGGTGCTCACACGTGTGGCGGGGCCCACCTGGCCCGTCTCTCAGCACTCTTTGTCTCGCTGGCCCTCAGCAGCTGGCGTGGCAGGAACAGGAAACCCAGATGGAGAGAAGGACAGACAGCCTTTCCCCGGGGGCAGAGGGGACCCCTGGAGGCTGTGCTGGGGAGGCCGCTGACCCCCAGTTCCTGCAGGCCAGCCAGGGGTCTCCTGGTGCAACAGGATGTCTCCCTGCAGACACTTCCTGTCTGCAGACAGAAACGATGAGGGCAGTGAGGCTGTGCGTCCCGCGTAGACAGCACTGGGTGTACACGGCACCAGGTGTAGACAGCGCCGGGTGTAGACAGCCTTGCTGTAGACCGCGCCGGGTGTAGACAGTGGGTGTATACAGCCCCAGTGTAGACAGCACCGGTGTAGACAGCGCCGGGTGTAGACAGCCTTGCTGTAGACAGCGCCGGGTGTAGACAGCGCCGGGTGAGACAGGGGGTGTATACAGCCCGTGTAGACAGCGCCGGGTGTAGACAGCGCCGGGTGTAGACAGTGGGTGTATACAGCCCCAGTATAGACAGCGCCGGGTGTAGACAGTGGGTGTATACAGCCCCAGTGTAGACAGCACCGGGTGTAGACAGCGCCGGGTGTAGACAGTGGGTGTAGACAGCCCCAATGTAGACAGCGCCGGTGTAGACAGCGCCGGGTGTAGACAGCACCGGGTATATACAGGCCCCGTGTAGACAGCGCCAGGTGTAGACAGCCCAGGGCTGGTGACTGTGCAGCTGGGTGGGGGCATCTACCAGGACAGTTCAAGGACAGGGGGACACAGCCAGGGCCAGGGACCCCACAGACCCCCTCAGCCTGGGGGGTGCTGGCAAGAGCCCCCCGCTGATTTACGGTCGCCCAGGGGAGGGAGTTGTGGCTGTGGAGGCCTTGCTCTTGCTCCCCCCGCCCCCTCGTTGGGGGTCAGCAGGCTGGGGTGCGGTGGTTCTCAGCTGGTTTCCAGATGGGCCGGGGGAGAGGCGTCTGGAGGGGCGCCCGGGGTGGGGGGTCGGTAAAGGGACCCTGCGGTCAGCGGGCGGCAGGAGCTGCTTTGTCTCTGCGGCCGCTGTCTCGCGGCTCTAGGCCCGTCTCTGTCACACGGAACCCCCCTTCCCCACGACCGCCCCGGTGCGGGGGGGGCTGGGCTCTGGTGATTTATCACCTGCTGCCTGCCCTCCATCGGAAACGCCGGGGGTGGGCGCAGACGGTGCGCTGAGCTATGGGCCCCCAGGGCCCCGCCACCCACACCAATGTTGTTGCTCCGTCTGGGCGGCGGGCCTACCCCCAGCACGGCCAGGGCCTGGCCCCAGCCCTTCCCGGGGCCTCGTCCGCGGGGCCCTCGGAGCTCGTCCCCAGCGGGGCGGTGGGCCTCTCCGCAGGCTGGAGAGGCCGCGGGGACCGCGCTCCGCTGCCGGCCTGGTCGAGAGGTGCCCCTCTCCCTGGGCACCCGGCAGGCGCCGAGGCCAGCCTTTCACAGCGCCCTCCGCGCGCCCCCCGCAGCCCCCGCCTGCCCGTCCGCGCTCCGGCGCACACAGCAGGGACTCAGTAAGTGCTCACCGAGCCAAAGAGCGGCGGACGGCTGCCGCGCCGCGGGCTCACTGGGCTGAGTCCCGGGCCACTGCCGCCCGGCGGAAGAAGCGCCTTATCTTCCCGCGACCGCGACCGGCTGTCGATGCGGGGCGGGGGGCGCCCCCGTCCCCTGCCCCGCCGCCACCGGAGCGCCCTGCGGACCCCGAGGCCGCCCCAGCCAGCGCGCGCAGTCCTGCTCTGCGTCCAGCGCCCCTCCATCCCCCCCGCACCCCTCCGCCCTACCTCAACCCCGCCGCACCCCCCAGTCCCCCGCGCCCCTCCATCCCCCGCGCCCCTGGGCTCCTGCGCCCCGCGCAGGCCATTCGGCAGGTCGCGAGCGCCCTCTGCTGCCGGGCTGAGGCCGCGCTCCGGGGAGGACCGGCCGAGGCATCTGCGCTTTTCCGGAAAGTTCCGCGCGCTGGTCAGGGCTGTGTCCGGCTGGGCCGCCGCCTTGCCTTGCAGGGACTCCGCGCTCTAGGCAAGCCCTCGGTCGTCCTCCAGTTGCCAGGATGTGGCTTGAGCGTCGGGGCGGCCCGGGGTGGTGCGCCACGTGTCTGGGCAGGGCAGGGCAGGATGCAGGGCGGGGAGGCCTTGGAGACTCAGGACAGAGAGGCAGCAGGAAGCTCGTGCCTGCCCTGGGAGGACCCGGGCCTCGCTCTGAGGCTGGTGTTCCTGGGACTCACATCACTGCCCCCTACCCCGGGAAGCTGGGGACCAGTGTGGTCAGAGGACTGGAGCTGCAGGGCAAAGGGGCCCGGAATTGCCCGCCTGGGGGCTGCAGGCATGAAGGGCTGGCGGGGCTATTCCCAGCTGGATGGAGTCTGAGCCCCAGGGGGGACCAGCCTGTCAGTGGGGAAGGGACCCTGGGCCAGGAGATCCTCCTTGAGACAGAGAAAGGGACGCAGAGACCCGGGGCTGGCGGAGGAGCTATGCTTCCCCCATGCTCTGGGCCGGTCGGGGCCCCCAGCTGGGAACGCTCCCCTTCGCCACACCCCGGAGGCTGAGGCCCCAGGGTCTGTGTGTGGAGTGTCAGCTCAGGGTCAGGGCCGGCAGCCCCCGGTGGTCAGCACCATGGCTGGAGCCCCCCAAATCGCAGGGAACTGGCGGGAGGGCAGGACGAGCCTGGAGTAACCACGGGGCTCTGCTGCCCTGTCGTCTGAGCGGGGAGCTCTTCCTCGGATCTGACCACACCATGATGCCGGCCTTTTCCTCTGTCAGAAGATGCAGACTTCTGCAGCCCCCAGGACCCCCAGGACCCCCATACCCAGCCCCTCAACAGGACGCTGGCTGGGAGGCTGGGCTCCTGCTCACTACTGGTCCCTCCCAGTTCCTGCTGGGACCTGTCCCAGAGCCCAGGGAGGCCTCCCTGTCTTAGCATGGGGTCACCTAGGACCCCCCAGGCCCTGCATTTGCCCCACAGAGGCCTCGGAGAGGAGGAGAGGGGGTCCCTGGGGCCTGGTCTCAGCTCTGCTCCTAGGGCAGCTACGGAGAAAGCTCTGGGGCCCAGCAGGGAGACGCCCCCCCTTGGAATCAGGTTTCTTGCTGTGGAAAGCAGGGGTGACATCCCGTTCCTGGACTGCACTGGGGCTGAGTTTAGGGTGTGACTTGAGTATCTTGCGCAATGACTATTACCTCTGACCCCGACCAGGGCTCTGGGCCACTCCCTGGGAGGCAGGGGTCATTTCTTTGTGCAGAAGGGGCCGTTGTCCCAGATCTGGTGATAAGCCTGGATGGACAGCGGACAGTCAGCTGCAGCCCACAATGGGCCGGATGCCACGCACCTGCCCACAAAGGAGGGGGTGGCTCCCACCTCACGTCCCACCGGCAGCCCTGAGATAGCATCGGCCCGGCCGGAGGGCCATCCGTCTTGTCCCACAAAGGCTGAGACAAAGACTGTGTCAATGGCAGCCTCCCCGACCGGGTCAGCGGGGCCAGGGGCCTTCCTGGGCCTGGGAGCCGGGGCTCAGGCCCCAGGCTCCTCATCAGCGGCCTTCATTGTTCACAGGGCCAGACAGGTGGGGGCCACCCCTCGAGCGGAAGTGGGGAAAGCATCGCCCTCTCTCTGCGGCCACCAGGTCCAGCTTAGCAGCCTGAGCCACCCTGGGGCGCGCACTCAGGATTTTCCAGGCCCTGGGATCGGGGAGACCAGGGCCTGAGAAGCAGTCAGGGGTGCCTTCCTGCAGGAGGTGGCAGCCAGGTGGAGGACACGATTCAGAGACCCTGCAACCCCCCGCGCCTCCTCACGCCTGCAGGGAGCTTCTGTGGACCCCAGCTCACAAGGCTCACCCCCTCCTCACCTGCTCTCCAGATCTTCTCACTCAAATGCCCAGGAAGGTCCTGCTGGGGCCCTTGGCTGCCCTCACCATCCCTGGTGCAAAGCACTCCTGATGCTTTGGGGCACCTCACACCCTGAACCATCCTTGGAGGCACCTGGCAGACCCGCCCTGGCGCCCAGAAACCTCGACTCTGAGCACGTGCTTCCGGCACAGGCACCGCCCTGCACACTGTCCTCACGCCCACTCCCCAGGTGGGCACTGTCCTTCCAGCCCTTCCACACCTCCCCACTTGAACTTTGGGGAGAGTCTGGGGCAGGCGAGTTCACTGGCTCGCCCCTGTGCCCCCAGCAGGAGGTGATATGGAGGTGTATGAACTGCCATGTGGGAACCCCCCCCCCCCCCCCCCCCCGCCCCCAGCTCTTTCTGGGTTTAGGAAGGGGACTCCGCGGCACACGGTTCAGATCGGTCGGGTGGGGAGCAGGGTTTATTGGCAGCGCAGACAGTGTGGGGGGCTCCTCGGTCCAGGTCCAGGCGTGGGTGCGTGTGGCCAGCGGTGGCGCAGCAGTCGTGCCCCTGCGCGGGGCCGCCGGGGAGGAAGGTCTGGGAGATCCTGAGGACTGGGGAGAGGGCCTGGCCGCACGGTTCAGCGTCAGTCGCTCGGCTCGGGGGTCGCGTGCTCGGCGGCCAGCGGCGCGCTCAGCGGCCTCCGGCGCGCGGCGCGGGCGCGCAGGCTCCGCAGGCGGCACAGCAGCAGCGCCAGCAGCAGCGCGTGCAGCAGCCCGAGGAGGAGCAGCAGGAGCTGCGCCACCAGCGCCGCGCGGCAGAGCGCGCCGGGCGGGCAGGTGGCGCGCAGCTCGTCCTCCGCCAGGTAGGGCAGCAGGCGGCCCCGCAGCGCGGCGGGCGCGGCGCAGCGCAGGTCGCGGTAGGGCTCGCGCTCGGGCCGGCCGGCCAGCCAGGCCCGCAGCGGCACCAGGCGGCAGTCGCAGCGCCAGGGGTTGGCGCCCAGGTGCGCGGCGCGCAGCACCGGCAGCGCGTCCAGCAGCCCGGGCGGCAGCGCCGTCAGGTTGTTGCCGGTCAGCACCAGCTCGGTCGTGTTTGGCGGGAAAGCGGCCGGCAACGAGGCCCACGTCAGGCCGCGGCGCCCGCAGTCCACGTGCGTCCCCGCGCAGCGACACGGGGCGGGACAGCCCGCGGCCGAGCGGCCCGGCGGCGCGAGCAGCAGCAGCAGCAGCGGCAGGCTCACCGCCCCGCGCGGCCCTGGAAGGCAAGCGCCGCGGTGAGCCCGGCCCGCGGGGTCCCGGGCGGCATCGCCACCGCCCGAGAGCCTTTCCACCCGCCCGCCTGCTGGAAGCGTCCTCCGGGTCTGGCTCGAACCGCTCTGACTGCAGCCCAGAGGACCAAAAGCCTCCCCGCCGGATGTCCTCGGGGAGCGCGCGGCCCGGGCAGACCCCAGACTCACCGAAGCCCATGGCGAGAGGTCGGCGACCGGGCAAGCTCTGGAGCGCCGGGCGGTGGTCGCGGAACCGGGCGATAAGGCCGCCCAGCCCCTCCCCGGCCCTGGTGCGCCTGCCGAACCGACCACAACGCGGCCACCCCGCCAGAAATAACCCCAAGGCCGAGCCGCCGGCGCAGATAGAGCGCTATCGCCAGGTCGCCGGCCGACCGGGCTTCCGGCCCCTCGCTCCCGGGGCGCACAGACCATTCGGACACCCTCTTCGACGTTCACCAACATTGTTCTCCTGTCACCAGGACAGGGTGCAGCATTCACAACGGAACACACTGGAGAGCGGGGCTCGGGGCCAGGGGTCATGCGGGTGGAGGGACGGAGAGCAGGGACCCAGAGCGACAGCGCGGCTGGGAGGGCGGGCCTCCCGCCGCCGATGGGCAAAGGGCGGGCCGGGCCGGGCTGCGGGGGAGGCGCGGGCAGTCACTGTCCCCTGCAGCCAGCTGACCTCCTTAAGTCGGGAGGGAGCCTAATCACTTCCGCTCCCAACCTGTGCGCAGAGGTGCCTGGTGAGTGGGGGAAGGGGTAAGAAGGCCCTGGCCCACGGGGGGCCGAAAGGGAGGCTCCGAGTAGGGAAACAGGCCAGGGTCCCGGGGATCGGCCCCCCCACCCCCACTCTGCCTCAGTTCTCCCGCCCCTGTAAATAGGGCCTGGAGTCAGTTCAGTGACCTTCCGGTTGGGGGCAGATCTCAGAAGTCACCACCCAACTTAGATCCAGCGCCTCTAAGCCAAAGAGGACTGGATGTGGGGGTGCCACCGTCCAGGCCGCTGGGAAGCAGATCCAAACCAGGGGAGGGGCCGATGCTGAGAATAAATTAGGGTTGGCTGGGGGCTGTGACCCAGCGTCTCTCAGAACAGGAGGGAAAAAAACCAGGTCTGGGCCACTCTGGGGTGGGGGGGTCGCGTCCGGGCCTATGGGTGATCCAGACGACTCCGGCGTCGAGTCCGGGCCCGTCGGGGTCCAGGGGTGGGAAGGGCCAGCCCGGAAGCCGGCAGCACAGTTGCGGCACGCGGGCTGCGGCGGCTCACTGGTCCTGCATCTGCAGCTTCATTTTCTGCAGCATTTCTTGCATCCGCCTTAGCTGCGGGCGGGGCAGGAGCGGCAGGGGGCAGGGTGAGCGAGCGGTGGGCCGGGCCTGCCCCGCGCCCAGCCTGGCTCCTCCCCGCTCCCCGCCCACCAGCCTGGCTCCACCACCCAGCCTGGCTCCTCCCCTCCCCGCCCACCAGCCTGGCCCCACCCAGCCAGCCTGGCTCCACCCACTCATCCAGGCGCCTCCCCTCTCCCCGCCCACCAGCCTGGCTCCACCCACCCAGGCTCCTCCCCTCCCCGCCCACCCATCCTGGCTCCACCCCCGCTCCCCACCCACCTCCTCATCTTTCATTCTGATGAGCTTTTCAGTCTCGGCGTCAGGCGTGGGCAGTGGCAGGATGGGTATGGGGCTCTCCATGCGGCTGTCCTGCGTCAGCTTGCTGCAGGGTGGACACCGGGGACGAGGCTGCTGGAGGCCGGGCTGACCCTCGACACCAGCCCGGCCCTGCGGCTCCCGCACCTCCAGGCAGGGGGCGGGGGCGGGCGGGGCGTGGGCGCGCACCTGGTCATTTGCTGGATGCACTGCGCGCGGTAGTTCTCGTAGTGCACGTCGCAGGTCACGTCCTTGAGGTCGTGCATGTGCGTGCGGATCAGCATGTTGCGAAGCTTCACGAAGTCGCAGTGCGCCTGGTTCTCCACTGCGGGCGGGGGCGGCCGGTGAGTGGGCCACCAGCCCAGGGGAACCTTCCCCCCAAAGGCTGTGCCCCAGGCCTGGACTCACCCTCCACGATCCCCCAGGGGTACAGACGCCCCCGGACCCGCTGTCCCTTGGCCTCCACCACCGTGTTGCTGCCGATAACAGCGAAGGGTGCACTCTCCTGGCCGGGGTCGGGGGGGCAGGTGCAAGGGCTCAGCCCAGTTACCACGGGTGTGAGGTCCGCAGTCCAGGAGGGCCATGGGTATGCCTCCGTGTCCCCAACAATAGCCTCTCCCCCAAAAGAACCTGTTATCCCCACCTTGGGCCTCTCTGTTGCCAGCTGAAGCCAGAGCTGGTGCCGCTTCCATGGAGGGCTTTTGCCAGGCTGTGCCCAATCAGATGTACCCTCCCTGCCTGGTACCCCTCCGCCTCCTTCCCCAGAGCAGAGCCTGTGCCGACTGTTAGTGATACCCCTGCTGACTTTGGGGTGAAGGGCCTGCCCTGGTCCTGGCCTAGTTGCTGCTTGTCCCCAGCTTGGCTTCTCCATCACCACTCAAAGCCACCTCCTGCCCCCAGAGCTCAGGACTCTGCGAGTTCGGGCCTGCACGTGCCTGGGGTACGAGAGGGGGGCTGAGTGCAGGGCCAGGGTGGGGCCTGGCCAGTGACTGTGCCCTTGTGCCCTGGCAAGCACTCCATGACCCATGACCCACACAGGGCCCAAGCCACACTGGCCAGCAGGGACCTGAGCCATCCCCGGCTAAGACTCTCCAGCCTGGATGAGAGTCTCACGTCCCCCCCACCCCGCCCCCCGCCCCAGGTCAGAGCAGGGCCCCAGCACTCTTCTAGACCCGCTGTACAGTGGCCTCTGGGGTCCCCCCAAGCGATGCAGGCTCACCTTCAGTTCCCGGTCCTGCTGCTTGAAGTCCTCATCCTCGTCCGAGTCGCACTCAGGAAACTGGTACACGCGGATCCCAAACTTGTCGATCTCTTCCCGGATCTGCAGCCAGCGAGGACTGTCAGGGGAGGGGCCCACGGCCTCAGTCCCCCCGCCGAGCCCCTCTCGGACCCCCCACCCCCGCAGGCTCACCCGCTCTTTCAGCTTCCGGATCTCCGCTGGGACAAGACAGTCGGCCTTGGCGATGAGGGGCACGATGTTCACCTTCTCGTGCAGGGCCCTCATGAAGCCCACGTCCACCGGCCGCAGCCTGTGGGGGGGGGGCCAGGGTGAGGGGCTCGTGGGGCGGGGGTGGCGGGAGGGGGTGCCCGAGGAACGGGCAGGCCGCCTGGCCTGGGGCGGCCACCTACCCGTGCCCGAAAGGGGAAATGAAGTACAGGCAGCAGTGTACACGGTTGTCCTGGATGTTCTTGCGGTTGAGGCCGCTCTCGTCCCGGAAGTACTGCTCGAACTGCTGGTCCACGTAGTCGGTGATGGGCTTCCAGCTGGGGGTAGGGGCACGTGAGGCCAGCCGGGCCGGGGGCCAGGGGCCGGGGCAGCCCAGGCCAGCCTTCCTCACCACTCAGAGTTGTTGACGGCGTCCCCGAAGCCCGGCGTGTCCACGATGGTGAGCTTCAGCTTCACCCCCTTCTCTTCAATGTCCACCGTGTGCTTTAGGATCTCAACCGTCTGGCTGATGCGTTCTGGGGCCGGGGGCAGGGGGTGGTTCAGAGTGGCCTCTGCGGCCCTGACTCCTACCCCCGGGGCACCCCAGACACTCCCAGGTTACGTGGTCTGGCGGGGGTCTGGACCCACACTTCAGGGACAGAGGATCGGGGCTGGACCTGGAAGGAGCCCTTGAAACCGTCACCCAGCAGGGGGCGCGGGGCCCACTCACCCTCGGCACTCAGCAGTTTCCGCTCCTTGTAGAGGTCCGTCAGGAAGAGGCTGTGGACCAGTGTGGACTTCCCCAGGCCCGACTCCCCTGCCCACAGAGGCGGTGGGGAGGTCAGGCCCCAGGCCCCAGACAGAGCATGGCTGCCCGTGCCCCTGCCTGCCCTGGGGCCCGGCCCACTCACCGGCCACCATGAGCGTGAAGTCGAAGCCCTTCTTCACAGACTTGCGGTGCACCTGGTTGGGCAGCGTGGCAAAGCCCACGTACTGCTTGTCGACGTCCTGGCGGGGGCGGGGCAGGTCAGGGGCACGCTCCGGTTCCCGGGGCAGCCCCGGGCCCTGCCCTCACCGCACTCAGGCCAGGGAGGCAGCAGGGCAGGGTCCCCCGGGGAAGGGGCATCTCAGTAGCACCAGCGGGCGAGGGTCTGTGGGCAAAGGCCCCCCTGAGGTGGGAGGCGGGTGGGCGTGGAGGGGGGTGGTGCCCTCAAGGGCTTCACAGAGATGGATCTGTGCCCGGAGCGGGGGCAACAGGCACACCCAGTGAGGCCGGTGTCCTTGGGTGGGGGGCAGAGGGCACCAGGACCCGGACCCCTCAGACGTGCCCAAGGCCCTCCGAAGCTGGAGAAGCCCCCACCTGAATACTCACCCCTCTGCGAAAGTAGGGGGTGGGAGGCCCCATCTGGCCGCCATCCAGCCCCGGGGGCGGCTGGCGGCAGCAACGGTGGAGCTAGAGCTATTTATAGACAGCAGCCCCTGGCCTCCCCACGCCCCAGCGCCCACCCCAGGACCCTAGGGCCCTGCAGCCCCTGTCATACCCCAGCCCGGGCACCGTGGTGGGCGCGCGCTGACCCGCTTTCCGCGCCCCGGTCCACACACACCTTGAGCCGCCTCTGGGCCTGGGTCCGCGGCGACAGCAGCGGCTCCACCAGGCGGCCCTCGGGTGCTGCCAGCGAGTCCATCGCCGCCAGCCTGGGACCGTGCGGGCCGCGCTGGGGCCCAGAGGGGTCAGGCCCGCCCGCCGCCAGGCGTGCTCTCGCCCCGGGGGCGCACGGACGCGGGCACCGGGGCCCGGGGCGGGGCGGCGCTCACGCGATGCGCGACCCCGAGGCCCCCCTCGAGCCGCGGGTCCGGCCCCAGAAGGCCAGCCCCGGGCACAAGCGGGTCCCTGCGCTGGACGGGAGCGCGCGGTCTCCGGGAGACGGTCGCCTGGAAATGAGGCCGCGCGGGCGGAGCCACCGGAGCGGAGGAGGGCAGGGCCCAGCTCGGCGGGCGGGCGGGCGGCTGCGCGCGGAGCGGCGCGGCTCGGGCCGTCAGCCCCGCGACTGCACGGCGGGGGCCGGTCCACGGCGGGTCCACGCCGCCGCGCCCGCCGCCAGAGGGAGCCCCATCCGCGCGCTCCCGCCCGGCCCCCCGAAACTCCCCACAGACGCAGCCCTCCCTGCGCGCCCTGCCCCCTGCGTGTGTCCGGGGAATGCTTACCGCCGCGGCCCCTGAGACCAGCGGGGAACCTGCGAGGGTAGAGCCCCGCTCCCCACCCAGGCCCGCGTCGGGCCGGAGGGGGCGGTCACAGCCTTAGATGCCCGGCCCCCATCTCCTCTGCAAACGCGGAAGCTGTGGCCGGTGCGTGGCCCCCCAAACCCGCCGGCCAGCCCTGCTGGCCAGACAGCTGCTGCCAGCTGAGGGGGGCTGATGGAGCGGACCCCTTCCCCCCGGGGGGGGGCACTCTGAGCTTCCACCCTGCCCTCACCCCCAGGATTGGGCAATAGGGGGCCTGGGGGGCTCCAGCCAGCTCCGCCCTCTTGCCTGTGCTGCGATGCCAGGGACCACGGGGGTCTCCTGAGCAGCCAAACCCAGCCTCGCCCCCACCCTGCAGGCCCCCACCAGAATCGGAACAGGCCAGACCAATGGGAAGGAGCTGGGCCTCCAAAGAGGTGGACGCGCTCTGAACTCTGTCAGTAGGGCCAGGAGGCCCCCACACCCTCACCCGCCCTCCCTTCCTGGCTCCATGCTTAAGGGGCCTCTGTCCCCCGGTCCAGGCTGGAGCTGCCGCCATGGGGCCTGGAGGCTGCTGGCACCTGGGGAGGAGGGGTGGGTCCACTGCTGGGAACAGGGGCGCCTTTCATCCAAGAGGACGGCGGGGGGGGCCACAGGCCACAGCCCGGCCCCGTGCCCTGGCTCCCAGAAAGCACCCGCCACGTGGACCTTTTGGGGGTCTCCAGCCTGAGTATCCCCCAGCCTCCAACCCCGGGCGCCACCTTAGACACGGCTCCTAGGCCCAGCTCCTGCCAGGTGGACAAGCTAACCTCTCGGGCCCGGGGCACCTCCGAGGACAGAGCCAGGCCTGAAGGGTGCACTGCCCAGACGGCCTTGGTTTGCCCACTGGTGAGGCACAGCCTCGGGAGGCCCGGGACGGGACAAGCCCAGCCCCTGCCAGCCCGGCCCGCATCCCACCTCACCCGCACAGGGCTGCGGATTCCCTGGGGGTCCCCAAGGAGAGGGCCCTGCCGCCCGCTTTGTCTGATCCTCGAGGCACAACAGACACTCCCGAGGACTCAGAGCCGCAGACGTGCCGCGCCCACCTCCTCCCCACCGCCTGGTGCCTGACACTCTCAAGGCGTTTTCATTCTTAGAATCTCCCCGTCGGCTTTGGGGACGGGAGCCAGAGCCAGGGGAACCACCACTTTCGCTGAGAGGGGGTGAGGTGGGGGAGGGTACAGGGGACCACCAGAGCCCCCCACCCCGTGCCTGAGACGGTGGGCACAGAGGGGTCCATAGGGTCCCCCTCTTTCCTGGAGGGGCGACAGGCTGAGGCTCAGAACGCCAACAATGGAACAGTGAAGACCCACGGGGACCCTGCCCCAAACGCCTGGCTCCTGGCCCCAATTCCGGGGGGACCCTACATGCCACCCACATCACGCCCTCTGCCTCAGGCCCCGGGGGTAGGCATGGGTGAGGCCCGTCCTAGCTGAGCTCCAGGTGGGGCAGACACCAGCCCAGAGGGGCTGGAGCCCCAGCAGGGAACCCCAAGTGCCCGCAGGCCCCGGAGTAGGGGGCCGGTCTCCCGGGGCTTCCCCCATCTCTCCCTGAACAATGGCAGGCTGGCGGGCTGGCCCTGCGTCTCCTGCATTGTTTGACCCGAAGCACGGGCAGGCAGCTCCTGGCCCTGGCTCCCCAGGGAGCCCCTTGCTGGCAGGGTGAAGATGAGAGGCCCCTCCCCACGAGCCTCGCCCGGCCCAGGGCGCAGCCGGCAACTCCAAGCCCCAGCACCACCTGCCAGGCTGCTCCGCCCGCCTGCCACACCTGGGCCAATACTGTGGGGCTCCACCCAGGGTGTGAACCCCCATCCCTGACAGGGGCTGCCAAGGCCACCTTGGTGCCCAAGTCAGCCTTCCTGTTCTGCCCTAAACACGGCTGCGCTCGAGCAGAGAGACCTCAGCCAGTGGGGCTGCCCCAGGGCCCCAAGCTCCCCGGATGCGCCCCCCTCCGCGGGGCCTCCTCGATATTTAACCCTGACCTCAGCCAGGTTCGCAGTGGGTGTCCAGGCAGCCTTCTGTCCAGCGCTGTGCACCTGGAGGGTGGGGGTCCAGGCAGGCCCTTGGGTGAACCAGATTGTACCCTCTAGGTCTGAAGACCCATGCTGGGCAGGGGGATGACTCAGACCAGGCCCTGGAGGCTCCCGGTCTGGGCAAGAGGCCCCAGGTCAGCCCACTCACATCTCTCAGTGGGAAGCGGATGCAGAGAAGCCGGGTGGGGTGGCCCGGGCAGCCGCCCGCCCGCCCTCTCCGTGTGGGGCCACTAGGGGACAGCCCTGGCTGCTGGACGCAGACCCCTCCCCCCGCCCCTGGCCTTCCATGACCAGGGGCTCCCTCAGGACCCCCACCCCGCACGCGGTCTTGGGCCAGTTCAACAAGGAGAGGCCGGCGCCGGACCAGTGGGAGGGAGCACCCGGCCCATCCCCCATCGGGGAGGGGCCCACGCGGCGCAAGCCAGGGTCAGGATCCAGGACCCCGGCACGGCGCCCCCTCCGCCCCGCAGCACCCGGGCTGACGATCGGCTATCGCGACAGGGCGGGATGTCGGCGGGCGGGGGCGGGGTCGCGCGGGGCGCCGCGGTGTTGTTGGCACAATGGGTGACAGCGGGCCGGGGGGGCGGCGGCGCGCGCGTACCTGCTTGTCCTCTGCGGGTGCGGGTCGTGTCGGGGGTCGGGTCGGGGTCCAGGGCCGGCCGGCGAGCGGGAGAGAGACCGAGACACACGATG
>NW_024070196.1:71597139-71617419 GCF_014754425.2 Oryx dammah | reverse complement strand
GGCCTGGGGCGACGCCCTCCCTTCCCGCCGGCCGGGCGCCGGGGCACCCGAGACCCGCACTGCGCCCGGTGCCCGTGATCGCGGCCCCTGTTCACCCCCCTCCTCGCTGCCCAGGGCCCCCGGCCCTCCAACACCGTCCCTGCCCAATCCCCGGCCCCCTACCCAGACCCCGGCTCTGACTCCTCCCCTGTCATGGGATCCCCGGCCACACCTGACCCCTGATCATCCTTGGTGTGGCCCCCCGTAAAGCCCGCCCCCAGAGGCTCAGGCCTCATACATGCTCCACCGGCAGGCTGTGCGCAGCTGAGGTCAGGGCATGCCCCCGCCCCCCACCTCATCAGGATGGATGCCAGGGGCTTTGGCCTGCGGAGCCCCACTCCTGGCCCTGTCCGGCCGAAAGCCTGATGCCTGGCGCACGGCCAGCCCCGGCTCCTCTCCTGCAGCTGTTGGTGGCTGTGCCCGGCTCTGCAAGTGCACACACCCAGGCAGTCGGCCGCCCCAGTTCCAGGATCCTGGGTAAGGGGTGAGGATGAGCTGCCATCCCGGACAGGGGACCTGGCACCCACCCTCACCCCCGCACCCCCAGGCCCACCCCAGCACCCTGTGCTCTGCATGCCCACAGGTGGGCCCGCTGAGACCACCCTGAGAGGGGCCCCCGGGCACTATGAAGGCGGGCAGGGTCTGCACCCCACGTAGGCTGAGGTCTCCCCAGGCCGGTCTCCTCGACAGGCCTCTCCTGTCTCTTTCCGTCACTGCCACACTCCCAGCGACACTCCCAGGGGCCCTCAGCCTGGACCTCCCGGGAGCGGCCCCAGGAGCCACGTCTGGGGCTCTCAGTCCCTCAGGGAGGGACGTCAGGCCTGTGGTCAGCAGCCCCCCAGGTGCGGGCCCCTCCACAGGCGGGAAGCCCCGTCCTGCCCCGCCCTCCTGCGCCCTGGAGCCTCTGCTGGCCGGTGGGCTCCAGCATCCCTGAGTGCCAGCTCTGGGCAGACTGTGGCCCCTCTCAGTGCGAAAGTCAGGGGGCAGCACCGTCACTGTCGCCCGGCTGGTCGGGGTCCCCTCCCCCGGGGCCTCCGCCCGGTCCAGCACGAGGTGTAGGATCAGTCCACCCCCAACCCTGCCCCAGGCCCTGGGGCCAGAGCTTTGGAATTCAGGACTTGCACCCGCTCACAGATGACCTCATGCCTCACAGGGCCCTGGGGCTGTGCCTTGAAGTTCTGGTGCTGAGGGCCTTCCCAGTGGCCCCGAGGTCGAGACACCGTGCTTTCCCTGCAAGGGGCTCGGGTTCCACCCTGGTTTGAAGCTAAGGTCCCCCATGCCACGCCGCCAAAAGAAATACTGAATTTTTTTTTTAAGATTTTGGTAGTGAAACACAACTGCTCCCATGAACTGGAATAAATAAAGATCACGGTAACCGAATATATTGCTTTAGGATTGGCTTTGTCACCAGATTTTGAAAGCCTTTCTTTACGAGCTTTAGGGAGTTTGAGATTGTGGATAAAGGCGTGGGGCCAGAGAGGACACTTGGAGGGCACGGCAGGACTTCTGAGCCTTCACCAGCCCTGGGGGCCTCTGTGGAAACCCCATCTCAGGGCACCTGGAGCTTAGCAAAGCGGTCCCATCTGGCAGTGAGAAAGGACACTTCAGAAGTTAGCACCAACTGGCCCAGGCAAGCCTGAGACTCGGAGGACGTGCTAATCCGCCCTGTCCTGGGGGTCTGGGAGGGGCTCCAGGCAGCCCTAGGTCAGGGAGTTTGAACTCGGCCCTGAGGGGACTGGACTGCCAGAAGGGCCCAGCTTGGCAGGTTACAGGTTTTAAGACAATCCTGTAGACAAGAGGCAGGGAGGGTGGGACACCACAGAGGCAGCTCTTTTCTCATCTAAGTGTGCTCCAGGGGAGGGTGGGGGTCAGCAAAGGTGGGCTGCAGCCCAGTCTTGGGCCTGGAAACCCCGCCTGGAGCTGATGGCGAGAGGGCCCGGAGCCGCCCCAGGACTCCCGAGGGCAGGCCCGGGTCAGGCCTCTGGTGAAATACTCAGGGGTGAGTGACCGCGGGCTGCGGGGTGGGAAGCAGGTGGGGTCTGCTCCCCTCCAACCCGTCCTTGAGTCCAGGGCACACCCTGAATCCTGCCACAGATGCAGGGGCCGCCCCTCCAGCTGAGAGACCCTGAGGGACAGATCACGGCTCCGCTGCCCGAGCAAGCGCATAGGCTTCGGCCAGTGATTCACGGGCCCGTCTTCTGCTCTGCCAGGTGGGATGGCGGGGGGGCCCCTTCTGGTTTCTCCAGCCTGGATGCTGCCGACTGACCGCCTGGTGCAGCCCTTCCACGGCCCCTGCCCACCACAGCGCGCGACCCCGGGCGCGGGCGACCTTGGGCAGGAGAGCCCGGGGCCTGGCCAGCCTGCCTCCCGCCGCGGGCTGTGGTTAAAGGGAAACCCAGCCTCCTGGGCTGGGGGGAGCAGGCCTGAGCCCGCCCCCACCGCCGGAGCAGGAAGGCTGGCAGTGGTGCAGGGAGAAGTCAGAGATGCTTCCTGGTGGGAAGAACGCCGCTTTCTAATTCACAAGAAAAAGAAGGTAATGAGTGAAAAAATAAGCTGCACCCAGAAAAATCTGCTCAACCAGCTTGGGCTACAAATAGCTTGATGCTTTTCAGAAAAACAAAAAAAAACCCCTCTTTTTATTTCGGAAGTTCTCCAGAGGCCGCATTTAGCTGGTGCTGAATCGTCCTTCCTGTCAACACAGACGCGTGGGCATCTGTGGGCATTGGTGCCTCTGTATAAGCCCCACGCCCGGAGGTGTCGGGTTCGAGACAGGGCAGCCTGTCCAGGGGACTGGGGACCGCTGGCAACACGCTCCAGAACGCTCGGTCCATCTGAGGCCAGGGACGAGGGCAGGAGCTGAGCTGGACACAGCTTGGCCATCGACACCCCCTCTCTGGGCTGCAGGTCACATTGGCCCCTGGGGGGGTCAGACCGCCTCTTTGAAGAAAGGGCCACCGGGAGAGGAGAAGAACCACACTGCCCTTCACGGGGACACAGAAGGACCATAGTCAGCTCAAAGTGGAGTTAACCCACCAAGAGCACCTTCGTGACGTGCAGGACGCCCCCTTCCCTGCGTCCCAGCCTGCTCAGAGCCTCAGACCCCTCGAGGCTGGGGCCCCCCGTCCTCAGTTACAGCATGGGGCTCAAGACAGACCGCCCCCCCACACACACCGCTCGGCAGACAGGGGCTGTGATTCTCGCAGCCCATCCCCACTGGCCCGAGGGTGGTGCCCTGGGTCACTCACTCATGCAGTCTGTGCCTGGGTGTGGGGCCACCCTGCAGAGCAGGCCCTGGTCAGGCTCAGTGCTGGCCCAAGAGAAGGACCCACCGCGCCGACGGATGGGGGCATGCTGCTCAGGCCCCCACGGTGAGCACCCGCGCGCCCCGCCCCTCCCCCACGACCCAGCCACCTCCCGCATCCCGCCCTGTCGGCCGCGCGTTGCCCGCCGGCTTCTGGCTCAGGGCTGTCCCCCTCTGAGGTCCCCGCTTTTCAGTGTGACGCTGGGGCGGTTGTGCGGGGCGCCCAGGCTGGGGCCCAGGGGTCCTCTTCTCCCACGGGGTTCCTGGTGTGCAGGAAGGGGTCCCCCTCCCCCACCCCCAAACCCTGAGGGTGAGGGGCACAGCGTGCTTTGCGGGCCTCCCACCTGCTCAGCCCTGTGGGGGCGGGCCCCGTGCCTGGGCACAGACCGGGAAGCAGGGTTCAGAGCGCAGGAGGACAAAGGAAGGCCTGAGCGAGGGGACTGGGGCAGCAGGCAGGCCTCGGCCCGGGTGGGGGTGTGGCCATCCTGTGCTGTGGGCCTCAGCCCCTCCTGCCCCGGACCCCGGGGTGCCCTCTGCCCAGACAGGCTGGCAAGGGGGCCGTGGGGACAGCTGCCCCCAACGCAGAGGGCGAGGGGCTTGTGGCACTGCAGTGACTCAGCCAGTGGGCGCTGCTGACCGGGGCCAGGGGCCCTCACACGTGCAGGCAGGTCTGGGGCTTCACAGTGACCCAGACCCAGGCCCGCCCTCCCCCGTGACCACCTCTGCCCTCCAGGAAAGGCTGGGTGTTGGGGTTCCAAACGCTGGGCTCCCGCGCCCAGCGGTATCCCAGCCCCACGTCTGTCCTGGGGTCATCAGGCCAGGGACGAGTGAGAAGACCCCCTGGGAGTGAACAGCGTGGACATGGCCACAGGCGGCCAGCCCTGGGCATCCAAGGGAGGGCAGGAAGGCCCCGGGGTCTCGGCTCAGTCCCTCCTGCCCCTCGTTCTGGCCACAGGCCTCGGGGGGCTCCTCTGCAGAGCTCTGCCCGCCCCAGGCAGCCGACTGAAGGGGGCCATGCTGGGCCCCTCTGGTGGCAGGCAGCAAGAGCCCCCCCGCGCCTCCGTCACCAGTGGCTTGGAGTCGGGGAAAGCCCAGCCTGAGCGCTTCTGGCCACTGACCCGCTGGGCTGAGCGTGCCGCATACGGGGCGCGCTAGGAGCCGGGCCCGGGGCCCCCGAGTGGGACCACCAGGGGGCAGGTGTTGCCAGGACGCCCTCCCATCCCGCGAGCTCTTGCCAAAGGCCAGTTTTTGCAGCCATGACTCTGCACAAGCACCCTCAGGTGCTGGTACTCCCTGAGGGGTCCTGGACTGTCTCATCCCGGAGCGCTCACCCCGTGGACAGCTGGGCCCGGCCCCCGGGCAGGATGCGCAGCTGAAGGCTAACCCGGTCCTCCCAGCGGGCGCCCTGCGGGGCGTCACACAGCAGCTCAGGGAGAGGAGCACCAAGTCCAAGCATTTGCTGCTGAGCGCTGGGCACTAAAGCGTTTCTCTTTTCCCCCTAAATTTTCAATTTTATGTTTTAAATTTAAGTCCATGATTGTACTTTGGGCTTGTTCTTGTATAAGGTACAAGAGGTTGGCTGACGTTTTTGATGGCTTGTGAGCGTCCAGTTGCTCCCAAAGCATTTGCTGGCTCCTTCCTTGTTGAAGTGCTTTTGAACTCGGTCAGGGGACTTCCCTGGTGGCCCAAATTCTGCCTTGCGGTGCAGGAGACCTGGGTTCAGTCCTTGGTTCAGAAACTGAGATCCCATGTGGCAAAAAAAAATAAAATAAAATAAAATAAAAAGAAAGAGATGTTTGTAATTTGGGTAAGTCCCAATTTACTGATTTTTCATTTTCTACCTCAAGCTTCTTTTGTTCTCTCCAAGAAATGTTTGCCTACTTACTCCAAGGTCATGAACCATATTCTCTCTCTTTCTTCTCTAAGCTTTGTATTTTCAGCACTGTCTTTAGGACTGTGATCCATCGTGAATTCATTTGTGTGTGTGGGGTCAGGTAGAGACCAAAGTTTACCCAATTGTTCTAGCACCATTTGTTGAAACAATTTAATCTTCCCCACTGAACTGCCGTGACACCTCTGATGAAACTGAAGGTCCTAGCTTTCTCGTGGATCTCTTTCTGAATTCTAGTCTGTTGTGAAATGACCATCTGTTGCTACATAACGATTTGAAACCTAGTGACTTGACACATCAATTTCAGTTCAGTCCAGGCGCTCAGTCGTGTCCAACTCTTTGAGACGCCATGAACCACAGCACGCCAGGCCTCCCTGTCCATCACCAACCCGCACAGTTCACTCAAACTCACGTCCGTAGAGTCAGTGATGCCATCCAACCATTTCATCCTCTGTCGTTCCCTTCTCCTCCCGCCTTCAGTCTTTCCCAGCATCAGGGTCTTTTCCAGCGAGTCAGTTCTTCGCATCCAGTGGCCAAAGTATTGGAGTTTCAGCTTCAGCATCAGTCCTTCCAATGAATATTCAGGGCTGATCTCCTTTAGGATGGACTGGTTGGATCTCCTTGCAGTCCAAGGGACTCTCAAGAGTCCTCTCCAGCACCACAGTCCACAAGCATCAGTTCTTCGGCGCTCAGCCTTCTTTATGGTCCAGCATCAATGTAGTCATTCTTTAATCTCTCGTGGTTCCTGTGGGTCAGAACCTCGGGAAGGCTCAGCTGGGTCAGCAGTGTGATTTCAGCGTCTGCCGCTGTGGCTGCCGGCTGGACGCCTCCCTTAAGCCCTGGGGCTTCTCCCCACCACATCTGGGGGGCTGGCCCATATCCTGATCACGCAGGGGCCTCGAGCCCCGGGGAGGTTGTGCAGCGCCCCCTGTCCTCTCACCCGCTGCTGGAGATGTGCGTGAGCACCCTCACGTTCACAGGGCGTCGCGGCTCCAGGAGAAGGTGTGGGCTGGAAGACTTCTCAGGCCCGTCTTTAAAAAATAAAATCTGTAAGCGCTCCTCTTTCCTGGCCAGTCCTCTCTCTGCTCACAGCCTGGGTGATGGACGCTGACCTGTCTCTGGCCAGTGGTCGGGGGTGGACTAGGGCAGGGGGTGGGGGACGGCCCCGTCGAGGTGAGTTACCCTGAGGCCTGCGGGACAGCGGGGAGGAGTGGCCGTCCGAGGCGTGTGGTTGGGCGTGGGGGTGGGCGTGGGACCTGTAGACCCCAGTGCCTCTGAGACCTCTCAGTGGGTGTGGCCTGGGCCCCACGGGGATGCATCCAGGGCGGGTGGCCAGGCTCAGGGACAGGAGAGCCCAGCCCAGCCCGTGGCCCCATGGCTCTGACTCAGGACAGAGCCCCACACGGGCGTGTTTGGCTTGGCCGGGGTTTCCGGAGAGGACATCAGAGCTGAGGTCGACGTCTCAGGCTCGGGGGGGCGCCGAGTGAGGGGGTACGCTCCGGGCCAGGGCCACCCAAGAGCCTGGACGCTGCAGACCAGTCCAGAGCGCGCTGTCAGGGCGGCTGAGGTGGGGCACCGGGAGGCGTTTGGGGGCTCTGTCTGGGGCGTTGACACCCTGCCCCGACTCCAGGGCTCAGAGAATCTGGCACCATTTCCATTCTCCCTGCATTCACGATCGCCTCCGTTTCCCCACTCATGGATCCAAGGAGACACTTCCGAGCCCCTGCTGGCGGCTGGCAAGGGGCAGGATCCTCCCCAGAGGGGCCTCGCTGCCTGCAGCACACTGCTGGCCCCTCGGGTCGTCCCGACGATGGCAGAGCTGCTCCGGGAACCTCGGGGCTGACCTCCGGGCCGCTCCCACCACGGGGTCCTCGCTCAGCCCCAGGCGCCTCTGGCTTTTGTTTTCACTTGCCGTGCAGACAGTGCCTGGCTCTGGAGCCCGTGAAGGGGGCGTGGAAGGAGCTGGGGACCGCCCAGGGCTGCTGGGTCCTCAACCCCCCTGGCAGCGGCTAGGGACGGTCTTGGGGGTCCCTGGACAGCTCCCCGCGGACCACTCCGCTCCAGCCCGGTTTACCGTCTAACATGCGGGGTCCCCACCTGCCAGCAGCTCGGATCTGAATCCCAAACCACTCTGGTCGTCCCCTCGCTTCTCGCTCCACGTCCAGCGCGGATTCTGCTTCAGCAATGTGTCCGCGGTTCCTCACGGAAACCCCAGCACCTAGCACCCCAACCCCGGGCTTCAGCGGCTGGAGCCCCTTCCTGACGGGCTGGGTGCTGCAAGCCTGAGGCTGGGGCATTTCTGTCTCCTTGGCGAGCGTCCACCGTGATCCCCCACACCCTCACCTCTGTATGTCTGCGTCCCGACCTCCTGTCTCAAAAGGTCCTGGGTTCTGCTGGGTTGGGGCCCCACCCTAGTGACCTCTTTTCACTCAGCCCGCCTGCAAACACGGTCACATTCTGAACGCTGGGGTTGGGGCTTCAACACTTGGACCTAGAGACAAAGCCCAGCCCACGACACCACCCAAGGCCACCTGCTCTGCACCCCTGAGGCTCGGACCTGGGTCTGACCTCACCTCTGCGGGGGGTACCCCTGAGACCCCGTGTGGTTCAGGCCTCAGGCTGCACCCTCGCCGTACACACAGCCCCACCCGGGAGCTGAGCCCTGACTCCCACGCCAGCCCCAGCCCACAGGCTGCCTCGCCTCCCTTGGAAACACCAAGCTCGCCCCAGGCCCCTGGCCGCGAGCTTTATTGAGACAATTCATCACCACACGACTGACCGCCTAGCCTGTGCGTTCAGAGGTTTCCAGGGCGCGCACAGGGCTGAGGGGCCATTGCCACAAGCATGACAAGAAGGTGTCCTATGGAGGCAGAGTTCACAGGCCAGGAGACCCTCCCTTACACAGGGTGTCATTCCAAGGGCTTCAGGACCTTCCAAAGCTGTGCCTCCATCACCCAAAGGAAACCCGTTCGCGGGCACCACCCTCCCCGGGCCCTGGTCATCACGGGTCTGCACACCTGTCCGCTCTGGACGTTGCCCACAGGTAGAATCACACAATACATAGCCCTCTCTGAGATCCAGCTCTCGAGGCCCGCCATGCGGCGGCTTGTGTCAGAACTTCGCTGCATTGACTGAGTGGGCAACGTGTTGTCCGCCCGTGTGTGGATGCCACGTGGGTGGTTCCCCTTTTCGTCTGCGTCCACAGGCTGGAATGAGCGGTGGGGATGAATCCCTGTGTGGACACACGTTTCTGCCTCTGTGGAGTTAGGTGTCCAGAGAGTGGAGGCATGGGCCCC
Organism: Oryx dammah; assembly: GCF_014754425.2. NCBI lineage: Eukaryota > Metazoa > Chordata > Mammalia > Artiodactyla > Bovidae > Oryx > Oryx dammah. The sequence continues at coordinate 71,608,892 of NW_024070196.1, read as the reverse complement.
TGAGGTCGCTCTGCGCCCCTGATCACCTGGGCTCATCGTCCGGCTGCTCCATCCGGGAGGGAGGAGGCACCAGGGCAGGGCTGTGGCCGCTGTGTGTGGAATGAGGGTGGCATGCCTGGGCACACCCCTCAGTGCCACGGAGTCGGCTTCCGACAGCCCCAGCGGCCCCTCCTCTTGCCCTCCGGGTGCCGTAGGGAGCACCGTGGGCTCGTGGTCAGGGCTTGTGCTGGAGCACGCTGCGCCTCGCAGGAAGAGCGCACGACTCGGGAGGCTGCGGCGAGGATGAGCCCTGAGGACCCGGTGCCCGTGGAGAGGGCAGACCCAGGACAAACCCTGCACGAGGTCCCGGGGTCGCCAGCTGCACAGAGGCGGGAAGAGGACGGTGGGGGCCGAGGTGGGGCCGGGGAGAGAGCAGAGCATCAGTCTGGGAAAACGGAACGTTCTGGAGATCATGGTGGGAAGGGTCGCAAAACGATGTGAACGGACTCAACGCCGCCGGACGGAGCCTGGAGAAGTGGCTGCGGCGGAGGCCTTTGTGCCGTGATGTGCACGCACGCGCAGTCATGTCTGCCTCTTGGCGCCCCCATGGACTGCAGCCCGCCAGGCTCCTGTGTCCATGGGATTCTCCGGGCAGGAATACTGGAGTGGGTTGCCAGTCCCTACCCCAAGGGGATCTTCCCAACCCAGAGACTGAAGCCGAGTCTCTTGCATCGCAGGCGAATCCATTACTGGCTGAGCCTCCTGGGAAGCCCGTGTTAGCAGCGTTTTACTGCGGCTCCTGCTGAACATGAGTAACGAAAACAGTCCAGTGCAAAGTCTCCGTTTTGCTCTAGGATCTGCTGTATGAAGCCCCCGGAGTTAACGTAACTGGGGCACACTTATGAGAGCAGAGCTCACGATGTGGTTTATCATAATAATAACAATGAAAAAAAAGCCGCCGGCCTGTGGGCACAGACACTGCCTGTGTGCGGAAGGCAGCCCCGGAGAAGACTCACTTCGGCACACACACACGTGCTTCCACACGCACGAAGCTCCCGAGAGGACACACACAGGCTGGCCCAGGCATAAGGCACCCGGTGGGACACCCAGGAGCTGCCGCTCAGTGTGAGAGGGGAGGGGTTCTCCACACGAGAACTTTCTGGAAGCATCCCGGGACTCAGGGTCAGGCTAGGAGTTAGGGTTAGGAGTTAGGGTTAGGGTTAGGGGTTTAGGGTTAAGGGTCAGGCTCTGGCAGGGGTTAGTATTTAGTGTCAGGGTCAGGGTCAGGCTAGGGGTTAGTGTTAGATTTTAGGGTCAGGCTAGGAGTTACGGTTAGACCTTACAAATAGCTGTGAAAAGAAGAGAAGCGAAAAGCAAAGGAGAAAAGGAAAGACATAAGTATCTGAATGCAGAGTTCCAGAGAATAGCAAGAAGAGATAAGAAAGCCTTCCTCAGCGATCAATGCAAAGAAATAGAGGAAAACAACAGAATGGGGAAGACTAGAGATCTCTTCAAGAAAATTAGAGATACCAAGGGAACATTTCATGCAAAGATGGGCTCAATAAAGGACAGAAATGGTGTGGACCTAACAGAAGCAGAAGATATTAAGAGGTGGCAAGAATACACAGAAGAACTGATTAAAAAAGAGCTTCACGACCCAGATAATCACGATGGTGTGATCACTCACCTAGAGCCATACATCCTGGAATGTGAAGTCAAGTGGGCCTTAGAAAGCATCACTATGAACAAAGCTAGTGGAGGTGATGGAATTCCAGTTGAGCTGTTTCAAATCCTGAAAGATGACGCTGTGAAAGTGCTGCACTCAATATGCCAGCAAATTTGGAAAACTCAGCAGTGGCCACAGGACTGGAAAAGGTCAGTTTTCATTCCAATCCCAAAGAAAGACAATGCCAAAGAATGCTCAAACTACCGCACAATTGCACTCATCTCACATGCTAGTAAAGTAATGCTCAAAATTCTCCAAGCCAGGCTTCAGCAATACATGAACCGTGAACTCCCAGATGTTCAAGCTGGTTTTAGAAAAGGCAGAGGAACCAGAGATCAAATTGCCAACATCTGCTGGATCATGGAGAAAGCAAGAGAGTTCCAGAAAAACATCTATTTCTGCTTGATTGACTATGCCAAAGCCTTTGACTGTGTGGATCACAATCAACTGTGGAAAATTCTGAAAGAGATGGGAATACCAGACCACTTGACCTGCCTCTTGAGAAACCTATATGCAGGTCAGGAAACAACAGTTAGAACTGGACATGGAACAACAGACTGGTTTCCAAATAGGAAAAGGAGTACGTGAAGGCTTTATATTGTCACCCTGCTTATTTAACTTCTATACAGAGTACATCATGAGAAACACTGGACTGGAAGAAACACAAGCTGGAATCAAGATTGCCGGGAGAAATATCAATACCCTCAGATATGCAGATGACACCACCCTTATGGCAGAAAGTGAAGAGGAACTCAAAAGCCTCTTGATGAAAGTAAAAGAGGAGAGTGAAAAAGTTGGCTGAAAGCTCAACATTCAGAAAACGAAGATCATGGCATCCGGTCCCATCACTTCATGGGAAATAGATGGGGAAACAGTGGAAACAGTGTCAGACTTTATTTTGGGCTCCAAAATCACTGCAGATGGTGACTGCAGCCATGAAATTAAAAGACGCTTACTCCTTGGAAGAAAAGTTATGACCAACCTAGACAGCATATTCAAAAGCAGAGACATTACTTTGCCAACAAAGGTCCGTCTAGTCAAGGCTATGGATTTTCCAGTGGTCATGTATGGATGTGAGAGTTGGACTGTGAAGAAGGCTGAGCACCAAAGAATTGATGCTTTTGAACTGTGGTGTTGGAGAAGACTCTTGAGAGTCCCTTGGAATGCAAGGAGATCCAACCAGTCCATTCTGAAGGAGATCAGCCCTGGGATTTCTTTGGAAGGAATGACGCTAAAGCTGAAGCTCCAGTACTTGGGCCACCTCATGCGAAGAGTTGACTCATTGGAAAAGACTGTGATGCTGGGAGGGATTGGGGGCAGGAGGAGAAGGGGACGACAGAGGATGAGATGGCTGGATGGCATCACTGACTCGATGGACGTGAGTCTGAGTGAACTCCGGGAGTTGGTGATGAACAGGGAGGCCTGGCGTGCTGCATTTCATGGGGTCGCAGAGAGTCGGACACGACTGAGCGACTGAACTGTATTGAACTGAACTGAGGAGTTAGGGTTATGGTTCAGGGTCAGGCTTGGGGTTGGGTTAGGGCTGCGTTCGGAGGCCAAGCTGAGGAACGGGCAGGAACCGCAGTGCTGGTGGCCCCCCTCGGCCAGGGGCGTCCGCTGGGCAGGGAGGGCCCGGCGGCCCTGCCCCAGACCAGCTCCTGTGCAGATGCTGCGGCCCTGCCCCGCCGTGAGAACCTGCAGGGCCCGTTCTGCGAGGGCTGACTAACGGCTGACTAATGGTGTCCCCAGCCCCGCCTGCTGGGCTCCCAGCCCCCCTCGCACTGAGGGCCAGCCCTGTGGTCGCCCCAGTGGCCAGCCCAGAGTCTGGAATCCCGGCAGGAAGCACTGGGCTCCCCAGGCTGACTCCGGGCCCAGAACACAGAGTCCCGCCCAGAAGGCCCGTCTGCGGCTCGGCTGGGCACGACACACGGGGAAGGATAGACCTCGGGCGGAAAGAGTGACACGGAGCAAACAGAAAGAGCCAGGTTTGCGGAAAAGCAATTACAGTCTCCTGAGCGTGAAGCCAGAGATGTGAGCACAGACAGAGTCCCGTTTCCTCCAGAATCCACATCCCCGCTCTGGAGGAGCCCGGCACTCAGCAGATGAGGCAGCAATAAGAAGGTATATCACTGGTTTCTATTTTTATTTTCACAGTTTCTCATTTCCTAAGAAGCTACGTCAAAGCTGGTTGGTAGAAGCAGAAGAAAAGTCCACATTCAGTGAAGAATCGTCTCCTGATCCCTGGCAGATGAACAGACCTCCAATCAGTAAAACGAGAGAGACAAATTCTCCTAGGACAAGTTCCCAAACAAACAGGGATTTCTGCTGCTTTCTCACCAAAATGCCAGCTACCCCCACGGGACAGTTCCCACTGGAGGGGAGACTGTTCTCTGGGGAGGGAGACGGTAGCCCTGGCTCGGTGAGGAGAAGGCCGGCGGAACACACGCAGCCTGGGCCCCCGCATCGCGGCTGCAGCACGGGCAGCCCTGAGCAGACGTGGGGGGGGGGGAGAGGCTGGCGCGTCCCAGCGGCCGCTGGCCCTGGGAGTGCTGTCCTGATACAGAGCCGCACACGCTGTCTCCCGACCCAAAGCACCCGACACACCGGTAATCACGTGCCTGTACCGACCGCACCACAAGTGATGTTTGGGTAGATTCAGGTGAAAATATTACAGTCAGGGACTTCCCTGGTGGTCCAGAGGCTAAGACTCTGTGCTCCCAATGCAGGGGGCCTGGGTTCGATCCCTGGTCAGGGAACCAGATCACGTGGGCGGCAACCAGGACCTGGTGCAGCCAAATGAGTAAAAATAAATATTTAAAAAAATTAAAATTAGTCTCACCTGTTTCTCTTTATTTATTTATTTTTTACTATGGTTCCTAGAAAATTTTAAATTATGAACGTGACTTGCATTGATAGAAAATTCAGGAGCAGACCCAAGCTCATCTGGAGATTCAGTATATGATGAAGGTAGGGGAGCGGTGGGCTTTCTGAAAATAAAACGACACAGGGACACAGCTGGGGGCGTCACACAGAAACAGGGAACGTGGCTGCACACCTCCCACCGTCACAAAGCGAAACTGCGATGGAGCTGACGCCGACAACGGCAAGTGAGACCACAGGAGCACTGAGCTCTGAAACCCGGGCCGGTTCCGCACAGACGGGGCAGGAGGACGCTTCCGTCACAGCCGGGGCATGAGGATGCGAAACTCCACACACATGAAAGACACAGATGGAATGGCACAGACGTGCATCCCCGCCCACCGTAAAAGGGAGCGGGAGAGGTGGAAATGACGGGGCGGGGCACACCTAGGCGCTGATGTGCCAACACTGGAACATTTAAGGACGCCCAGCAAGCCGGGTGGGGAGAGCAGACTGTGCAAAATGCAGACGATGGTCAACAGGCAGCGGGAGAACGGGCCACGCACACTCACGCGCACGCACGCACACGCACTCATGCGCACACACACGCACACACGCATATGCACGCACACGTACACTCATGCACACGCACACGCACGCACGCACACTCACGCACACTCACGCGCACGCACACTCACGTGCACGTACACTCACGCGCACATGCACACACACACACACACTCATGCGCGCGCACGCACACACACGCACACGCACGCACACACGTACACGCGCACACATGCACGCACGCGCACGCATGCACATGCACTCATGCGCGCACACGCACACACACACATGCACGCGCACGTACACTCATGCACACGCACACGCACGCACGCACACACACATGCACGCACGCACACTCACACGCGCACACTCATGTGCACGCACACTCACGTGCACATACACTCACGCACACATACATTCACACGCACACACACGCACACGCATGCACACTCACACCAGGGAGAGGCCAAGCAAGTGGCCTTGCCAGGCAGACCACTCAGGCCAGAGGCGGGCACAGGCTGGGCTCACACGCTCACACGTGGGAGCAGCCCAGGCCGGTCGGGAGGCATCTGAAGAGAGGGGACATCCCTTTCCCCTGGGACCTGCGACCCCCTCTGGGAATGTGCCCTGAGGCTCATGTCCAGCAGTGGGAAGACACGTGGGCAGTCATCCTCGTTAGCAGGCATCGCGAGCCTGGAACAATCTAGAACCACAGGGCAGTAGCCCCTCGGTAGAGGGTGCGGAAGGCTCTGTTCTGCGGGATAAGCTGATGGTTCAATCTCAGTTGTGTCTGACTCTTGGGACCGCATGGACTGTAGCCCTCCAGGCTCCTCTGTCCATGGGATTTCCCAGGCAGGAGTGCTGGAGTGGGCTGCCATTTCTTTCTCCAGGGGATCTTCCCGGCCCAGGGATCGAACCAGGGTTTCCTGCATTAACAGGTGGATTCTTAAGCAACTGAGTCACCTGGGAAGCTGGGATAAGACAGGCCTGCAAACCCTGCCACCAAAACAGGAGGGGTGGGAGTCAGGGTCACGGCCAGGACATAGCCTGCGGCCCCTGAGCTGGGGGGGAGTCGGGGTCACGGCCAGGACATAGCCTGCGGCCCCTGAGCTGGGGGGGAGTCGGGGTCACGGCCAGGACATAGCCGGCGGCCCCTGAGCTCAGAAGAAGGGCAGGCTGCAGGGCCAGCGGCCTAGGGCTGGGCGGCGGCTGGAACCGGCACCAAGTCCCAGCGCAGAACTGCCAGGTGGGGTCGGGGGAGCTGGTCTGGAGGGGTCCAGGGCCCCACTGCGTCGCGTTGAGACAGACCAGGGTGGTTCTGGGAAGGCGCGGCCAGGCCGGTTTTCTGGGGGAGTAACGCGCGGTCAGTGGGCACCCAGCTCCCCGGAGGCAGGAGGCGGCGGAGGCGGGGTCCTCGGGCGGGGAGTGGGGAGCGGGCGGGCCGGAAGGATGGCGAGACGCGGAGTGAGGACACGGATGTGAAGCAACCCCGCGGCCTCGCCGCTGGAGCCCGCCCCGCTGCGGTTTCCACACTCGCCGGCTGCGGCCGCAAACCGAAGGGCAAGCTGCAGGCGCGGGGGTGCGGCGGCCGCGAAGCCCCAGCTCCTCCGCCCTCCTCCGGGCCCAGGCGTGCCCCGCCGACCCCCACACCGTCCACCGAGCGCACGGGCCGGCGGCGGGGGGCGGGGAGGCGCGGTCTCTGCACAGGGCGCGTCACGAGCGTGGTGGGGGGACTCGGGGACCCAGTCCCACCCCCAGCAGCTCCTGGGGCCCCGCTCCCCAAACGGGTGGAGGCCGCGCTGTGCTGCAGCGCACTTCTTTGGCAACTGTGAGCCACAGGGAGCCCGGCCTGCCCCGAGAGCAGGAGACGCCCCGTCTCCGGGAGGGACGGCGGCAGGCGGCTGGCCCCACAGCGCCCCCCCACGCAAAGTGAGGACCCCCGAGCGGCGCCGCCCCTGGCGCCAGCCCTGGTGGCCTTCGCTCAGCTCCTCCAGCGGTTACATTTTGCAGAACTGCGATGACGTCTCTGCCCAGAGAGACACGTGCTGTTCCTTCTTAGCCACGCCCACTTCCCTCCTGCCCCACCCCTCCCTACCTCCTGCAACCACTAATCGGCTCTCCATTCTCATATTTTTTTAAAATTTGAACAGTTATATGAATGGCAATGGACGTGTATGCAGGCCCAGCGTGATTTATTAGCTTCACAGATAAACGGCGTGTTGTTTGTTTTTATTTTTCACAAACTGAAGGTGTGTGGCAACCCCGAGCAGATTAAGCCTGTTGGGCCATTTTTCCAACAGCATTTCCTCACCTGGTGTCTTTCTGTCACGTTTTCGTAATTCTCACGAGATTTCGAACTTTCTCGTCCTCACTGTTTGCGGGGTGACCTGTGGTCAATGGTCTGGGATGCTGCTACTCTGACCCACTGAGGCTCAGATGATGGTTAGAAGTGTTCAGCAATACTCGTGAATCACGGCCTGAACGTTTCCTTTTTTAAGACACAACGCTGTTGCCTACGTAATAGGCTACAGTCTGGTGTAAACGCCGCTTTTATTTGCACCGGGGAAACAAAGACTCCGTGTGGTGCACTTTGCTGCAGTATTCACTCCATTTCCGTGGTCTGGAACCAAACCCTCAGTCCCTGGGAGGGCTTCTGACCTTTTGGGATTGTGTTTCACACATCTCTCTGGTGACTCACCCAGGTGGCTGCGCTTGCCGGCAGCCCCTTCCTGGTTTCTTCCAGCTGACCCGCACAGCCTTCTGTGTCCATGCTCTGTGAACGTTTTGCTAGATTTCCGTGCATCTCATTCTGTGAAGAATTCCGAATAGCATGTGCTCAATTCTTCGGGAGCATGCTCAGCTGCTGCAGTCGTGTCCGACTTTTGCGACCCCATGGACTGTAGCCCACCAGGCTCCTCGGTCCATGGGATTTTCCCTGCAAAAATATTGGAGTGGGTAGCCATGCCCTCCTCCAGGGGATCTTCCCAACCCAGGGATCGAACCCACATCTCCTACGTTGCAGGTTGCCGGGGTCCAGCCCCCGCAGGATCCAGGGAAACCGAAGGAGAAACGGCGTCGGCGACTGATTGAGAGAGAGAGATAGACAAGAATGTTGTAGATAAGAAACTAGAGGAGAGAAGAAAAGAGGCTGGAGTTCCTTGGTATACAGAAAATCAATAAAGTCTCAAGACAAGAGACTTGCACCGTCTACGTGAGGCCACAGGTGCCCTCCCGGTCTCCTGAGGGAGTGAAGGCGCAGGACGCCTTCCCGTTCAGGTCTTAGAAACCCAGGCAAATAAGTAGACATGGCGGATCTCTGTACTCCAGATGGGAACTAGCCTGAAAGAGAGAGTAAGAGGAGCAAAATGATTGACACGAGGAGATCAAGCTGCTTTGATGAGCAAGATCCATAGGTTTATTTTTAAACGGTACTTATATACCTTTTTGTACATAGAGGGAAATGAAAGATGCAAGGTCATACAGAGTCAGCCCAACATTCCAGCAGTATTGCCTTTATCGAAACCATGATTTTTCTGCATACCTTTTTTACAAAAGATGTTGTGTACAGTATCTTCTGGCCTTGAAGGCCTGTGAACATTTTATGACCCTCTTTTGATAAAGGCTGCTCAACCAGAAAACTTGTTTTCCCTCAAAGTGTTTTTTCTTTATATTTCTAATCTATGTCAGCCTCAGAAAATGCCAAATGGAGTTACGTTTTCCACAGAGCAAAGGTGCAATGAGTTACAAGAAAGAACCAATTAGCTCAAAAGTCTGATGTGGTTAATTTCAAGGCTGCACTTGTTTTTCTAGCCTTCTCACTATGTTAACTAATGCATTCCCGGGTGCACAGTGGATAAGAGATATGGGAACTTAGCAACAAGCACTGGCCCAATAATGAAATCCTACATCAGCACTAGCACTAGTCTAATAACTTTTAACTCTTTCAAAGGCTCTATGTTTAGGCTTTTCGTGCTTCTCACAGTTGGGAGGCTGTAAATAATCGTATGCATAGCTGCAAGAGTCTGGATAACCTGCCAAGCAAGCTAGAATGCTAATAGAGGGGGTTTGATTTGAAATGTTCCTCTCATGTCCAGGAGACTTATTAGCTAGAGCCCTAAGTTGATTTTCTTCAGAGAAAGGTGGTCAGGGTTAGCCCCCTGTTAACGTCAGAGGAGTTGGGGAAAGTTGTGAAACAGTAAAACAGACAGATTCTGGTTTTGGGGTAGATGCTCGAGAAAGCCTAGGGAGCCCCTTGAGTTCTGAAGCCTTGCTTAACAGTTCTCTTCCACATGGGTGGGATCTCCCATGGCGGCTCCCGGCAGCAGGTGGACCTTTGAGCCACTGAGGAAGCCTGTGTGTTTCATTCTAACGTATAGAAAATACAATTAATTTTTGGAAAGTTAATCTTACATCCGTGGAGCAGAGTCCATGGAGGACCTTTGCTTCCCGGTGGGGCCTTCCAAAGAGACCTCGGCCAGACTGACGCTTTGATGGTGACTCGAGAGAGATGCTGAGCAGAGAGGCCCCTGACTTGAGGATATTGTGCTATTTAAGACGCTGAGTTCATTACAAAGCAGCAGTTACTAACTCGCCTTCCTTAGCAGCATCTGAGTTGCGTGACCAGGGACCGAACCCGGGCCCCCTGCAGTGGGAGTGGGGAGTCCTAACCAGCGGGCCACCAGGGAGCACCCCTCTTTCCTAATTTAATGGCTCCTGAGGTGGGTTCAGGTTTGTTTAGCTTGTTCTCAACTAGAGCTGCAACTAAGTCAGAGGGAACACGCCAGGTGGCCTGGCCCCTTCAACTGTCCACTCTGCTGGCACAGGTTCGGATCAGGAGAAAGAACTGACTGTGGTTGGGCGTGGGGGGTGGTGCAGGCAGTCTCCTCGACTGTCCATGCCTGAGTTTGAAACCTAAGTGAACGACATCCACTGAGCTGCCCAGGGGTGCGGGGGAGGGGGGAGGCTGGGGGGCGGGGCAGGGCCCACTGCAGACTCCAGACAGCCAGGCACTGAGCTGCTGTCCGAGTTGGGGTTGGGGGAGGAGGCTGGAGGGCAGAGACTGAGGAGGGAGATTAGAGGGGGCAGGAGGGGCTGACTACAGACTCCAGACACGCCAACGGCTTCAGGATGTTCCCACGATCCTGGCTGCGTTTCTTAAAAATACCTTCAATTCCAAAACTGACAAAGATCGCAACCTACCCTGTCCATCCAAGCCAAGAAAAACACTCAAGACTCAAACACGCTGTGCGACCGAGAGGGGTCCTGCCAAGGGGCGGGCCGGGAGGGGACTCTGCCCACGCCCAGGGCCCGCGCTGGGCCTGGAGCCGCCGCAGCGCTGAGACCCAGCCTCTGCGGGCTCACATTCACTTTTATTTTTAAAACGTTTTAATAGGGTTTATTTTTAGAGCAGCTGAGGGTCACTGCAAGACTGAGCAGGAAGCAGAGCGGTTTCCCACGCCCCTTACCCCCAATCAGCACTCATCACCGATAATCGACAAGACTCTGCCCACGTGTCTGCCTCGCGCAGTGTCCTCGGTCTGAGGACCCCCACGCCACAGGGGGACAGCAGCGTGATGGCGTGCGCCCACTACCGTGCAGGGCAGAGCGGGGTCTCCGCCCTGAGCAAGCCCCTTCTCCCCCTGTTCAGCCCTCCCTCCCCCAGCCGCTGCAAACCCCGGGTCATTTCACTGTCTCCCTAGCCTCGTCTTCTCCAGAACCTCATATCCTGGCAGTCACAGTGTGCAGCCTTTGTAGACTGGCCTCTTCCACTCAACAATTTGCATTTAAGACCCTTCTATGTCTTTTCATCTTTCTTTCTTTTTAAATTTTTTTTCTTGATGTGGACCATTTTTAAAGTTTTTATTGAATTTCTTACAATATCGAGACTTCCCTGGTGGCTCAGACAGTGAAGCGTCTGTCTACAATGCGGGAGACCTGGGTTCGATCCCTGGGTTGGGAAGATTCCCTGGAGAAGGAAATGGCAATCCATTCCAGGACTATTGCCTGGAAAATCCCATGGACAGAGGAGCCTGGTAGGCTACAGCCCATGGGGTCGCAAAGAGTCGGACACGACTGAGCGACTTCACTTATGCTTTCGTTTGCTGGCCAGGAGGCATATAGGATCTTAGCTCTCCAACCAGCGATCAAACCAGTACCCCTGCACTGGAAGCTGAAGTTTTAACCACTGGACCACCCGGGAAGTCCCTCTTTTCATGGTTTGATAGCTCATTTATTTTTAGCGCGGAATAAGATTCCGTTGCCTGCCTGTACAGTTTCTTTACCCGTTCACCTCCTGGAACGGTGCTTCCAAGTTTGGGCAATTACCCATAAAGCAGCAGCCACACCCCCACACATGCATATAGCCGTGTGGACAGACATTTCCAGCTCCTCTGAGTAAGTAAATCCCAAGGAGCACGACTGCGGCTCCTGGAGCAGGAGTGTGTCCAGCCGTGCCAGGCCCTGCCTAACAGTCTTCCTACACGGCCAGGCCGTTCTCCACCCTCACCAGCCACGTGAGCCCTGCCGCTCCACACACACTGGCTTTTGAAAGTAACACTTGCTGCTGCTGCCGAGGCGCTTCAGTCGTGTCCGACTCTGTGCGACCCCATAGACGGCAGCCCACCAG
>NW_024070196.1:71534060-71597129 GCF_014754425.2 Oryx dammah | reverse complement strand
AGTGAAAGTGAAGTCGCTCAGTCGTGTCCGACTCTGTGCGACCCCATGGACGGCAGCCCACCAGGCTCCTCCGTCCCTGGGATTCTCCAGGCACGAGGACTGGAGTGGGCGCCGTTACCACTATCACTATTTAAATTTTTAACTTTTATACTGGAGCATAGCTGATTCACAATGTCACGTTAGTCTTAGTGTCATTCGCTTATTTTTCCTAGTATAAAATGTCTCTGTAGAAAAGTTGAAAACTTGAAAACATAAAGAAGAAAATGGAAACCCCCAGTGGTTGTCTGCCCCTTCACCTGTTCATCAGATAAACCAGCCTCTCCTGGGAGGGGTGTGTCCCAGGCCAGGCCACCCAGCAACCTGCCCGACCTGTCTTCACCTGGGGGAGGCGGCCAACCAAACGCCAAGCGGGTCCTCCCACAAGCCGCTCTGCGCAACCTGGCTGCATCGCCCAGGGCCGGACAAGCCGTGCTGCCTGGCTGGGTGCTGACAGACCCCGGTCCCCCAGACACACTGGGCCTGCCCACCTCGGGCACTCCGCCAGTCCCCTCCTGAGAGGGTTCCCGGGCGGCCACCCCCGAAAGCCCCATTCCCAGCCCGCCACCAGCTTAGCTGTCACCCCTGGCCACGGGGCAAAGCGCTGGTGTGTCTGGGGGCTGGTGCTCTGTGTGAGTTCATCTCAGCAATCTATGAAAAAGTGAGTGAAGTCGCTCAGTCGTGTCCGACTCTTTGGGACCTATGGATTGTACCCCACCAGGCCCTTCTGTCCGTGGGATTCTCCAGGCAAGAATACTGGAGTGGGTTGTCATTTCCTCCTCCAGGGGATCTTCCCGACTCAGGGATCGAACACTCCATCTCCTGCGTTGGCAGGCAGCGTCTTCTTCACCACGAGCACCACCTATCTACGCATGAGAGAATATTACAGTAAAATAATATTAAATGGACCCCCATGTACCTATCAGCTGATGGATATATAGGGTTTCATTTAATATTGTCTCATCCATAGATAGATATAGATACATAGATAAAGGTCTTAGATACATGTTGGATAAGGAAATCGCAACCCACTCCAGTATTCTTGCCTGGGAGATCCCATGGACCAGAGGAGCCTGGTGGGCTACAGTCCACGGGAAGCAAAAGAGTTGGACACAACAATAACACCCCTCAGCGAAACTCTAAAATTATTAACATTTGGTTCATATCTGTTTCGTTTCTTTCATGCCCTCTGCTAAAGTATTTCCCAGCATGGACCAGGCATATTTTCACTCTTAAATATTCTGGGAGACATTGGAAGATGCAAATTCTAAAATATGGTCACCGTACCCTCATCACATCTGACAACATAAAACACAGGGAAACATGATTCCTTTCAGCCCCCCAAAGCCAACTCACCCCAGCTTCCCCCTGAGGGTTCCCCGGGCGCCCTCTGCCTCGAGGTACGAGGATCCCAGGTCCCACTGCAGCCGGCTTGGGGACCAGGCCCCGTCTTCAGCCCTGAGCAGAGTGACGGCCACAGCGCCGCCGTGTGGCTGCTGCTGCGCCGTGCGGGAGGGCGGCGGGAGGGTAGCTCAGCCCCACCGGGAACAGATACACCCCTGCAGAACCTACTCAGAACCAGAAAGACGCTTATTTTACTTTGGAAGAAGAGTTTAGACAGAAATACGAATTATTCTAGCCAAAGTGATTTTTACATCACTGATCTCTTATGCGGCTTCCCAGGCAGCTCTGCTGGTGAACCGCCCGCCAGTACAGGAGGCACTAGGGGCCTGAGTCCAACGCCTGGGTGGGGAAGGGCCCCTGGGGGAGGGCATAGCCACCCACTCCAGTGTTATTGCCTGGAGAATCCCCGTGGACAGAGGAGCCTGGCGGGCTATATAGTCCATGGGGTTGCAAGAGTCAGACACGCCTGAATAATTAAACAATGGGTATATTTTAAAAGTTACGCAGTACCCTAACCTACCTGGCTCCGAGTATCTTCATCGCCTCCCAAAACAGCTCTGTGCCCACCAGCTGTCACTCGCACTCTCCCGTTCCCCCAGCCCCCGGCCACTTCTGATTCACCTGCCGTCTCATTCACGCAAACAGAAACCCAGGCCGATAGCGGGCTTCCTCCCGCTCAGCATCAGGGTCTCAAGGCTCACCCGAGTTGTCCCGTGAATCAGGACTTTGTTCCTTTATATGACTGATGGATATTCCATTGTATACATGTATACGCACATATATTACACATATATGTACGTGACAGTTTGTTTACTCATATTTCTGTCGGCGGACATTTGTGTCGTTTCCATTTTGGACTGTTAGGAACAAGGCATGAACATTTGTGTACAAGTGTGTGTGAGTGGTCACATTCCCAGTTTTCTTGGGTGTGTGCTTGGCTGTGGAATTGCTGGGTTTCACAGCAACTGTGTTCACCTTTCCGCAGTAGCTGTGCTGTTTTCCATTCCTACTGGTGGTGGATTAGGGTTCCCGTGTCCCAGCATTCTTGCCAATCCTCATCATTGTGTATCTTTTCAACAGAAGCCGTCCTGGTGGCTGTGAAGCGCCGTCTCACTGGGGCTCTGACTTGCACCTCCCTGATGGTTAATGACATGGACCACCTTTTCACGCGTTTATTGACCACTTTTGTACCCTTGGAGAAACGTGTTCAAGTCCTCTGCCTGTGTTTAAGTTGGGTTGTTTACCTTCTTATTCCTGAGTTGCAGAAGTTCTCTATGTATTGTGAAGACAGATCTACCGGGCCTGCCTGATGAGATTCGGTTTCACCTGAGCTGGGGACCAGCCTTGCTTGGGAGCCTGTGGGCTTTCTCGGACCTGCTCCAGCATGAGAGAACCACGTGGATGGGGCTCGGCCTCAGGCAGCTGGGGTCTGGCTGCTGGCTGGCAGGGCTGGGCAAGCCCTAGGTGCATGGTGGCCCGGCCAGGGGATGGGGGGAGGCCCTACGGGGGTGCCCTCACCAGCGTCCAGAGCAGGAGGCGTCCTCGGACACGCCCAGGGCTCAAAGCAGCGCCTGACCTGAGAGTGGGGTCGGGGGTGGGCAGGCCTGAATTTCAGCCCCAGCACTAAAGGGGATGCAGGGCAGCCCAGCCCCCAAGGACACGGGTCTGGGGTGAAGCCCCTGAAGATGACCGTCCCCTCATGAGACGCACCTTCTTGCATGTCCTCACGTGGTCATCCCTGTGTGCATCTGAGTCCTCCTCGCTCTTCTCAGAAAGAACCAGCCACACGGGATCAGGGCCCAGCCTGAGGA
The DNA here is from genome assembly GCF_014754425.2 of Oryx dammah. Taxonomy (NCBI): domain Eukaryota; kingdom Metazoa; phylum Chordata; class Mammalia; order Artiodactyla; family Bovidae; genus Oryx; species Oryx dammah. The sequence goes on along the minus strand of NW_024070196.1, from coordinate 71,593,878 downwards.
CCTCGTTGGACTCCAAGGGCCGACGTGCTGGGCAGCTGGGGGGCGGCAAGGATGACTGTCCAGAGGACACAACCCAGCCTGTAACGCTGCGTCCCTCATCGGGCCCGCCCGCAGCGCGGGACACAGAACACACGCAAACACGCGTGGAGCCGAGACAGCGGGTAATACCCACGGGTCGGTGGGTGCGTGGCCTGGAGTCACCAGCTTCCCAGAAAGCCCCCTTGTCCCACCGCGGGTCACCACTAGAGGGCAGTGCATGCCCGCCCACCGGGCTGGACCAGCTCAGCCAACAGCACAGGACACCTTCTTCCTTTTCTTTAAAAATTTTATTTTAAAAACTTGTCCCCGGTGGCTCAGACGGCAAAGCGGGAGCCTGCAGAGCGGGAGCCCCGGGTTCGCTCCCCGAGTCGGGAAGATCCCCTGGAGAAGGAAATGGCACCCACTCCAGTACTCTTGCCTGGAAAATCCCATGGACGGAGGAGCCTGGCGGGCTACAGTCCACGGGGTCGCAGAGTCGGACACGCCCGAGTCAACACTCTCACACACACAACCCATGAAAAGCGTGGGCTCCCGGCCGGCTGCACTTGTTATCTCTGCTCTTTGCTCTGAATAAACTCACTCCGGTCGGAAGCCCTGTGCGCCTGGAAGCTCTTTCCCAGCCCCGCGCCTGGATGGCCAGGACACGACGCTTCTGCAGACCCCCGGCTCCCGGCCCTGCCCTCTGCCACCTCCCCCTCGGCAGCCACCAGTGTGCCGGCCGCACCCCCGGGTCTGTATCTCTTTAGTAGGCGCGTCCGTCTGTGCGGTGTGTCCGTGGCAGCGCCTGGCGCCTGCCTCTCCGGCTCGCCTCGCTCGGCGTGGCCGTCTCCAGCGCAGCCCACGTGGCCGCCTGCGGCATCGCCTCACTGCCTGTGTGCCCGAGCAGTGTTCCGCTGCCTGCGCGTCCCACGCTTTGTCCACTCATCCGTCAGTGACACTTAAGTCGCCGCCTCCTTTTGCCACTGCGAGTGGTGCCGCCACGCACACAGGGGTGCAGGTGTTTTTTAACTTGGAGGTGACCTTCTGAGTGTCCTTTTCCCTCCTCGGCATCCTGCGGCCTCACTGAAGGGCCTGCAGACCCAGCACCTCCGCGGCCGGTGGGTGGGCCAGGACGGGCCAGCCCCCCGTCCTCAGTGTGGGGAGAGGCTCCTGTGGGCCGCACGCTGGGCGGTCCCCGCATCCCGCACAGCTTCCAGAGAGGCTCGGGGAAGGGGGCGACTCGGCCAAGCCGTGGGGTCACGGCCAGTCACCCCGGCGGTCAGTCAGGAAGGGGCCACTGCCGCTTCTCCTGACCCTCCAGCCCTCCCGTCGAGGTGGCCACTGCGGGCTTTCACCCGAGGCGGGAGCCGCCGGATGCTGGGCTGGAGGACCCCAAGCCATCGAAACAGCTGAGCGTCCTGCTGACACCCCGGGTGGGTTTCGGGGCCGCTCAGGACGGGTCACAACCTGAGAAGTGGTGACTGGGCCCCAAGAGTTCACCCTCAGAGCCCGGGGAACCGGTGGGCGGGCATCCCAGCGGCGGGAACCAGCACAGGACCGAGAAGGGCATTGAACTTGGCTGAGATCTCAGCGATAAAAAACAGCGGGAACAATGGGGGGAGAGCCGGGGCCAGGGGCGCAGGAATAACCCAGCGGGCTCGCAAGCCAGCGCTTTCCTGAAGGGAAGAGAGCTGCTAGGAAAACAAACTCTGCTTCGGGGCGGCAACAATGAAACAATCCCGCTCCTCCTGGGCTCGGCTTTACAGGCCTCCAGAGGCTCCGTGTTCCGGGAGATTAGCCTTCCCTGGGGAACCGAGAAGAAAAGGCGCAGCAGCCAGCACTGCCCCCGTCGCATGAGGTCACCCCTTGGGGTGGCCGCCCAGGAGCCAGCCCTCCGGGGCAGCGTGTGAGCCCGCAGGGCAGACCCTCTCGAGTCAAATCGGGGAAAGGCTGACAAAATACCCTTGAGTTCCAGGGAAAGGAAACAGGAACGGCCCCCCGCCTGCTTCCTCCCAGCACCACCGGGCCAGCGGAACCTGGGCGCCCACCCCCCGGCCGCGGAGCAGCAGGTGGGCCGGCCCGGCCAGCGCTGATCTGCAGTCCTGATTAGTCATTGTGTGTGAGGAATGTTTTCAGCTGAAATAATAGACAAGAGTTTCCCTAGAGAAAATATACACTCCGGTCTGTTGGAACCACTTAACACGACGGAGTGAAGGTACGCTTGGAACAACATGATACATTTCTCTGGAAGAACGGCTGGTACAAATTGATGTCATCGCGATGGAGATGAATGTGCCCGTTTTATGAGGCTCCCAGGCCGCAGGTGAACGCCGGGCCATTGTTATTCAACCAGTGAATATTATTTTTACATAAATCAAGGTAACGCCTAATGACGGCTGAGCCTCTAAATCACCCGCCTTTTCCTATTTGGAACATAAAGCTGGGTTGCGGCCAAGGGCTCCGGGAAACAGGGCTCCGAGTGGCAAGCCAAGGAGGCCGGTACCGTCCGCGGTTCACGGCCGGACACGGGCTCCCGGCCCCCGGGCACCTGCCAGAGCCACAAGCCGGCTGTGGGCACCGGCAAGGCGAACGCCGACTGGAGATGGGGTGGGAGGCAGCCGCCGTGAGCCGGCGCCACCCCAGCCAGCGGGGCTGGCACAGAAGGGGTGGCCGAGGGCAAGGTGTCGGTGGGGACAGCTCCTCCTGATCACCCGCACCTGGGCGTGCAGACAGCCGTCTTCACGCCGCAGCCTCACACGGTCGGACCCCTGTGTGTCTGAGTCCTTCATGTAAGGGTGCCGGTCAGGGTGCATTAGACCCCACCCTGATGGACTCACTTTATTTAACTGGCCTGCTAAGTCGCTCCAGTGGTGCCTGACTCTTTGCAACCCCGTGGAACCTGCCAGGCTCCTCTGTTCCTGGAGATTCTCCAGGCAGGAATACTGGAGTGGGTTGCCCTGCGCTCCCACAGGGGAATCTTCCCGACCCAGGGATCGAACCTGCGTCTCTCATGCCTCCCGCAACTGGCAGGCGGGTTCTTTACCACGAGCGCCACCTGGGAAGTCCTCATTTTAACTTCATCGTCTCCACATACAGGCACATCGTGAGACAGTCAGGACACGTGAGCTTGGCGGGAGAGGGGGCACTCAGGGCACGACAAGCGGGCAAAGGAAGACGCTGGCACCTTTCTGCTGCTGTGAAAGAAGCGGACGGTGCCCAACCCCCTGCCGCCCTCCACGCCCTGGCTCGGAAAGCCGGGCCCTGTGATGACAGCGTGGCCCAGCTCGGCCACGCATCAGCAGGTGGAGGGGAGCCTCTTGGGTGGGGGTCCCACAGGCACCTGCTTAACAAAAATCAAACCACGGGACGCCATCAAACAACACCCCGTCCATCACAGGACACGTTCAACAGGGAAAACAGAACCCGTGGAAGGAGAGCAAGTGTTCAAGAGTTACATGTCTGAGAAAGTGTCACTATCCAGAATGCACAGGGAGCTCCAAGAGCTCAGCAACGACAAACCCAAGAGCCCAGCTGGAATGAAGCTCTTGGAGAGGCCTTCCTCAAAGATGCTCTGCACGAGGAGACTCTCGGCATCGCTGACGGGCGGGGAAAGGCAGATCGAGACCACAGTGAGGCACCCCCGACACCTGGTAGGCTGGTCACGGGCACTTGACTGCCCCTTTTTATTGATTGATTTGGCTGCTCCAGGCCTTAGTTGTGCCTGTGGGATCTAGTTCCTTGAGCAGGGGTAGAACCCAGGCCCCCGGGATTGGGAGCATGGAGTCTTAGCCACTGGACCCCCAGGGAAGTCCCAAGGATGGCTATAATTTATTTTTTATTTAAGAAAACGAGTGTTGGTGAGAATGTGGGGGAAAGGGGACACTTGTGCACTCTTAGTGCGTTTGTGAATTACAACAGCCATCATGGAAAGCCACATGGAGGCTTCTCAAAAATGTGTTGTTCAGTCGCTCAGTCGTGTCCGACTCTCTGCGACCCCATGGACGGCAGCACTCCAGGCTTCCCTGTCCATCACCATCTCCCGGAGTTTGCTCAAACTCATGTCCATCGAGTCGGGGATGCCTTCCCCGAAATGACACCACACTCCTCTGGGAATGCAAAGTCAGCAGAAGAATTCACCCCCAAAGCACCGCGATCGAGGTGGCCGTCTACAGGTTTGGGGCAGCCACTTCTCACTGAGGGCTCAGAGCGTGACCTGGGGCTCTGAGACATCCCCACATCCAACACATAAGTGCCCACACCTCCTCAGCTCCCCGGGCAGGCAGTCCAGTGAGGTGCCTGTCCAGCCCGTGCTCAGCACGGAGGTACCACTAACACGGCCTGCGACACCGGGGGTGGGGGGCGGTCGGGGGTTTGGGGGCGGTGGCTCTGGGTCTGCAGTGGGTGGAGAGCCGAGGCTGCTGGCACAGCCGCTGCTCCTGGGCTGGGCACGTAGACACGGCTCAGACACCACGGCCCCATCATGCTCATTCCCCACCACTGAAGAGAGAAGGAAGCAGAGACCCTGCGGCTGGAGCCTGGTGGGGGAAGCCGCCGGTCCTCTGCATCCTGCTCGGGTTTTGCTTCTTCCCGGAGGACATCGACTCAGTGACCCCCCGCAGATGGAGGTACGTGAGGCGTGGACACCGTGAGTCCCCACGTGATGACGGGGTAGCCCACTGCCAGCGAGCGGGACCCAGCGCCCGAGACTGCCGAATCATCAGGGCCACTATTAGAAAAGCTGATGTCAGGAAAGAGAACTGAAGTGGAAACTCGACCCTCTCCTCGCCTGAGGCTGTCGAAGACCCTGGAAGCCACGGAGGCTGGGAAGGACGGCTGCTGCCCCAGGCGCTCCCCCTGCACCCCGAGCTTGGCAGCGACTAGCACAGGCTGGTACCCACGCGGGCTGTACCCCTGTGCCGAGGGGCCACCACGGAGCCCCTGCATACGCCTTGGAGGTCGTGCAACCTGAGTCCCTGAAACTCAGCCGCCTCAGCGTAGGCCTGGGTAAATCCTACCCATCCTTTAGGGGAGACTCCCTCGCAGGGGCTCATCCAGACCCTCCCCACCTGGATTTGCCCCCCACCGAGGTCTGGCAGGCTTGCCGTGACGAGGCATTATCTGCCCAAGGGGTTCCCGCCACCTCGGGCCCACGAGTGCCTGGAAGAGCTAATCACAGATAAATGAAAAGCGAGGTCCTGACAGAGGAGGAGGCCCATCTGTGGTCACTCAGCAAATCCTCGGGGAAGGTGAGGAGACCCAGGTCACCCAGGCACCAGGCTGGACCAGCTCTCCAGGAACCTGCTGCCCGTGAAGCCAATGGCACTGTTTTCCAAGGTGAGCAGATTCGGGGAAAGTGTGGTCAGCCCAGGCCTGACCCTCGCTTCGAGAACCTTCCCCCCACCCCTCCGCCCCTGGGCTCGGAAGCACCTGGGCTGACATCACTTTCCGGTCATCCAGGAGGATGGGGCATCCTGTATCGCGTCCTGCAAAAGCAAGCGGAGAAGCTGTGCTGCAGGCAGCCTCTCTCCCGCCCCGACGGCACGTCGCTTCCGGCGGGGAGAGGCCCTGACCCCACGGGGCCGCGGGGGCCGCCTCAGGTCACGGGACACCTGCTACAGGCTCTGCCCGGGGGGACAGCCACGTGGAGAGCGAGGAGGCGCCCCGCCTGCCCTGGCCACGGTGGCGAGGGGAGGGTGGGAGGGACGGATGGGAAAGAGCCCGCGGAACTTCCCGGAGCTGGAAAAGTTCTCTCTGGACAGGGTTCAACTGTCACAGCTCCTTTGGTGGGAAGCGAGGTCTGTGATTTCACTGGGTGAAGATGACGCCTTATTTAGAAGCAAAACTGAAACCACCCCTCACCCATTACGATGGCTGGCATTTGAAAACCCAGAAAGTACGAGTGTGGAGAAACTGGAGCCCCTTGCACAGCTCTGGGTGCAGCCTGAGTCACAGAGCAGCGTCCTGGAGGGACATTTGTACCCCAGCTTCACAGCCCCTTCAGCCACAACAGCTAACGGGGGGAGCAGCCCCCGTGTGCACCGCTGGGGGGTGACGAAGCCGAATGTGGCAACAGAGCAAGTCAAAGGAACGCGGGATGGAATGCCACTCGGCCCCAAAGGCAGAGGGAATCTCGGCGCCTGCTACCACATGAGCGACCCCTGAGGACATGGCTCTCAGTGAGAGCCAGACCTGCGTCATCCCACGCATGCGAGGCCCCTGGAGCCGCGAGACTCGCAGAGACAGAGAGTGGGGGTGGGGGGCAGCGGCTGGGGAGGCGAGGCGGGGTCAGCGTTTGATGGGGACAGAGTGTCAGTCTGGGGAAATGGGAAGCTCTGGAGATGCTGGTGGCAATGGCTGCACAATGTGAACGGACTTGATGCCACTGAGCCATATGCTCAAAAATACTAAAACACTAAGTCTTATGGTATGTGTACTTTACCACAATAAAAACTGAGGAAAAAAAGGAAGCCCCAAACCAAAGAAAACCAGAGTGATGGCAAACAGAGGTCTCTGAGCAGTACTGCAGTGGCCCCTGGGAACCGTGGTTCTTAAGTGTGTGGGAATTTTTGAAGAAAGGATATATTAATGGACTAGTGTCCAGGCAGAGAGCCAGCAGGGCTGCAGCTTCAGACTTCTGGCTGGATCCTGAACAGTCTTAATGCAGTTAGCCACCACTGCAACTTCTGATAATAATCTTTTAAATGGACTTTATACCAAGGTGGTCCTTCCATAGCCAACTTCCTGTTACTGTTTGGTCCCTAAGTTGTGTCTGTCTCTTTGTGACCCCATGGACGGCAGCAGGCCAGGCCTCCCTGTCCATCACTAACTCCTGGAGTTTATTCAAACTCATCTCTGTTCAGCCGGTGATGCCATCCAGCCGTCTCCTCCTCTGTCCCTCTCCTCCTGCCTTCAATCCTTTGCAGCATCAGGGCCTTTTCCAGTGAGTCGCTTCTCTGCAGCAGGTGGCCAAGTACTGGAGCTTCAGCTTCAGCATCAGTCCTTCCAGTGAATATTCAGGGTTGATCTCCTTTAGGACTGACTAGTTTGATCTCCTTGCAGTCTGAGGGACTCTCAAGAGTCTTCTCCAACACCACAGTCCAAAAGCATCAATTCTTTGGCACTCAGGCTTCTTTACGGTCCAACCCTCACATCCGTACATGACCCCTGGAAAAACCATAGCCTTGACTAGACGGACCTTTGTTGGCAAAGTCAAGTCTCTGCTTTTGAATATGCTGTCTAGGTGGGTTCTAGCTTTCCTTCCAAAGAGCAAGTCTCTTTTAATTTCACGGCCACAGTTGCCCGCTACATTGACTTTGGAGCCTAAGAAAACAAAACTGCCACTGACCTGGGCTCCCTGCAAATTAATAAATCTGCATGGTGATGTTTTATTGCATGTAAGCTTTCATATCTTCTGAGCTTGAACAAAAAGGAGTTTCCTGGTTTTCAGAGTTGTAGGCGAGCAGACTCCAGACTCAGCCCCAGCTTTAAGAGTGAACATGTACTGTGTTATGGCTGACCATGAAATCGGTCACATGAAAGGCACTTGGTAAAAATCTGCCGAAGGGAAAAATGTTTAAGGTGATATATTTTATATGTTATGAATACTTTACCACAATTTTAAAGTCACACAGTGAGGGGGCAGAAAATCTATCCAAACCCACCCTGTCCTCATCCTCACTTTTCACCCAGAGGTCGCTGGGAGAAGAGAGCGGCCCCTCCTTACGCGCTCAGCTTCTGAGGAAGTCCCCGTAGTCGTCCAGAGAGCTGACCACGTGGGCTGCCACCGCCCTGCCTGATCTCTGTCGCCGTGGGGAGGAGGCCCCCCAGCCTGGGTTTGGAAGGGCCAGGCAGCAAGCATTTGCGGCTCTGCAGGCCATGCGGCCCCAGGGGTGGCTGGAGACCCGCCTCCACGATGACCGTGTCCCAGCAGAGCTGTGTGCGGACCCTGACGACAGAGCGGGGCAATCTTTCAGCTTCCTCCCACCACGGAATGCGGCCCTGGCCACTCTGAGCGCCTGAGCGGGGTGGGGGTGGGGGGTCAGGAGGGTGGGGTCCGGCCTCACTCCCCCCCCAGGGAACAGCCTGGGCGAAGGGTGAAGCCACAGCGGCATCAGCTGCGGAGGAAACAGTGCGGACAAGCGAGAGGCCGCAGGGCCGAGGGTCAGTGGCCACAAGCCTGGCCCCGTGCCTGGACTGACGCCGTCCCTCGGAGGGCTGCCCCGAACACGCGACAAGTGGCTCACCGTCCACGGACCCACAGTGGCCCTTGGCGTGAGAACTAACCCAGAGCCGGCCGCAGCCGGCCACTGTCCGCAGGAGGGGAGGCCGAGGCCGCGCTCGCCTCCGCTGGGCCCGGGGAAGGAGGGCACACGGACGCTCCTCCCTGCGCGGCGCCGGTGACAACGGCCGGGACACCCAGCCACGTCCACAGGCCCCGGGCAGCCAGCCCGCCCCCTGCCCGCCACCCCGTGGGGTGCGGAGAGACACCCCTGACTCGACCCTGCACAACGGGAAGGAGACGTCCGGGCCCTCGTGGTGCTCTCAGGCGTGGAGACGAAGCAGCTCGGGACTCACTCCCCACGCTCGCGCCCGCGCGCCTCCATCCTCGCCCCCCACCCGCCCATCAGCTTCATCAGCTACCCCTCCCCTCCCACGAGACAAGGTTCCTGAAGGCCCAGCGCCAGCGCCAGCGCCAGGGGGCTTGGGGGCCGTGCCCCCGTGACACTACAGAGAAGACGGCCGTCCGACAGACCCCTCCTCGGAAGGAGGACGGCTCTCCTCAGGCAGCTCCACTCAGGGCCAGATGAACAAAGATGGCCGCGCTCCCTGCCTCCGAGCGTGGCGCAGACAGGGCGCCCGGGGGGCGGGGCGCGGGAGCCACTTCCGGGGTAACGGGCGGGCGCGGGAGCCACTTCCGGGGTAACGGGGGGGGGGGGGGGGGGGGGGACGCGGTGGAGTTACGGTGGCGGCCGTTCAGCGCCACGTGCTTAGTGTCCTTAGAAATGGCGAGAGCGGTCACTTCTACGTTATATAAACTTTACCACAATTAAAAAAAAAAAAACGAGAAAGTCACCATGGGGAAAAAAACTTTTTTAATGTAGTGTCCAGGAGGACTTCCAAGGTCACACTTAGATTTTTGCTTCCTCAGCCAGGAAACATGTAACTTTGCGCTTGATTTATTCTTTTCCCCTCTTATCAGCACTTGCCAAGAAGTGCGAACAGAGCACTGGAGCTCTCACACCACAGGGCCAAAGGGCAGGGGCTGGCGGGCCCAGCACCGGGGCTTCCTGTGGGCCGGGGTCTCACGCCCGCCCTAGCTCACTCCCGCGTGGCGGCTGCACACGCGCTTGCCAGTGCCTGCCCACGGGGGATGGTGCAGGCCGGGGTGCAGGCTGGAGGCTGGACGTGCGCGTGCCCGGCAGCCCAGGCCCTGAGCGGGTCCCCCGAGGCGCTCACGCGTGTTGCTCCCGCGTGTCAGGCGGGAGAGAGGGCGGCTCCCACGGGGCTCCCACGCAGCCCGGAGGCCCTGGCACGTCCTAAGGTCCAGGAGCAGAAAGCCCGGATGCTGTCGCGGCTGGTGGGGGCGCGGGGGAGTCCGGGAGACTGAGCTCCAGAACCTTGGGAATGTTTTTACAACAAGTCAGCTTGCTTCAGGAATCCAGGGAGCGGCGGGTGCACCATTTCTGCTGTAAACACCTGCCTGCCCGGCACCTGCCCTGTGTGGCTCTGGGAATGTTGGATTCTGAAGCCCCAGTGCCTTCCGCCCAAGGAGAGAGAGGTTCTGGGGGGAGGCCTGTCCGAACGAGACAAACAGCTAATCTAGGTGGCGTTTCCTAAACCCCACGAACCTGTAAGAAAACCAAGTAATGAGTAAGTGCTTCGTTTTCTTTCTGCGGGGCCTTTGCAACAACCTGGCGTTGGAGATAAAGGCTTCACAAAATGTTGTGCAGGGCTAGAGAAAGCGGGAACAACAAACTCTGAGTCTCTGCGTAAATATACATTCTAACGAAATCCAGATTTAATCTACTAACTAGCACGGGGCCAATCAAAATGTCCCCTGGAGCTCTCCCCGCCCCCCTGAAAAGCGGTATCTCTGGGCTGCGCCCTTGGCCCTATACAATGAGAGCTTTGAACTGTTTATGCTATAATACAACAGACCCACAATCACTCAACAGCACTCACTCTGCCCTTTGAAGCCGCCTGCAGCTCAACTATTACACAGGCAGGAAGCAGAAATCAGTGCTTTGATTTGTTTAAAATAAATTAAACACAACTGGCAACCATATTTCCTCTTATTCAGAGGAAGTTACAAAAGGTACAGACGATCAAAAATACCAGGTGACTTTGAAAAGCGGGAGCCGGTCTGTTTGTCAGCAGAAAATTCCCCAGTGCCTCCCTGACCACACATCCCAAGACGCTGTGTATGCAGATTTTAAAGAGGTCGCCCTGTTCAAAATAACTTGGAAATAACTCCGTGCTTTCGGGTGGAAGAGGAAGTCATCCAGAAGAATAGGCCTCCACGTTTAGAGCCTTTTTTCCTTGCAAATTCAAGCCTATGATTCCAACGTACACTTGGTCTGGTGCCTTCTTTTCCCCATCAGTGAAATGGGGACACCAGGACCCCCTGAGAGCGTATGAGGGGAAGACACGCAGCACTTTGGAAACATTTAGAATAGCGCTGGGCACCTGGAGGCCACCCCAAACCACTGGGTCTTCAACAGAGTCACCCGTGAGGGAAACCTCAGGCTGCCGATGTGACCGGGTCCCTTCCGTGCCGAGCGGAGGGTAGTGGTCTCTCCCTCTGAGCCGCCGGGACTCAAATGGACTCCCGATCCCTTAAACCTGGACCCACTTGTGCGGCTGGGCGGCTGCTCCCCGTCAAGTAGACGTCTGTGTCTGCCTCCGACCCTTCTCCAGACACAGGCCACCACCCGTGCCTCCTCCATCCCACCCGCCCACCCAGCAGGATACAGCCCCCCCATGCCTGTTTCCCCAGTTCCCAGTAGCACCCCAAACTGTGTCTGGGGGCCCACTCTCCCTCCCCGAGTTTCCAGCCCCCTGTCCTTCTGACTGCCCCTCATCCTGCAAGGGCTTCCAAGCCCACGCAGTCCGCTCGCTCTCCACTGAGGCAGCCTCACAGGGTCACCGTCGCTGTTGTGCACACGTGGGGCCCAGTCTCGGGGCTCTGCTTCGTCCCGCCCAACCTCGTGTCCAGCCCCCCACGGCACCACCTTGTCTCGGTGGCTGAACCAGATGGCGTGTGTCTTTAGGCCACACCCTCCTCTGATGTCCTGTGGACTCCTTCACCTTTGCTCTTCCATGGGAATTTTAGAATCAGCTTGTGAAGGAAATGGTAACTCACTCCGGGCTTCTTGCCTGGGAAATCCCATGGACAGAGGAGCCTGGAGGGCTACAGTCCATGGGGTCGCAGGGAGTTGGACACGACTGGGCGACTACAACGACAAAAAGAATTTCTACAAAAAGGCCTGCTGGGACTTTTTCATTGGCTGATCAGCCCCTCAGTGATTGGGACTGAGCTTAAACTCTGCATCCATTCGGGGAGGACTGACATCTCACTGACACTGTTGCAGTCCACAGACGTGATGCCCCTTTCTGTTTATTTAGGAACTCTCTCTCTTTCACTGGTGTTTGGAGTTTCAGCAAAAAAAGATCTTCTACATGGTTTTCAGGATTTGTTCCAAAGGAGTTTATGTTTTTGTTGTTGTTCTATTGTAAATGCAAACGTTTTAAATCTCAGTCTCCAGCAGTTCTTTGCTGGTCCTTAGCTTTCTAGATCTGTTGAGATAATCGTTAACATTTCCTCCTTGAAGAAAGCCATCTGAGTGACTGTCGAATGCGGGGCCACCCTTCCGTTCCTGGGACAAACCCTACTGCTCACAATGTGCTGTCCGTGTTCTTGGCCGAACAGACACAGATCTTGTGGAGGGGTTTCTCGTCAGGCCTCATCAGGCACATCCATGGTGTCCTTTCCTCTGAGTCCAATTAGGCAGGCATTTGCATGACCTTCAGCTTAGCGTGACCTTCTGAGTCTTGTTTCCAGCCTTCGCTGGGGAGAGTTGAACACGCCCTCACGGTTCGGCAGTGGCCTAAGGGGACCCCTGGGGGGCTCTTCAGCGCGCCTGGGGGTCAGCGAGTGTCGTCCACTGTGGCCGAGCTCTTGCAGGCGCCCCCGGCAGCTCCTGCGGCCATTCGTGGTCCCGCTCCAGCGGGTCTCACTCAGAGGTACGCGCAGCTCAGTGGCCCCCAAACGCTCAGGGGCCCCTTTTCCTCGGGGGCCACAGCTCTGTGCTGCACGCTGGTCTGTGTCTGAAAACACCTGGTTCTCGTATTTCACCAGATTGCCGGCCGCCTGGGCAGCAGCGGCTCTGCCCCCCGGCTCCCTCAGCCCCTGCCGCTCACTCGGCCTGGACACGGCCCACCTCGGGGCATCCAGTCAAGACCTGCGCTCGCCCGGCCTCAGAGGCACCCCACCCTGGAGAGCCGCGTGTCCAGCCCCGGTGGGCTTGTGGTTCTGAAACGCAGCTGCCGGCGTTCTTGCTGAGCCCTCCCAGAAGCCGGGCGTGAGGGACAAAGGCGGATGGCAGCACCTGGGCCAGAACCCTGAGCCTGGCGCGCCCGGGAAAGCTCCGAGGAGAGTGACGGAGAGGAGCTTCAGTCATAAAGCAGCGGAATCACTCCAGCGATTTGAAGTGATTGAATCCAGTGCTAGCTTTAATTAAACTCTTAAACTTACACCTGTAATTTTTACAAACTGCACAAAACCAGGAACCACGTGTGTGCTGAGTCACTGCAATCTGTGCTCACTCTCCACGACCCCACTCCATGAACTGCAGCCCGCCAGGCTCCTCTGTTCACGGGATTCTCCAGGCAGGGATGCTGGAGTGGGTTGCCATTTCTTCCTTCAGGGGATCGTCCCGACCCAGGGATTGAACCGCTGTCTCTTATGTCTCCTGTGCTGGCAGGCGGGCCCTTTACCCTAGCACCACCTGGGAAGCCCTATAGCCATGAAGAGTTGAAGAAAATGAAATTCATGATGGTGAAAAATTAGGCAAAATTGTCAATTGTAGAAGAATGTCTGGATAAATTGTATATACTAACCTGACAGATTACCATATAATTATTAAGAATAATGTCACATGGAAAAAAAATATGACCCGAACAGACTAAATTGTCCAAATGTAGTGATTCCAATGGTGTAAAATGTGCATTAGCGTGAGTGCCAAGACTAGAGGAGAATCTGGGGAACGAAGGCAGCTCTTATGGAAGGATGAAGGGAATATGAGTGATGCGATCTTTTTCTGTTGTTGTTGGTTTTCAGATGTTGCTGTAATAAACCTTTAATAATTAAGAAGGATGTTTTAGAGAAACTACCTTAATGCCCAGTCATCAGCACCATTCGAACTTAACAAACAATAATAATAGGAAAGAACAAGGAAGTGACCCGCCAGCTCCCACGAGGGCGGGCGAGGGCAGAGTTTTTCCTGGCAGACTTCCTGTGTGCCAGGCGGGAGCGCGGGGGGACTGCGAAGGACAGCAGGCGCGCCAGGACCGGAGAGCTGCAAAAGCCTGCCGGAGCCCCCAGCATGGCACGCGCGTCTTCACCCAGTAAATGCCTGTTTCATGCTTCTTCCTCCCGTTTTACTGAGGGGTTAACACACAGCACTACGTCAGCTCGAAGTGTGCAGTACGATGCGTTCATTTCTATACAGCATCAAGCGATGACCACAGAAGGGTTAGTGAAGGGGAAATGTCAGTTTAAAGAAAGCGGAAATCTACAGAGCTCTGGACGCGGAGGTCTACCATTTGAGGGTTTTCTCCATCACAGGAACAGGCTGGGAGTCTTCATGCTGAACCAGCCTGCAGGGATAGCACTGCCGGCAAGGAGATGGCGCCAGGGAAGGCAGGCCTCTCCCTGGGGGCCGGGCGCCACTCAGGGATCTTGACAGAACGTAGGCGTCCTGTGACCTTGGTCCCTGAACTGCGGAAGGCCATCCTGAGGAAATCCAGCCGTGGGGGCCCCGCGCTCAGGTCGCAGCCGGGGCCCCTGTGGCATCTTCACGGGCTTGGCTCACCGTTAAGGCGATCACAGGAGGCTCTTTGCACGCATCTGGCATGAAGCCACACACCCCACTGCGCTTCCTAAAGTGCGTGTGCAGAGAAGGGTGGGTGGGGAGACTCCTCCCCAGTCTTGGCTTCGATGTGGCAGGATGTGTGTGTTGGAGGCCTCCCAGCCTCCCTCTGTGAGCCTCCCCTTCCTGCCCCTAAGGTGAAGGGCTGCGCTGCAGCTCTACACTGCGTGGCCCCTCTCACGGTGCCCTCACCTCCCACCTGGGCTCTGCATGTAGGTCTGCACACATCTCTAGAGCCTCTTGATGAAGGTGAAAGAGAAGAGTGAAAAAGCTGGCTTAAAACTCCACATTCAAAAAAGTAAGGTCATGGCATCCAGTCCCATCACATCCTGGCAAATAGATGGGGAATAAAAGGAAACAGTGACAGATTTTATTTTCTTGGGCTCCAAAATCACTGTGGACAGTGACTGCAGCCATGAAATTAAAAGACACTTGCTCCGTGGAAGAAAAGCTATGACCAAACTAGACAGCATATTAAAAAGCAGAGGCATTACTTTGCCAACAAAGGTCCATCTGGTCAAAGCTATGGTTTTTCCAGTGGTCATGTATGGATGTGAGAGTTGGACTGTGAAGAAAGCTGAGCGCCAGAGAATCGATGCTTTTGAACTGTGGTGTTGGAGAAGACCTTTGAGAGTCCCTTGGACTGCAAGGAGATCCAACCAGTCCCTCCTGAAGGAAATCAGTCCTGGATATTCATTGGAAGGACTGATGCTAAAGCTGAAACTCCAATACTTGGACCACGTGATGGGAAGAACTGACTCCCTGGAAAAGGCCCTGATGCTGGGAAAGACTGAAGGCGGGAGGAGAAGGGGACGACAGAGGATGAGATGGCTGGATGGCGTCACCGACTCGATGGACATGGGTTTGAGCAAACTCCCGGAGATAGTGAAGGACAGGGAAGCCTGGCGTGCTGCAGTCCATGGGGTCGCAAAGAATCAGACAGGACTGGGCGACTGAACAACAACATTTTTCAACCTTTTTATCCTGGAATTTTCACATGTGCACAAAAGCAGAGGTGGTGGCCATCCAGCTGCAGTAGCTCCGCCGCAGCCAACTGTCTGCCTGCCCCCACGCACATGTGCACGGATATGCCTTCACACACACGCGTGCACGTGCTGAGGAGCTGTGTAGATACTCACAGGGCGCCCGGAGCACACGAGTGCGCGCCCCAGCCACCATGAGCGCCAGGCCTGCCTGCTCTGAGTCTCGGAGGCTGCGGCTGGGCCCCCGGCAGGGCCGCCTCACCGCTCAGGTGGTAAAGTTATTTGGCTGTGAGCCTGCACAGCACGCCGTCACACCCTTCCCGACCCGGACGAACACAAAGAGACGCACCCCATCAAGTCGCCTACTTGGCTGACCTGCGCACCTGCTCACCCTCCGGGGAGCTTCCTTCATGGGTATTTTTCTCCCCTAAACAAAGGGCGCCCACAGAGTAAACGGGGAATGACGAAAACAGGAAAGCCCGGTCTTGCAGGGGCTGAGCAGCCGTGGCCCCCTGAACATAGGGCCCAGACTCAAAACTGGGACCCCAGAGGATACAAGTGAAGCCACAGGCCCCGTGTCCACAGGTCACAGTGTGGAGACCCAGTGGGGAGGGTAAACCGCAGCGCCTGGGAGGAGCTGATGGCCCGTGCGGGTTCTGTAATGGACAGGGACAAGTATGTTTATCCTCAGCGGTCACAAATCATTTCCCAGCTGTGAGCTCTGGCAGCCACCGTGGGGCAGTAGCAGGGTCTCGGGGCACACACCCCTCCAACTCAGCCAAACACCCCTGCCCCCCAGATACACTGAAGGAAAACAAGTTATAGCAACAAGATCTTTTAAGAGTCAATATTTAAAGACACAGAAAAGGTTTTTTGTTTTTTTTTTTAAAGCCCACTCAGAGATTTATTAGGGCCAAATCCAGATTGGGCTTCCCTGATGGCTCAGCCAGGAAAGAATCTGCCTGCAATGCGGGAGACCTGTCGATCCCTGGGTCGGGAAGACGCTGTGCAGAAGACAATGGCTGCCTACTCCAGTATCCTCGCCTGCAGCATCCGATGAACAGAGGAGCCTGGCGGGCTGCAGTCCACAGGGCTGCAAAGAGTCGGACACGAGTGAGGGACTACTAACACGTTCACACATCCAGACCACACAGCTTCTTCCAACAGACTCCCTCAGCCAGACACACTGCGCGGGAACACAGGGAGCTGAGCATGTCTCCAGGACCACCCCCCAGACTGCGAGTGACTGGAGAGGGCAGCAGGAGGCAGGCGGGCCGCAGCCTTCCCAGATTAAGCCAGCGTCTGAGAATCTCAGAGTCAGCTCCTCTGGGCACAGGACAGAGGTTCCGACACCACAGAAGAGCTTAGAGGCCCAGTCGCTTACTTCAAAGCTGGCCTTGCCAAGGCCTTCCGGACACACAGCAGCACTCAGCTCCCCTGCCGCCAGCACTGTCTCCAGGCAGCCTGTCCCGCCCTGCAGCCGGAGGGGCCGCACTCTGCTCACCCGCCTCTCTGCTGGGAGCTTCATGGGAATGAGCCAAACCTGCAGCTCGGCCTGTATTTCCCGTGCACTCCGCACTGAAGTGGTCCAGCGCTCAGGACATGACATTACGAGGTGGGGGCAGCCACGGCCATCTGCGTGCGGAGCAGCAAGCTTCCTAAGGTTTAAGTGACCTGCCGTGCTGCAAACTGCCATCAGGCATCTCCACTGGGACGTCCCAGCGCCCCCTGCACGCCGCCTCCTCCTCCGCCCAGCCCCCACTGCCCCCACACCAGCTGTCTTCCTGCACTCACCATGGCGACCCTGCCCCCGGCCACCACTGTCCACCCTCAGTCCCCGCGCGGTCCCTGGCATCTCCTGCCACAGCTTCTCTCTACAAGCTTCTCCCTACAAGCTTCTCTCTTTGCAGCTGTTTACCCACAAGCCGCCACACAAGATGCGCCAAGCCAAGTGTGAACAAGTCCTCCTCCGCACAAGGCCCTGTGATGGCTCCCCCACGCCTGGGGAATGAAACTCAGGTTCAACCTCCCACTTCAGACTCCACCATGACCTTCTACTAGTCCATCTTGCTTTAGGCTCCGGCACCTGCTCCTAGAGCTCGGAGCAGCTCACAGATGACCTGGCCTTCCTGCTCATGCACCTTCTATGCCTCAGATACCCACAGTGCCTCGGAATTCTAGTTTCCCTGAAGCTTGGGCCTGCCTCCTCCCAGGAAGCCCCCCTTGCCTCCATCACAGGCTCAGGCGGAAAGCCCTGGAATGCTCCACGCCACTTGCATGAAGATATATAATCATCTCCATCCAACTACAAATGCCTGGAGGGTAGAGACTAGATCTCTCGGTGGCCGAGTGCCCGGCACGGAGTCTGCACTCGGTATGCGCGCACATGTCTTAGTGACTCACTCCCCCGACTGTCCAGGCCCAGATGTCATCCTAGGCTCAGCTGTGCGGGGGGCGGTGCTGAGACCTGACCATTATCATCCCCCGAGTCTCTCTGAATCCTGTTTGCATCTGCCTGCACACCACCCGCCCAGGCTCGGGCCCTCGTCACTCCCGGGACTATGAGGCTCGCTTCCTTCCTCCAACATCCCCTTGTCCAATCACACTTCCTGTCTGGTTCCTGAGGCAGGCTACTGGAGCACACATCTGACGTGAGTCCCATGCCCGAGGACCCTCGGCAGCTTCTCCCAGCCACAGGAGCTTCCGAGGCCCTGCCCGCCCTCTCGCCACCTCCCCGTGCAGGCCTGCCTACTGCTCCCCGCTCGACGCCCTGCTGGGAGCGTCCCGGGCCCACCTCCCAAGGCTCACGTCGGAGGACTGGCCCCGGGAGGAGTCAGTGCGGACGCCCCCTCCTCCGCGCAGGACTCAGGCCTGCGCGTCCCCAACACTGTGGGGGGCTCCGCCCTGCGGGTGGCCAGGCTGGGCCCTGGGTTAGACCCTCGCTCGCCACAGCTGGCCGAGGCCGCGCGCTGACGGGCGCCCGCCACCCCACCGCTCCCCGGGGCCACGCGGCTTCCTCCGCGGCGCACACGCTCCCTTGGACAGCTCGCGTCTTGAACGCTCCTTCGCTGCCCTACGTAGGCCCCACGCACGCGTCACGCAGCCCCACGCACGCCTGACGCAGCCCCACGCACGCGTCACGCAGCCCCCACGCACGCCTGACGCAGCCTCACGCACGCGTCACGCACGCCCCACGCAGCCCCGCGCACAGCGCACGCATGCGCAGTCCTGGCGCGGGCACGTGCCCGAGCCCCGAGGCGGCGGCGGCGAGGCAGCCGAGGCGCGCCCCTCAGCGCTGGCCTCCGGCGGCCCGGCCGTCTGTGCCTCCCGGGCTGGGCAGCCGGGCGCGCCTGGCGGCACCGGGAACAGAGGGCCGGGCTCGGCATCGCCGCAGCTGAGGAGGGTCGCGGCGGCTCCTCGCGGGCGCGTGGCGAGCTCGGTGCCGGGCGGTCGTCAGGGAACGGCGGCGGTGGGGGCTGTTCCGCGAGCGTTTTGGTGTCACTATGACTGGTTTTATTAGCGCGCCTAGCAGGACGTTTAATAGGCTTTTTCCTGTTGCCCGGCGATTTACGAGCGGGACACGGAGGCGGCCCGCGGCCCGCGTGGAGAAGGCCCGGAGCCTGGCCCAGGGCTGCAGGGCAGGCCTGCCCGGCGGGGAGGCGGCGGTGGGTGGCGGGAGGAGCCCGTTCTCCACGCCCCGCTGTGGTGGTGGAATTCACGCAGCTCCAGCCCAGAGAGGGTGAGGGATACTTCTGTAAATAGTCCTCAGGAAACCCGGAGAAAATCAACGTTGAAAGGACCCCATCAAGAAAATGAAGGGCGGAGCTAGCTTCCCTGGGGCGTCCAGGGGCTAAGGGTCTGCCTAGCAACGCAGGGGATACGAGGTCAGTCCCTGGTCCAGGAAGCTCCCGCGTGCCACGGAGCCTCTGAGCCCTGAGCGCAGCTCCTGAAGCTGGGGCTCCAACAAGAGAAGCCCCGCTCCGCGGTAGAGAAAGCCTGCAAGCGGCAATCAACACTCATACCTGATAAAGGACTTCTATCCAAAATCCACGAAGTGTGTTGGTCGCTCAGTGGTCTTCAACTCTTTGCGACCCCATGGAGTGTAGCCCGCCAGGCTCCTCTGTCCATGGGGATTCTCCAGGCAAGAATAATGGAGTGGGTTGGAATGCACCGTGACTTTTTGGGGGACATCTGGTGTTTGGAACTTTCTGCAACTTAATCATCAGTTTCTGCAGAACAAAGCACACGTTGACTTAACCCCATCTTGTCCGTTCAGAGCCATCGCTCTATGCCGTTCCCACCTGTGTGAGTTTTGTTACCCTCTTTCTCAGTCTTTGGGTTTAATTTCCCAAAGGCCAGCTCTAGTAGGGAGAACTCTTAACGGCAGACACCACAGATTCCTCTCCCACAGTCAGTCAGACCCTGCTCTCCGCACAGCTATGTAAGCCTCTGCAGGTGGAACGAGGGGTGTGTTCGCCCGATCGTAGAGGGGAAAGCCCATCCTGGGTTTCTTGGGTGGATGCAGTGGGATCACTGAACGCTTAGAAGCAGGGCAGAAGGCAGCTGTCAGAGGCTTGGTGGAAGGAGGCACACAGGGTCAGAGAGCCAAAGTGTCAGAGGGACTTGGCTGCCCTTTCAGGCCTGGAGGGGACCGTGAGCCGGGAAATACGGGCAGCCTCTGCAAACTGAGCTGTCCACAGCCAGCGAGAAAAGAGGGCTCGCACTTCTGCAGCTATGCTGGGGGATTTCCCTGGTGAGTCAGTGGTTAGGACTCTGAGCTTCCACTGCAGGGGGCCACGGGTTTGATCCCTGGTCAGGGAACTAAGATCCCACATGTCGAGCTGGGCTGTGCTTAGTTGCTCAGGCGTGTCTGACTCTTTGCGACCCCATTGACTTTAGCCCGCCAGGCTTCTCTGTCCATGGGGATTCTCCAGGCAAGAATACTGGAGTGGGTTGCCGTGTCCTCCTCCAAGGGATCTTCTCAACCCAGGAATCAAACTGGGGGTCTCCCGCATGGCAGGCAGATTTGTAACCAGCTGAGGCCACCAGGGAAGCCCAAGAATGCTGGAGTGGGCAGCCTAGCCCTTCTCCAGGGGATCTTCCCGACCCAGGAAGCAAGCGGGGTCTCCTGCACTGCGGGCGTGGCCGAAAAAGAAGACAGTTTTAACCCTCAGTGGGGGCATGGCAAGTGCCAGGTGAGTGTGCTTGCTGCTGCTGTCACCAACCTCACAGGCTGGGCAGTCTCTGTGGGTCTTGGTGCCATGCTGATGCCTGGAGCACACCCATCAGCCGCTCGACAGGTGAGAAGCTGAAGGTGGGAGATGCTGACCCACACCTGGCCACGAACCGGGGTGGAAGAGCCAGCGCTGGCTGGCCCCACTCCCAAGGCCAGGGTGAAGGCACTGAGGGCTGGAGCCGGCCTCGGCAGGGGGCCATATCCGGTGCTGCCTGTGGGGTTCTCCGGGCGAGGCAGGCTTGGCCTGCGTGGCAGCACTGTTAGAGGAAAACAGGGATGCCCCCCGCCCCCTGCAACGGAGCTTTGCCAGCCGCCAGCCCCCGCTCCTGTGCGGTGTCCTCTGAGCAGCCTCTCTACCACAGCGGCCCCCGACTGCCCCCTGCATCCCGAGGACCCCCCAGATGCTGACTCCCCAGTCGGTCGACCAGCTCAGCAGAGCACAGCGTCACCCTGGCTGGGGCGTCGGAGGCTCAGGCCCCAGGCTGCCCACGTTGAGCCCTCCCTCTGCAGTCCTGCTCCATGGGGAAGCAGAGGTTTCTGGACCCCTGAGTTTAGAAGCCTGTCCTTTGCCGGCGCAGGATGTTTGGGAAGGAGTAACACCTCCCCGTCTGCGTTGTGGACAGGGGCAGCGGCTGTCTGGCTTTGGACGAGAGGGCTTTGGCCTCGATAACCTTCACCTCAGAAACAGCCCTGTGGAGCCGGGGCCCTGGTGGGAGCCAAGCCCTCGGCTATCCGGGGACACAGCTGTCATCACCCATCCCTGTCCCAGAAGCAGCTGTCTCCACGTGGCTCCTCAGCACATCCTGTCTGGTGGGCCCCCGCCCGGACCTCTGAAATGGCTGGCTGCTGAGTTCACGGTGCAGGCTGAGCCAGCTGCCCACAGCCGCTTCCGAGCAAGCTTTCCTTTTTATTTTATGCTTATCTTTTTAAGCCCCGAAGGCTACTGGTTCCGGGAAGGACTGGGTCACTGTGCGACCTCGGGAAGGTCCCTTGCAGCCCAGAGAGGTCAGGGCTGTATGACTCCTGGTGGTGGTTCCGGACTCCCTCGTACGGCAGCGCCCTCCTCGTGCGGGCACTCAGGTGCCAGTGCTCACTTCTCTGGAGGGCGGTGGCGAGGGTGTGGTCCATGCTGAAGGAGGGGAGCCCTGCCCCGTAGCGGGGTGGCAGACTGCACGTGCAGCCACTGGCCGAGGCCCCGAGGAGGCACGGGAGCTTGTGGGCCAGTCGCCCCTCCTCCTGACTTCTCCGTCGCTTTTGTTTGTATTTGTTGTTCTTTTAATAATAAAGGTCATGGCTGTATTTAAGAAAAGAAAGTTGAGATTGTGAGGAGCGAAGACCAACTAGGCCTGCCCTGCTCCAGTCCTCCCTGGAGGCCACTTCTTTCACTGTTTGCAGCTCTTCCCTCCATAACTCGAAAGCTCACACCCGTGTCTTTCCCTTTCCTGCGGTGTGCTGCGGCAGGCAGGGCCTTGGTTCCCTGACCGGGGATGGAACCCCTACCTCCGCAGGGGAAGCACAGAGCCCTGGCTCTACCCAGGTTCTCTTGGCTCCGTTCTGGGAAGTCAGCGCAGGCACCCTCCCAGCCTCCCAGCTTAGTCACTGCTTTGTGGTCTCTGGGTCCAGTGCTGCCAAACAGGGCCCTCAGAGCAGCTGCCAGGCCCCGGCCACGAGTGCTGGGATTTGCGGTGGGATCTAGGGACACGCGTTTATATGGTCGCCACACTGGCTAATTCTCACATGCGCTGAAGTCCACGAATCCCGTCCCAGTGCCTCCCTGCCTAACTCCTGGGAAGAGGGCACTCTGGGCTCAGCCGAGTCTGGCTGCCTGGCTGCAGGACCAGACTTCACTGTCCCTCAGCCAGGCGCGACCACATGCCTGTTGGAATGGCGGCTTCTCTCCTCCCCAGCTTCATTCCCAGGGGCCCCCCAGAGCCTGCCTCTGCCCTCGCCCAGGGCCTGTCCTCCCCCCGGATGCCTGATGGCCCCTTCGCCCTGGTGAGCGGCCCTTTCCTTTAAGCATGTGAGAGGCGGCTCTTCTCTGCAGCCTCCGGCCTGCCAGATCCCTGTGCTTGGCTCTTCTGCATCCCGCCCACGGTCTGTGGGGAAGCAGAGCCGAAGACGCCGTCTGAGGCAGCGTCCTGGGCGTTGTGGGCACTGCTGGGCCACCATTTGCTGCAGGGAGGCCCCGCTGGGACAGCTCGTGCCTGTTCAGTGAAAGCGTGAGAGGAAGGGAGTGTCCGCAGGGGGTGACCTGGGCAGCCGAGGGTGAGTTCACATGCTCCGCACCGGCCTCCCGGGAAGGGCTGTGGCTGCGAGCACCGCCCCGCGTCCTTGGTGTGGTCAACCTGGGCCTGGACATCCAGCTCTGACTCACCCCATCTTTGGACCAGGGCTGGTCTGGATGCCAGTTCCCGAGGGCCTGAGCATGCCAGCAAGAGGCTGCGATAGCGTCTGAGGACTGGCTCCTGGGAGCCGCAGGGGCGCCGGCCTGCGTTCGCAGCTCCTTCCTGCCCTTTGCTCTCGGCCTGGCAAGCTGGGCGTGGTCACTGCCTGAGGAGGCAGGGGTTGGGGGCATCCTCTAGGGTGGACCCTGCACACGCACTGGCCCTGAGTGTGTGAAACAGCCGCAGAGGAACAGCAGCGTGGGAGCCTGCAGGAGGTGGTGGGGACGCTCTGTGGGGACAGGGCAAGGGTCGGAACTTTGGAGGTTACTGCCTCCCGAAGGTGACCACCAAGACCCCTGGTGATCCAGCAGCTAAGACTACAGGCCCCCAGGGCAGGGGCCCGGGTGTGATCCCCGGTCGGGAAATGAGATTCCACACGCCGCAACTAGAACAGAAGTCCCTTAAAAAAAATCTTGTTCAAATGGAATAATCCTGTGGTCCTGGCTTTAAATTTGTTCTTTCCTATCTGCACCCCCCAACGTTTTTGCTCCTGAGCAAAACCCTCCAATTAGTCCTGGGCATCTTGGTCAGAATCAGAAGCCCTCCTTGACATGAGGAGATACAGCAGAAAATTGTAAGGAATCATAACTTACTTGAATTTTCTGGATATACACGGAGTTTTTGATGGCTAAAGACAAACAGTGCATAGGGAAAACCTCAACAGACTTGAACACTCAAAAATTCAAACTTCTGTGACATTTTGAAAAACAATCATTAATAGGTTAAGTAAAAAACAGCAAAACAGTATATGCCACATATATTATAACAAGAGAAAACACCAAGGCTGTGTGCACACAGACACTTCACCAAAGAGGAAATAAAACTGAGCAGTGTAATTGGGAAAAAATGTAACTTCCTTACTGTGCAGAGACACGCAGATTAAAGTAAGGTGCCATTTTGTACCTGTGCAGTCGGTCAGGTTTAAAAGCTGTGACTGCCTAGAGCTAGTGACGCTCGGGGCAGCTTCATATGCAGACAGGGGTTGTAGGGGACACGCCCTCTGGGCTGTCAGCCAGAAATGCCACTTGGAGGAGATTTTCCTGAGGAAATTATCCGAAATACCAAGGCTCGTGATTAATGATATTCCCCGAGGCATTATTTACAATAGAAGAATTGTTATTTCTGATAAGTGTCTTGAGGGATGGTTGCATAATTACCAAGATGGCCGTCACCAATATACTGTGAATCCAGTGTCCACCCTGAGACAGGAAGTGCCCTTCACTAAGCCCCATGACAGCCCTTGATGAGCCCATTACACCCCCACTTTACAGAACTGGGACGCTGGTCACAGCCCCGCTCCGGGCAAGGGCGGGCAGAGGGCTCCCTTGGGGCTCCCTCCCGGCTCCTGGGGCAGCGGGGGACCTAACAGAGTAGGGCTGTTTACAATACGAAGCTGGATGAAAAAGGACCCAGAGTCACTCCACTGATCTTGAGTGGAAAGAGTATAAAACAGCTGCAGAACGCAGCGCGCCGAGGACGGGGTGGCTGGGGCGAGCAGCGAGGCCAGGAGGCGGTGCAGGCCACTGCCGCCAGTGCGTGGAGCCCCCGAGAAACCCTGTCCAGGGCCAACCACACGGGCACAGGGACTGCACACTCCAACGGGGCCCCTTGCCGCCGGGGGCTCCCCTCCCTGCTGGGGAAGGCGAAGCCGCAGTGCCCTCCTGTTCTGCCAGCCGGCCGGCTGGCGGTGCCCACTCTGACGGGAGCGACGTGGATGAGCCGCGAGGGCTGCAGGAGCCGGGAGGCCGTCTCAGGGACCTGGAGGGCTCAGGAAGGGCCGCAGAGGGTCCGGCTCGGTGGCTGTCTCCCTCCAGCCTTGCGGCGTCCACTGTGGGGGGCTTCCCTCTCATCAGTGGCGGGACGGGGCAGGGAGAGCCCTGATCCCTCGTCTGAACTGTGGACTTGCCAGCTGTTTGTCACGGCACCCTGGGATGGGCACAGCGGCCCCCTCACCCCCCACACAGGGCGCCGTGGGCCCGGGGCAGTCCTGGCACTGCTGGGGAGCTGCCTCGGGAGCACCAGTTTGCCAGGAAAGGGCCCAGCAGAGCTCAGTGCCCCGAGGAAAACGTCCTTAACTGTTTCAAAGCCAGAAGACAGAGGGGTGTTATTTCTCACTCCCCGCTCCCGCTCCCAAAATAAAATCCCTTAACTTAGGGCTTCCCACAGCCCAGTCCTCTGAAATCTGGAGCCTAAATTTAGATCATCCCTGGAAGGCCACCGGGTTGCCCGGCGCAGGGTCAGCCGGCAGCTGCTCGAGACACACTGACTTCTGCCGGCTCAGGCCCGCCGTGCTTCCCCTGGGAAGGCGGAACAATAGCGGCAGAGGCGCAGGTGGCCTTGGCTGGCGGGCTGGCTTGGGAGCCCCCTCGCCAGAAATCAGGGCTCCAAAGCCCGCCCAGCCTGGTGCCCCTGGAGCCTTGGCCTGTGGGCCTGGGCCCGCCACGCCCATCATCCCGAGGCCGCCGGCCCCCTCCTGCCCTTTTCTGCCTCTGGGCTCCCGTGCGGGGCTTCGTCCTGGGTTTGGGCTGAAGCATCACGTCCTCCGTCACTTGGTGTCACCCTCCCAGCCGAGGGCATACCTGAAAGGCCAGCCCCTGGTGGAGGGCGGGTGTCCTGGAGACGGTGCCCGTGTACAGGACGTGTTGGGACTGCAGGTCCTCACGCCCCCATGGGCCGGGCCGGGCCTCTCTGTGACAGCTCTGATTCAACCACGGCCGGCCCCACGACCAACAGCGGTGCTGGGGTGGAAATCAGGGTGTGCGAGGTGGGCACAGAGGGCCTTCCTCCAGTCCGAAGGATACTGTGAGGCCATTCCCAAGGAGGTGTAGCCTCCCTGGGGCTCCCCAGGGCACCAGACCGGATGGGCCCAGAGTGGCAAAGGAAGGTGAGAGGGTGGGCAGAGGGGCGAGCCCTGTGCTGGCCTCAGCCCCAAGGTGTTGGGGCGTAGGGGGTGGCAGGCGGCCCCACCCAAGCGGATGGCCCCCGTGCTGGGGTCAGCCAGCCCGCAGACAGGCAGCTGCAGCTTGGGGGCAGAGAGGCGTCTGGGAGGAATCCCCTTAGCAACACAGCTTGGTAGGTGCATGTCCTTAGTAGGCGCGTCACGGTGCAGGCAGAAGAGGCTGTGGGTGTAGACGGGCCAGTCTGCGGGCTGAGAGAGGGCAGGTGGCGGGTGCGGCTGGCTCACGTCCCCTGGCCTCTCCTGGAGTTGGTGCTCTGTCTGCAGGCAGGGCGAGCTGCAGCGGATTCTAGGCAAAGCCTGACCCCGGAGGGGGTCTAGGTGACCTGAGGGGCCACAGCAGTGGACCCTGGGAGACGGCAGGGTGGAGCGTGGTGGTGGCGTTACTCAGTAAGGCCCCTGGATTCGGGCTGTGGGGAAGCAAGACTGGAAGGGTGGGAGGGTGGTAGGGCTGGGCCCCCTGGAATGGACAGGGAGAGGGGACGTCCAGGAGGGTCTGCAGCAGGAGTGAAGAAGGGAATGAGGTGTCTGGGAGGCAGTGGTCCTTGGGGCTCCATCCCTGCAGGGGGGAGGGGGCTGGGGTGAAGGAAGGGGTAACATTGTCCCCGCAGTCCCACAGGGCCCAGCAGAGTTGCCTCCGGCGCCTCCCCGTGCGGGACCACAGATGTCCTCAGTCACCTGAGGAAGAGGAGCCAACAGTCAAGGACCAGGACTGGGGAACACGTTGGGTGCGAGCAGCCCCACTCCAGGGTGGACTTTGCTCCAGACAAGGGGGCAGATGGAGGGGGGCTGCCAGAAAGGGGCCCGGGTCTGACCTGAGCCTCAGGGGGTCCAGTGTGCATCCCAGCGGGCCTTTGGAGAGCCGGCTGGGCCATTGTGCAGAAGAATGCCCGGAAATCCCTCGCCTCCCGCCTCTAGCGAGGATGGGGGCTCTTCCTCCTGGTCAGGAAGCTCCATGTTGGCTTCCGGAGGGGGGCCTAGGGGCCGGGGTGCCAGGGCCGCTGACGCGAGGGGAAGGGCAGAGCCCCGCCCCAGCTGTTCCCCAGAGCCTGGTCTGAGGCCGAGCGGGGTGGGGGGGTGGGGGGGGGTGGGCAGCTGAGCCCTGAGCCAGGGCGGCTCCTGGAGAACCACCTGTGCGCGGGTCACTGTGGAGCCCCCCGGCCTTCCTGAGCCAAGCCTCAGAGGAGGGGGTGGGTGGCTCCTCTGAAGAGGAAGCCCTTGCGGCAGGGACAGAGCTGAGGGTCTCCGGGGCCGTGGGAAGGTCCCGTTGTCTAGGGTGGGAGCCTCAGGCGCCAGCAACGGGTACCATTGGGCAGGAACTTGGACAAAGCTGGAACCCTGACCCACGCAGGCCCTCCTGGCTTCTCGGCCTGTGGGGGCGACAGTGCTGACCCTTGGAGGGCCATAGCGGCCGGGGTGCGGAGAAGGGCCCTGGGTTGGGACTCCAGGGCGAGCTTCCTGGAGGATCAAGTCGCGCCATGCTTGGGTAACTCAGGAGCAGGGTCGAGGAAGTCCCCAGCCCAGGTCCTGGCGCAGTGGTGATGGCGGGGTCGCCGGCCGATCGGGGCCAGGGAAACCGGAGCTGGCCCGGGAGACAGGGACTGACCGGCTCGTTCCGGAATGTGTTGGGGGAAGTCGGTGCAGATTCGGGGTCGTGCAGTTCCTGAAACGGCGAGGTGGGGCGCACAGGGAGGTGGGGCGCGGAGCGTGCGCGGCCACTCCCGAATGCGCTCGGCCGAGACCAGGACAGCGGCGGGCCGGGGTCTGGGGCCGAGGCCGGGCTCCGAGAGATTCCTCCCGCCCCCGCAGCCCGCTACCCCGCTACCCCGCTACCCGGGGTGATTGTTTCTTACTCCGGCTGCCGGCGGTGCCAGCGATTGGCTGCGGACAGATGGCCGCGCGCGGATTGGCTGCCCGGGGCAGGGGGCAGACTCCGCCCCCGAACCTTCAAAAGGGAAGCCCCTCCAGACGCCCCCGCAGACCCGAGGCTGCACTGCGGGGCCGCGAGGCCTGGAGACCGAGCGAGTGAGCCGCTCGCGCCCCGAGGCCGCGGGCCGTCGGGCGCGCGTCTCTTCTCCAGCCATGGGCTCGGCGGCGCTGGAGATTCTCGGCTTGGTGCTGTGCCTGGCGGGCTGGGTGGGCCTCATCCTGGCGTGCGGGCTGCCCATGTGGCAGGTGACGGCCTTCCTGGACCACAACATCGTGACGGCGCAGACCACCTGGAAGGGGCTGTGGATGTCGTGCGTGGTGCAGAGCACGGGCCACATGCAGTGCAAGGTGTACGACTCGGTGCTGGCGCTGAGCCCCGAGGTGCAGGCGGCGCGCGCCCTCACCGTGGGCGCCGTGCTGCTGGCGCTCGTCGCGCTCTTCGTGACCCTGGCGGGCGCCCAGTGCACCACCTGCGTGGCCCCCGGCCCGGCCAAGGCGCGCGTGGCCCTGACGGGCGGCGCGCTCTACGCGCTCTGCGGGCTGCTGGCGCTGGTGCCGCTCTGCTGGTTCGCCAACATCGTGGTCCGCGAGTTCTACGACCCGACCGTGCCCATGTCTCAGAAGTACGAGCTGGGCGCCGCGCTCTACATCGGCTGGGCCGCCTCGGCGCTGCTCATGTGCGGCGGCGGCCTCGTGTGCTGCGGCGCCTGGGTCTGCACCGGCCGCCCCGATTTCAGCTTCCCGGTGAAGTACTCGGCGTCGCGGCGGCCGACGGCCACCGGCGACTACGACAAGAAGAACTACGTCTGAGGCGGGGCCGCGAGAGGGAGGACCGGCCTCCGCTGGGGTGTGCCGCGCGCCGGCTCCGCCGAACTCGGGACTCTGCGCCCACACTGGACTCTGGTCAGCGGCCCGCCCTCTCCCGCCGCCCGGCCAGCCTGGGCTGCGCCCTGCCCCGCAACGGCGATGCGCGCCCGGGAGGACTCGCGCAGTGACTTTTCCCGCGCGGTGCTGGCCCCACCACGTGGGCAGGGCGCGCGTTCCTTCGGCTGTGTGGGCGCTGGACTGGAGATGCCCGCTCCCTCCCCAGGGCCTCCACACTTCAGAGGGACAGAGTGAGCCCAGGGGCCCCAGCCTGGACTGCCAGAGGGACGTTTACAACCACGGGCTGGACTTCCGTCCCCCCCCACCCCGGACTTTGCCAGGCGAGGCTTACAGACCCCAGACCCGGGTGTGGGGCCGGGGCCCTGCCCACCCCTGCAGCCTGTAGGGGTGCGAGTCTCAGTAAACGGTTTGGACGCCCTCCCACCTGTGTCCTCCCCGGTGTCACTTCCTGTCCCCAGCAGCCCCTTCACCCGCCCACCCAGCCCATCTCTTCCCAATAAGCAAGGCTGGCCCTTTGGGAACTGGAGACTCCACGGCCACTTCCTAGGTCCCCTGCCATCTGGTTGCCTTCCCACTGGGCGGGAACAGCCGGGGGAGGGGTGGGTGCAGGCGCTGAGGCAGACCCCAGCGGGCGCTGCAGGTGGACCCAGCCAGCGTGGAGGGGGGGGGTCCTGGGATGCAGTTACCAGGGCTGCTGGCTCTGCCAAGGGGACTGGGAGCCAGGCACCACCGGGCAGGTGCTTCCCTCCTGCCCTCCCAGGGCTCAGCCATCCCTGGATCGCTCCCACGGGCAGGCATCTGCACAGCGCCGATGAGGTCCCTGCTGCCAACGTGCAGTGGGGAGACGGGCTCTGGTGGCTGGCTGTCCAGATTGAACTCCAGCCCCCCACCCTGGCTCCCTGCATAGACCTGCACCCACCCTGGTGTCCTGGCAGCCGGCCCAGACCCGGGCAGCCGCCAGCATGTCCGTGCCAGCCCCTGCTGGGGGTGCCCAGTGACCTTCCTCCCAGGGCTGGGGCCCCCAGGAGCCGGTGCTGGCCCTAATCAGGCCTTGGCTGGGCACCCCACAGGGGCAGAGTGGGCCAGACCCATGACAGCCACCAAGAACTCAGTGCCTCCAGCGCTCTTCTAAGCACCCTGAATTAATGCATTTTCCCCGTCTGCCAAACGCCGGGGCAGGACGAGTGGATGGGATCCTGGCTGCTGGAGGAGGTCCAGACCTGCCCGTGGGGAGGGCGTGGCACCTGCCCCAGTTCACGTCCAGGAGGCCTGGGTGCTGAGGGGGCTGAGCTCATTAGGCTCCTGGGGTCCCGGGGCAAGGAGTCTCCCAGGCCTGGGCGGGCTGCCGCGCGGGGAGGGGCAGAACCTGAGGGCACGGCTCAGGGCGGCTGCTGCGAACTTGGCCCCGAGTCCCAGGACTTCCAGGGAGGCTGGACCGTCTGGGGGCGCAAGCTCCCCGCAGCAGGATGAGCACAGAGGGGCCGGGCACCGGGGCAGAGGCCCCGGCAGCCTTGCCACCTGAGCCTGACCCGGAGCAGCCCCCAGGACGGGGCGTGTGTGGTCCTGGGCTCAGCCTGTCTGCCCTGGCCACAGGGCCCCACCAGCGCCAGGCACAGCACGTGGACACTGCTGAGCTGACTGCGGGCCCAGGTCCCCGCCGGGACCCTGAATGGTCGCTGCCCAGCTCTGGCTCCTGCACACGACCAGGGTGGGGAGCGTGGGGCCCTGGGGCCAGGCTGCCATCCCCACCCCGAGCAGGGCAGACTTCCGACTCTCCCGGGCAGGGGCAGACTCTACTCGAGCAGCCGTGGCCCCAGGGCAGCTACCGCACTGCCCACCCCCCTCCCCCAGCCCCCCCCACCCCGACCCGGCCCCGCCCCACGGTCAACCTCTGGACCTGAATTCTGGGCTGCTCCCACCAACCTAACGGCTGCCCAAGCCACTCTGCTTCCTCCAGCCTGCCTACTCCCTGGCTCTCAACTCCAGGCAGAGAGGCTGGAGTGTCAGCCACGCGTGTGAAGGACGGTCTCCCAGCCAATGGGCCACCCTCAGCCCGCGCGGGTGCTCCGGGACAGCCCGGCCCACGGCTCCAGACCTGCAGGCCCGCCCAGCTTGGAGCTCCTGTAACAGGACACGGCTGGCGCTGACCGCAAGGGCCCTCGGCCCCCCTTCCTGAACTGGGCGTCGTGCTTAGTCCCCGCCTGGGGTGCCGCAAAGCGGGGACGCCTGGGCAGACGGGCGCTGGGGTGAGTGGAGGATAGGCCTGGACGGATGCGCGGTCAAGAGCGTGGGTCTGAGGCCAGTGGACAGAGGAAGCGGCCGGAGGCTGGGGCAGGTGGTTCTGTCGGCACCATGGCGGTCAGCGGGGCGCCGGGGGCCGGGGCTCCACCCACGGCTGTCCAGGGAGCCCCGAGGTCACCCCCACGTGGGCTTCCTGCTGGGCGGCAGGGTGCCCAGGGCGCAGGCCCAAGGCGCCTCTGGACACAGAAGGCTCAGGGAACAACCAGGTGCTGGCCCTGTGACCAGACCCAAGACCAAGGCGCCATTTTATTCCGTTAAAAACCAGTCTCTGCGTCTAAAACCACGTCCGTAACTCACAACCTAAATAAAATCCAGCTAACATGAATAAGCAGGAGCAGGTTCCTTCTGAAGAGATCAGACTCTGGAAAAGACAGAAAAGGAAAGATAAACATGAACAGCTCTAACGCTTCCCCAGATCAGACGGCGACCAGGCCCTCTGGTCGACTGGCTGCTTCCGAGCGGCCCGGCACTCACAGCTGGGGGTCCCTGCCGTCCGCCTGCCTGAGACCAGAGGCCACCTGGCCCAGCACCTCCTCCCCTGCGGACCCCGCCCAGGGCTGCCCCCCGCTCTCCCAGGCTGGCCCACCCAGGCTCCGTGCGGCTCACACAGGACACGATGTCATCACTGGGCCAGCTGCAGGGAGGGGTCTGTCCCCAATGCCCACCCTGCTGCAGAGACCCCCACTTGGAACCTTTGACTCAAGCCCCCATGGGCCCGTGCTGAGGCCCCACCCTCCAGGCCCAAGGGGTGTCAACCCTGTTTCACATGAGGACACGGGAGCAGCCTGGTGAGGGTCCCCCACAGACTGCACAGGAGACCCAAATCTGACCCCAAGCCCCGTGCTCCCCCCGAGAGGGCCTGGGGTCCCGGAGGCCCCCGACTGTTCTCAGCGGAGCCGCTGGAGCTCGATGCCCTGAGGTCAGCAGAGAACCAGGGGCTGGGGACTTCGGGCCGGCAGGAGGGACCCCCATCCCCACATCAAAGCTGGGATGGGGCCTGTGTCCCAGCCAGGGCGCGGGGCGGGGCCGGGCCGGGCCTCCGAGGCAGGGGCCGGGGCTGAAAGGCTCACTGGACAGAGCAGGACCCCACCCGTCTCCCAAGGGCCCTGGGGCGGGGGCGGCGAGCAGCCCCTGGACTGTCGGTGACAGTGTGTCAGCAGATGTCCTGCGGGTCGCAGCCCAGGGCCTGACTAACCCGGTGGCTGGAGCAGGGCAGACGCCGGCTCCCCGGAAGGGACCCCAGGAGCCTAATGAGCTCAGCCCTCAGCGCGGCTGCTGCAGCCCTGCTCGCCTGGGCAGGCGGCCCCGGGCAAGGCGCTGTGCCCGTCTCCACAGGGCCCCGCCCGGCCTCGAGTGTGAGAAGCTGGGCTCTGTGGCAAAGCTCCAGCACAGCCTGCCCGACTCACCCTAGGAGAGCAGGGTCACGAGCGCATCCAGGAACTTGCTGCGGTCCTCGGCCTTCAGCTCAATCACTGCGTTAATGAAAGGAAAACCCCGCTGGAACAGGGCCGGGGGCGCCACTGACTCCCGCGGCCCGGCGGCAAGCCCCCCACATTCCACGCGCGCCTGGCTCCCTGGGCACTCTGCCCCACGTGGCCTGCTGAGCCCTCAGAAGGGGCAGGCTGGCCCAGCCACCCACCCGCCTGGGAGCGGGGGAGCCGAGCAGCTTGGCCCCGGAGGCCCCAGCCTGGGGAAGCTGGGGCGTCCTGCCGGCCAGCCAGCACCACCTGTCCAGTCTCAGGTCTGAAAGGGGAGGAGGGGGCTGCCGCTGGGGGGACCGCCTCCACGAGGCCGCAACGAGAGTGGCCTGGCGGGAAGACGCCAGCTCCACCCGGAGGCCGTGGGGGGAAGGCAGGTCTCGGGCCTCAGTCGCATCTGACTCTGTGACCCCATGGCCCGTAGCCCGCCAGGCTCCTCTGTCCGTGGGATTCTCCAGGCAGGAACACGAGACGGTCGCTATGCCCTCCTCCAGGGCAGCTTCCCGATCCCGGACGGAGCCCTCGTCTTTTGCCATCTCCTGTCCCGGCAGGCGGGGTCCTGCCCGCTGTGCCGCCTGGCTTGGCTGCCAGGCCTGTCTCGTGAGGGACCCCTGGCTGTGGCCCACAGGCTCCAGAGCACACGGCCCGGCAGCTCCGCAGCACGTGGGCGCCTAGCTCCCCAACCAGGGGTTCAAATCGTGCTCCCCACGTTGCAAGGCTGATTCTCAGCCACTGAACCAGCAAGGGAGTCCGTGGAAGTGGGCTTTCAAAGAGGTGACCAGGTTTCTGGGGGTCACTATGGGGGACCTGAGCTGGCCTGACGGGAACCCTTGTGGAAACGGGGGGACGCCGGCGCCGGCACACCCAGCAGAGGGGCCTCGGGGGAGCAGCCCTGCGACACCCTGACCAGCTGGCCGCCCGCACGGGGCGGAGTCCGTCTCCGCGATCTCACGCCCCCACCCGCCGTGCCGCTCTGTCACAGCAGCTTGGGCTCACTGCCCCCCGCGGTGCAGCCCCACATTGGAGAGGACAGCAGACAGGGCCGAACGTGACTCTGCCCCGCCCCGGGCGCCCGGAGGCCACGGGTGGTATGCGCGCGGGCGGCCCCCAAGGGTCGGCCCCCGCAGCCTCCACCGGGCAGTCTCGGGGGTCTGGGGGAAGTGGCCTCAGGCTGGACCGTGAGGCCGGGCCAGGGCGCAGGCCCGAGGTAGCAGGGCTGCCGGCAGGGGGCCCTGGGCGCCTCACGGGTGCCGTGTGGGGACGCTCACCCGAGAGGTCGAAGTGGCTGTGCAGTACCCGGGAGTCGGTGCCCTCCGCTGCCTTCTCAAACGCCCGGCCGAAAAAGCTGGGGGCACAGAAGCATGCTCGCCGACCCCCACCTGGGGCCTCAGGCCACTCTGGATGGCCGCTGGCCCCTCCCTGGCCCCAAGTCCAGCCCTGCTCAGCCCTTGGGCGGACGTGCCCCCAGCACCCCCCATGCCCTGCGGAGCTGTGTGGGGTGGAGTCCCAGGCACACAGGGCGGGGTGGGACGGACCAGGGGAGGGCAGGGGAGGGGGCGCAGGGTGCTGGGGGGCAGGCCCGCCCTCCTCGAGGTGGAAAAGGCCGTCCCCGGCCTGGCACTGAGGCTGGAAACCCCCAGGCCCGGTCCCTGGACCCACTTCTTCCTGTCCGAGCTGTCGGTCTCTGGGGGGATGCCCACCATAGTCACGGTGGCCTGCTCCACACTCAGGGGGGCGGCCATCACCAAGGGCAGCAGCTTGCAGCGCCGGTTCTTTGTCTGCTGGGGGGGAAGTGTTCCTCGATCACGGCCTGTGCCCGGGTGAGCGCCCCCAGCGCCCAGGAGCACCGAGACGCCCGAGTCCCAGGCTACCGCCCCAGCCTCCGGGGCCCCCAGCTGCTCCCCTCAACTGCTCCAGGTCCTGACGTGGTTGTCACCTCCTACAGGAGGCCCTCCCAGCCCCTGGCTGCTCCCCCCGACCTGCTCCAGGTCCCAAAGCGGCTGTCAACTCCCGCAGGAGACCCTCCCAGGCCCATGCCTCCCCACCTGCCTCTGCTGAACAGGACCCCAGCCCCAGAGGGGCCCCACCCTCACCGAGCACACGAAGGACTTGAGCAGGTGTCTGCTGAGCAGGCTCAGGGAGGCGGGCTTGGAGAACAGCGCCACGTCCGGGGTGCCCTGTGGGTGCAGGGCGGGCAGTCAGGGGCGTCCAGAGCGCCTGGCGGGGGGGGGGTGCGCGCAGGGGAGCTGACCTCCATGAGGGCGCAGTAGAGGAAGGGCCCCTGGGAGACGACGAGGTTGGTGCAGAGGCAGCTGGCGATGGTCTGCTGCGTGGCGCGCAGCTGCCGCTTGGCGAGCTCCAGGCCGAGGTACAGCTTGTCGAGGTTACCCCTGCAACGGCAGATGCGTGGTGGCGCCACAGGCTAGCGGGGGCACCCGGCTCCCACGTGAGAAGGAGCGACGGTGCTTATCCACGGGGATGGGCGTCACGGGGAGGGGCTCGTGTTGGAGGACAGGAGGCTGGGAGTCAGCAGAGGCGCCCTGCAGAGCTCTGACCGGGGAGGAGGGGGTGCCAGGGCCCCCACCCTTCTCCCACTCCAGGGGGCTTCCGCACAGTGGAGCAGTGAGGCCTTCAAGCGAACCTTCACACCCAGCAGGCGAGGACCCCGAAATGCCACACTGGTCCCCACCTGCCAAGACGAGGCCGTGCCTTCCACCCGCAGACCGTCCCCAGAGACCCAGCGCTTGCTAGGCACCCGCAGCACTGCCCTGCACCCGGAACTGTGACTAAGGAGCACCAGACGTTCGAGAAAGACCTGTGGCCCAAAGAAATAGCCCTAGAGGAGGCTGGGCATAGCCTGGAACCAGAGGCATGCTTGAAATGAAGTCCACTGGTGTCTTCAGAGAGATTTGGGCGATAGTGGTCGTAGACCAAGAACAGGGTGCTACAGACATGGAACAATCAGAGTCTGAGGCGTGTCTGTGGAAGGAACGATGGTTGCACCACGGAAGAGTCCCTGAAGGCTACAGGGTAAAGTCCAGAAGAGCCCTCACACAGATGAGACAGACAGCGGGAGGCAGCAGGCAACCCCGAGACTGAGAGGCTGAGCATCCTTCCAGGGGCCCAGGAGGATCTAGAAACAGACGTGTTGGGGCGGGGGCTGGGGGGACAGTGAAGACTCACCCAAAAGCTCAGCCTAGCGATGAAACAACACCCACCCCACCCACCACAGACCTCCTGCGCACCGAGAACCGGGAAGGGCCCCAAGGGCTGCAGGCGGGGTCTGGGGTGCACTTACAGGGACACAAGAGCCAAAGCGTGTGGGCCTCTGCTCGGCACCGCGGGCGGGGAGGACCCCGAATTCCGCACGAGCCAGACCAGCACCCGGATGAGGGTGGAGGACGCTGTCAGACACGCTAGGGCACAGAGCCTTTCCCTCAGCAGCCCCTTCTTCAAGACCCGCTTGAGAATCCCACTCCTGTAAAACGAGGGAGCGCAGACAGCCGAGGAGCCCGGGGGCACCGTCCGGGTGGTCGAGGGCAGGCCTAATGGCCTGGAGCTGGGGCCACAGCCCCAGGCTCTCCTGCACAGAAGGCGCTCGGGAGTGAGAGCTGGGAAACCGGATGCGGTAAAGGAGGCTCGGGGAACACAGAGCTGCACGGCCGGAAGGGATGCGGGCACTGCCCAGGTGGCTCAGACGATAAAGGGTCCTCCCGCAAAGCAGGAGACGCGGCTTCAGTCCCTGTGTCAGGAAGGTCCCCTGGAGGAGGCTACGGCAACCCACTCTGGTCTTCTAACCTGGAGAATCCCATGGACAGAGGAGCCTGGCCAGATACAGTCCATGGGGCCACAAAGAAGTGGATACAGCCGAGTGACTGACACACACACCCCCCCTGCGTTAGTGACGCTGGGATATTTCATCAGCCCAACCACGAACCACTGGTCACTAAGCTTCACCCCTTAGAAGCAACCCACAGCCACAGGTGAGACAGCTCACGTTCGGTCCTCTGCCCGCGATTCAGCATGATCAACCGTGAACCCACGGGAGCATTTTCACATCTGGAGAGGTGCGGGGGAGGGGAAGACGAGGGCCGCCAACGACCTTTCCTCACCGACCGGGGAGAGAAGACCCAGGGGAGAGGAGACCCAGACGTGAGAACGCTAAAGCTGAGAAGGAGCTAACAATAGAGGCAGCTCTGTCTGGACAGGGGGAAGGCACACAGACGGGGCTGAGCGCCCTGCTGCGGCAGGAAGTCCCCGGACAATGGCCGAGACTGGCCCACCGGCTCTAAGACGGGTGGGGACGGCCGACGGTACAGTGTCTGGACTTTCCCATACTCCTAGATAAAGACGGAGCAGCGACATTATAGAACCAGTGACCTTTGGCTCTCAGACTCACGCTCAGAACGCAGGGGAGCAACAGGCCTGCCCGTGAGCGGAGCGCAGGGGGAGGAGGCCCCCAGCTGGCCGGCAGCCGCACTGCCAGCACCGGAGCGGGGGCGGCAGGGGCGCAGAGGCCGGCGGGAGACGGGAGAGCCGGGCAGCCGCGGGCAGAGGCCCCGGGGGCCACGCGGGGCTCGCGGCAGAGGCCAGGGGCCAGGGCAGGGCCCCCGAAACAGTCAGGAAGGCCAAACGCCCAACACACGCGAAACGGCCTGATCTGGTCAGTCACGACAGGAACACGGTCAAGGAGGACGGCCTCGCTCTCCAGAAGGAAGGCTAACTAGAAAGACACGTCCTCAGAGGCCCCGAACCGGGACGTCCTATTTCGAAACAAGTCAGAAGACACTCAAAGACGGTGTGTCTCAGGAAGCGGGACAGGGGAAGGCCAGAAACGGAAGGAAAACACTTCAGAAAAGAAGACCGGACTAAAATAGAGAGGCGCCTGAAGAGGCACGGGAGGCGAGGCAGAGCCGGAGTCTAAGAGGCAGGCGGAAGGGAAGCGCGCCCCCTGAAGCGGCCACGTGTCTCCCGCGCCCCCGGGCACGCCCGCGGCCGGGGGCCTCCGCGGCAGGGCGGGGCGGGGGTGGGAGCGGCCACGTCCACTACCTGGAGAGGCTGTCCAGGGCCTGCGTGAAGCTGTCCGTCCCGGAGCCGCGCTCGGGGCTCTCCATCAGTGACATCGTGGCGAAGACCACGTCGCTGGCCAGGAACTTGTGCTTGAAGCCAAAGTGGACGCTGAAAGTCTGGACGCGCATGTCCCTCATGCTGCAGCGGGGCAAGCGTTGCGGCGGCCGTCTGCACGTGCCCGGGGCGGCCCGCGCTGGGCCAGCTCGCGGGCCGGCACCCCCGCCCCCGGCCCCCATGGATTCTCACGGCACGGCCCTTCTGGTCAGAGAACAGGTAGGGCAGGAGGCTCGCACACCAGCCCCGCAGCAGGGATGCTGAGCGCCCGGCACCAGGCCGTCAGCTCGTGGGGAGCGACAGGAGCTGGCTGTGTGTGTGCAGGGGGCGGGCGTCCAGGACGCCAGGAGCAGCCAGGCCGTGCCCTCCAGCAGGGCCAGCAGATCCGCTGGGCACACTTCGTCTGAACCCGGCCCCAGTGGGATCCCAGGGTCCAGAGACAGACAGGCCCGGCTGACTGCAAACGTCTCCATCTCGGCCCCAAGTCTAGACTTTTCAGGTACTTTGAGAGGTCCTATTTCCAACCCAAAGAGAAGGTCCCAATCATTTGCATAGTCTCATTTTTTGCATTATTCTCAGAACGTGGCTAAAACTGAAACCCTGACAAAGTTTAATCCACAGAAATTTGAGTTTACCCAAACTTATTTGCAGACTCTTCAATCATCTCCCGCAAATTTTCCTTCAAGGAAACGTCCATGGATTGAAACTTCTGCTTCACCTGTTTGAGGGGGAGGCTGGGGAGGGGGCGCTTGGTCACAGGAGGCGCGAACCCTGGCCGCCACTCCAGAAGGACCAGATCCGTGACTCCGCGGGGTGGGTGGGGGACCACATGGCGGGGCCTCGGGCGCTCACCCCACATCTGCGAGGAACTCCTGCAGCCGCTTCTGCCCGTGCAGGGACCAGAGCTTGAACCTGGCCGCCGTGTAGCATGTGTTGCAAAGGCTGTCATGGAGGGACCAGTGCTGGTAGAGCGCCAGGCGGAGGCTGGGCCCGCGTCAAGGAGCAGCGGCTGCGCAGTGGC
Source organism: Oryx dammah (assembly GCF_014754425.2). Lineage (NCBI taxonomy): Eukaryota > Metazoa > Chordata > Mammalia > Artiodactyla > Bovidae > Oryx > Oryx dammah. The sequence continues at coordinate 71,555,353 of NW_024070196.1, read as the reverse complement.
CCACACCCGCCTGCCAGCCCCCACACCACCAGCCACTCCGGGCCCTGGCGCTCCCCGATCTCAGCGGCACTCAACCCGGACAGAGAGCCTGGGAGGTGTGATGCACAGAGATCAAGGGGACCCTGTGGCCACCACCCCCCCCACCCCCGGAATCTCCAGCTCTTGCCGGCCCAAGACACTGGGCGCTCCTGGACACAGCAGAGCCTGCGCCCACAGGGCCCTCCCAAGCCTCTGGTCCTGGGGACACGGGTGGGGCGGCGAGGATACTCGTACTCGAAGGAGATGCGCGCGCAGTCCACGGAGAGCGCGTGCGCCTCATCCTCGTGCCGGTGGCTGTGCCGGGACACGTGCCGCTGCAGCGCGCCCACGTCGGTCACGTACTTCACCCTGGAGAACAGCACGCCTGGGCTCGCCGCCCCGCCCACTGGGCCCGGGGCAAACCCCCCGCCACCTCCGCTGCTGAGTGTCCACACAAGGCCACACAGGACTGGCCCCAGGCCCACGGCAGCCCCTCCTCACAGCCCCTCCAGCAAGCCCGCTGCGGCCGACCTCAGGCAGCCCGGGGACGTGCCCTTACTGGGTGATTTTGTCTTGCACCCACTGGTCTGTGAGTCCAACGATGGCCCACCTGGAGGGAGGATGCAGCTGTGAACAGGCGGGCAGCACTCACGGGCACCTCTGGCCAGGGGGTCTGACCCAGACGCTCCATTGCACCAGGCCCTCAGCAGACCCAGGTACCTCGCGGGCACCCCTGCCCTGGAGCTCACCGCCCGCCAGGGCTGCAAAGGTGCCAGGCGGCACGTGGGCTTGCTCAAACCTCACATTCAAGTTTGCTGGGCAGCAAGGCCGAGTGGTCAGCTGGGAAGGGCTGACAGCCCAGGCCCCACCCCCGGACCCTCTGTGCCCGTGAAGCTCCGCTGTCCCCCCCACCAGGCCCCTGCACAGTGCATGACGGGGCCGCAGCCAGCACTGGGGAGGGTCCCGACCCGGCTGCGGGGGGCCCGGCTGCTCAGAGGGGCCCACGCACCATAGCATGTCGCTCAGGTCCTTGGACATCAGCCATGCCAGGTCGAACATCACCATGGCAGCCTACAAGAGAGACAGGCCTGAGGCAGTGGTCCTGCTCAGGGCAGGGCCCAGCCCACGCTGCCCGGCCCCGATGTCCCATGCGGCGTTGGGGTGGGGGAGAAGGGTCCGATTGGGGGCCCTAAACCCTGTCTGCCCTGAGACTCCAGGTCTCCTTCAGCAGCTCTGAAGAGACTGGCCTCCAAGCGAGCGTCCGTTCCCACCCAGACTGCCTGCCCGCCTCCGCCCCAGCACCCTCCGCTTGCTGGAACAGAAGGACTGTCCTGTAGAGGCCAGTGGGGCCCCAGCCACACAAGGGCTCTGGAAATACGGGCTGAGAGTCAGGGCTCCAGGACCAGACCCTAAGACTAGACACAGCATGCTTCGCTGGAAATCTATTTTCTGGGGTTCCTCAAGGTCCCGAGCTGTGCTCAGCGACCTCAAGCTGACACGATGTATCTTTCGTACGAAATTCGACCCAGGACACACAGATGCTGACGGGCCTGTGCGAGCCCAGAGTCCCAGCCCCCTGCACAGACCAACAGGCGTGTTCAGTGTTTCTCACGATGAGCAGAAACAACAGATGTCATTCCCCTGGGCAGCCCTGGCCTGAGGGATGTTTCACCCAGGAGAGGCCCAGGGCCCCGCCCTCCCGGGCCACACAGAGGCGGCTGTGGGGCTGGGAGAGGCCTCAAAGCCACGCGCTGTCCTGCTCGGGTCCTGCCCGTTTTAGGACAGTGGCCACCAGAGTGCGGCCAGGACCGTGCACACGCCCGCCTGTACCCACCGATGTCCCGTGATATTCGTACTGCTCGTAGTCAAAGAGAATGTCCCTCCTGTAAGGATACAATATGCCGGGTCTTCACCAGGAAGCAGAACAGGAAGAAAACATTGGGGAAGATGCTAAAACCCGATGGAAACACGATTTGCAGGGGGAAGGGGAGTCTGGGCAACTTAAGTTTCTTTTACACGCCTACGAGATGCTTCACACAGCTGCAGTCGGTCCAATTTGTGACAGCTTGTAAACTGGAGTCTCTATACTTAGAAATTACGACAGTAAAGGGCCAGAGCATCACCCCGAATGGACAGCGTGTTTGGGAGACCTGAGGGCCGGCCTGGCCCTCGCGGGACCAGAAGCAAAACGGAGGGGCCCACACGCCATCCTGCAGGCGCTGGCCCAGAGGCGCTCAAGCAAGCCCGTGACCCTAACGTGGAGCAGAGACGGGCGCTGCTGACCCGCCTTCCCGCCACTGGACGCAGTCTCACCTCCGGGCCTCCCACTCTCTCCGCTGTCTCCTCTTCAGGGTTCGCTCTGCGATCTCCTGACCACGACAAAGAGAACAGAGGGCTGAGAAAGAGCCGGGAGCTCAGCCCCAGCCTGGGGGGGTTCTGAGCCGACGGCAGGCCAGCGGGTGGGGGGGGGGCACCAGCAGGCGTCTCTGGTGACGGCGGCGTCCCGCGTCCCGACTATTTCAGCGGCTGTGACAGGTCACCGTCGGGGACACGGGCAAAGCACATATGTGCTTTCAACTCATTTCTGACACGTGCGTGTGGATCCGCAGTGATGTCAGAACCAGCTTATAAAGGCGAGTGATGGTCCTGATGAGGGACCTTCCGGAGGGTGATGGAACGTCTCCCTATCGCATGACTTCATGCATCTGTCAAATCTCACGGAACTGTACACCTGGTGAAGGTTATTATGCAAAACCTCCAGGTTTTGTTAGTAAACTAACAAAGAACTCTTTGACCTTCCTCACAGTGCCGAGTGGCGTCCTGTACCCTGCCCTCACGCCTGTGGGACTCCCAGGCTGGTCAGAAGGGCTCAAACAGCTCAATTAAAAAAAAAAACAAATAAACCAACCCAATTAAAAAATGAGCAGGACATCCAAATAGACATTCTGCCCAGAGTCAGCGCCCACACCTGCTGTCTTCCAGCTCTGCCTGGGCCCGCATGCTCTGGGCTGACCCTTGACCTTCAGGAGTGACCAGCTCCTTAAGACTGTGGTGAAAGGCCCAAACCCACCTCCTCCAGCCGTGTGCGCTTCTCAGAGGGCTCTGACCCCTCATCGCTTTCATTTCCCGAATGTTCTTCATCCTCCTCTTCATCCCGAAAGATGTCTTCATAGGCGGGAACTTCAAGGTCATCATCTTGTTTAATGAGCAGTTTGATCTACGATTAAAACACAAAGCCATCAACCTCCCTTCTCCTTGAGGGAAAACTATCCATCACCCGTTTTCTCTCCCAGAATCTTATCTCCTGAATTTGCACTCCACTCAGTACCCAGAAAGTACGGAGCCTGCAGACGGAACGCCTGCGCAGTCACTCAGTTCTGGATAAAACACTCCCTCTTAGGCCCACACTCAGCCAGCAAAACAAACACCTTGCACCTCAGCCTCCGACCAAGGACACGGAGACCCGTGACCTCGCAGCGAGCAAGAGTCCTGTCCCTGAACGCGGTCCTTTGTGAGAGGGTTTCAGGGCTGAGGCTACTGTGGGTGCGTGCCCACGGGCGGCCCAGAGAGCTCATCTGAGAGGGCACGCCAGGCTCGCCGGGCCCCCACACGACCGTCCTGGACCCCACACCACCCGGGTAGCCAGGGAGCATCCTGCCCCATTTACAGGGTGGTGTCTCTGAGGTCCCGGTAGTCAATAAAGCCGGCTGGCCTGAGCTCCGGGTGCACTCAGAGCAGGTTCCGGACCCTGTGCCTCCTGGGTCAAGCGAGTCCCACACATGCCTTCTGAGCACCTCCGAGGGAGGTGCCGTGTTTCTCATCAGAGATGGACAAGACCAGGGCCTGTCCTCAGGCTGCTCCAGCCCCTGTCGGCAAGGGGGGGACACATGCCTTGCCAGGAACACCAGGCCTGACCCTGTGGCATGAAAGGAACAGACGGACGGACGGGCGAGCTCGGGGAGTCCGGCCTACCTGGGTGTCGTTGTACACGTTCACAACGTTGACTGGCCTGTGAGTGTCACACACAAAAAACACAGCCTCTTCATCGGGTTGAAGGATATCCAGCAGATCCACGTTCGCGCCACAGTTTATGAGGACGAAGTAGCGGAACTGGACAAAGGAGAGGGGCGCGGTGAGCAAGCACGCGGGGCAGGCCGTCTGCCTTCAGCACCAGGCCCGAGACCTGCAGGGACTCGCCCAGCCTGATGCACGGCGAGGCCCTGCTGGCAAGGGGCTCCAGATGTGGCCACAGCTGGCCTGTGCCGAGTGCTTTAACAACCCCACGCACAAGTTCATTTCCAGGACGACACTGTGAGGCGGGCACCATGACTGTCCTGCCTCCGAGGAGTAGGCAAAGGCCGAATCTCCTCTGGCGTCAGACGTGGGGTTCAGAAGATGTGGACAGACCTAGAGTTCAAATGCATGGCGGGGTCCCACCCGGCCTGTCACTCACTCTCCTGCTACAGACTCCTCTCTGTGCTGGCGGCACTGCAGCGGGTCAGATCCAGCAAGTCTGAGGCAGCTCGCATTTAACAGGCACCTGAATATTAAGTGGGGCTTCCCGGGGGCTCAGAGGGTAAAGCGTCTGCCTGACAATGCAGGAGACCCAGTTCAATCCCTGAGTCGGGAAGATCCCCTGGAGAGGGAAATGGCAACCTGCTCCCGTATTCTCGCCTGGGAAATCCCATGGACAGAGGAACCTGGCGGGCTACCGTCCACGGGGCTGCAAAGAGTTGGGCACCGCGGAGCAAGCAACACTAAACATTAAGTAAAGCCGCTCGTGACCTCCTATCACTACAGAAACTCTTTCCTTGTAAATGTGACCTGGCATAGGTCCCTCTCATGAAGACAGGAGCACCAGGTGAGGGCTTGTCTCTGCCAGACAGTCCTCGTTGCAGCCAGAAACTCTGGGACCCTCTTCCAGACAGCAGCCCCTCCCTGGGGGGCGGTGGGGTCTCAGATGTCCTGTCTCTCATCATAGCTCCATGTAGAGCTGAGACGATACTTGGTCTCTATTGCCCAAATTCCAAAGGGAGAAAGTATGTTCCTGAATTTCCAGTTGGAAACTGGGATACACTTCTTGGAAAAATAAATGTGAAATAATGGTCTAATGTAAAGTAATTTTAACCAAGCTGTATCAGAAACAACCTTCCAAATTCCAAGCACCTGCAAGTGAAATGTGTCTAAACACAAGTTCAAAGCTAGAGATTGTCCATATCCACTTTCTTGTTTTTGTTGTAATTTTCTCTCTGCGATTGGAGGGTAAGTCACCCGCACACAGAGCTCACTCTCTCTTCTGTGCGGCCTAAGAAAGTCGATAGTTAGAAATACACAGAAGCCATTGTAGAAACCCTGCATTCTTTACCACCAGCACCACTTGGGAAGCCCCATCGTAGAGACAGAAAGAGTGCTCAGTGTTAAGAAGCTGCAATTGAGAGATAAAGCCCAATATTCTCAAATGCATCTCTCATACCTGTTCTTTATGCTCTAGAAATGCAGTTTCAAGTTCTTGCCACCCAGAAACTGGGACCAGCGTATACTGCACGTGGTCACACTGGAACAGGGCCTGAAGAGAGAGTATTTTCAAACCATGTTGAAATGCACACGAAAAGAAAAAAATAAGATGGGCTGAGAGACAACAGATGCTAACGTAAGGTCAGTGAAACGTTGACGTCAGCAAGGAGGTCACGGGAACATGATAGTTCACTGAACTGTATACTTCAGCTTTGCTGACCATCGCCAAAGGAAAACACTGCTGAAAAACTTGGTATTTCTAGGTTTTCAGTGAGTAATTCCTGACCCAAGGGCCTGACCAAAGCTCATGTAAGCCTTGCTTGCGTGGCCACACGCGCAGTCATTTAGGCCTGACTCTGAAACCCCATCGACGGTAGCCTGCCAGGCTCCATGGGGTTCTCCAGGCAAGAATACTGGAGTGGGTTGCCATTTCCTGCTCCAGGGAATATTCCCGACGGAGGGATTAAACCCCCCATCTCCTGCACTGCAGGTGGATTCTTGACTGCTGAGTCATCAGGGAACCCCTGAACCGTATTTAAAACCGAACAACCACGATCTTTCCTCAGCACTGAAGAATTGATGCCTCACACTCTGGTGCTGGAGAAGGCTCTTGAGAGTCCCCTGGACAGCAAGGAGATCAAACCAATCGATCCTAAAGGAAATCAACCCTGAATATTCACTGGAAAGACTGATGCTGAAGTGCCAATACTTTGGCCACATGATGAGAAGAGCTGACTCATTGGGAAAGACCCTGATGCTGGGCAAGATCTCAGGCAGGAGAAGGGGATAACGGGTCAGATGGTTGGATGGCATCACTGACTCATGAACATGACTTTGAGTAAACTCCGGAAGATGGTAAAGGACAGGGAGGCCTGGTGTGCTGCAGTCCATGGGGTCACAAAGAGTCGGACAGGACCGAACAACGCTCTTCCCTGTCAGGCTAAGGAGTCAGCACCTCCAGAGGCCCTGATGACACCCCAGTGCCCTGCCTGTCAGATTCTTCTGCCTCGAGCCCCGGCGGCGAGAAGGCGCCCCACGTCTGCCGGTCCCTCCCAGGGCGCAACCTGGCGGGAGTCCCCGCCCCAGGCCGAGCTCCCGCCGCGCCCCTCCCCTCGCGCCTGCCCCCGGCGCCCCCGCGGCCCTCGCCGGCCCCGCCGGCAGGCCTCACCTGAAGGATCTTGCAAGCGCACAGAGCGTCCACGTCCGAGGCCACGAAGAGAAGCACCCTCTGTCGGGAGGAGAGCCGGCTGAGAGCGGCCCCGAGAACCCCGGCCCCTCCTGCCCCCACGGTCGCGCGCCTCGGCCCTTCCCCGTCTCGGAGCCCAGGAGGGGCTGACCTGGCTCTGGACCACCTCGTAGAACTCCTTGCGGAAGTCGGACACGAACATGACCGCGGCGCCTGGACACCCCGGGAAGGGACTCTGCGAGCCTGACCGCGGTCAAGACTCCCGCCAAGTCCGGGCTCGCCCCGATCGCCCGGGGCCAGCCAATCGTGACTCAGGTCCCCGCCTCTCCGCTCTTCTGATTGGCCCCGCTTTTCTGATTGACACTTAGGCTCCGCCATTCACGACAGGACTACTCCGGCCCGCCCCTAGAGGATCGTCCTCCACCGGCTGCACGCGCTGCGGTCGCGCAAGTCCCAAGCGACTCCGATTCTCCAGACCCCCCCTACGCTCCGTACACTTTACTTTGGGGGGGGGGGGAAAATGCCCGCTCCCGCCTCCAGCTGGAATCTCCAGGTTAAAGAAACCTCGCCACAAATTAAATTCCTGTGCACTTCAGGAATTCCCTGAAGCAGGAAATGGCCCGGGAAATTCCGGGGACGGAGGAGCCTGGGGGCTGCAGCCCGTGGGGTCGCAGAGTCGGACACGACTGAGCGACTTCACTTTCACTGCCCTTCACTTCAGGAACGCCCAGGTGCCTCCGTGGTAGAGAACGCGCCTGCCAAGCAGGAGACGCGCGCTCGAGCGCTGGAGAGGGAAATGGCAGCCCTACGGAGAAGCCCGCGGGCCGCGGAGCCTGGCGGGCGGCAGCCCTGGGGTCGCAACTCATCAGACAAGAGACACGCCGGGAGAGGGCGGCACTGAGGGCGTCGAGGGGCGCGGCCGAGTTCCAGGGCGGAAGTGCGGCCTCGGCGGCGTCTGCAGCGGCTGCGGGCGCGCCTGCGTGGCGGGAAGGGGCGCCGTCAGCCCGGTTGCACTCGCGGAAGGCGCTGCCGGGTTAGGGAGGCGTATAGGGACGCGCGCGCCGGAGGCGCTTCTGATCTTCGCGCTTCAGCCGCGCTGGCTCGCGCAGCGTCCGTGCGCGCGCCTGCCCCGGAAGTGCTTTCCGTCAGTTCCGGCGACCCCAGGCTTCCGGCGCAAAGCGGCTGGGGCGGCTGCCGCTGCGCGGGGGCGTCGGCGGCCCGCACCAGCAGCGTTTCCCGGCACCGCGCTCTGCCCCGGCGCGGCGGAGGCGTCCACTATGGTGGGTGGCCGGGCGTGCAGGCCTGCCGCGGCGGGCGGGCGGACGTGGAGGCCGCAGAGGCGCCGGGTCGCCCGGCCTGAGTCCGCCGACGTCCGGGACTGCGCGCGATCTCGCGGGTGTAGACCCGTGTCGGCTTCCCGCGGAGAAGCGCGGGGTCGGCTTGGGGGCTGTGGGCGTGAGAGGCGAGCGCACGGGCCGGTCCCGAGAGCTCGGGCCTGCCGGCCCAGCGCACCGGCCAGCGCGGCCCCGAGACCCCTCGCCCGTGGCGCCGGCTCGGGAGCGCACGGTTCCGGGCGGCGCGCCGGGTCGGCCACGGACGCTAGGCCTTAGGACTGCAGGCTGGCCTACCCGCTGGGCTGTGTGAGCCCCGTGCCGCCCGGTTTACCGCCCCCGAGTGTGTCAGTGTTGGGAGCCCTCCTCCCAGCCCGGAACACTGCCGGGCGCCGCCCGGGTGCTGGCGCCGGGGTCGTGCAGGGCAGCGGGGCGGGGACGAGAACGCAGGGCTTCGGTGGGGAGGGTGCCGAGACGTGAGGAGGCCCCCAGCCCACTTCCTCCGTTCATCCCCAACGCCCTGTGTTTGCTAGGCTTCTGGCTCAGATTTTGTCCAACGGAGAGTCTTGCCTAGAAGGAGAGACACGGTTTGGAAAACTCCCTTGCGGCGCTGCAGGGAGTGGAGAACCGTCCGTTTTAAGCAGGAGCTGCGTTTGCCGTCTGTGGAAGACAGTTGGCCCAGCCTGCTCGTTCTGGAATTGCTAGTAAACTATTTCATCAGTACCGGACTCTGCTTTTAACAATGTGTGCTTAGAATCCGGTCAAGACATGCTGTTTTGTTAAGGTGTTTATTTAACTTGTAAAAACCGTCTGCTGTAGATTTAGCACTGAAGCCATCTGTAAGTGTACAGCTCGTTGGTGTAAAGTATATTCCTGTTGTTGTGCCGTGGACGTCCAGAACGTTTCGGTCTTGAAAAGTTGAAAGTCTGTCTCTGTGGAACAGTTGCCTCTCCTGCCAGCCCGTGGCAGCCACCTTTCTCCTTCTGTCTGAACTTGACTGCCTTAAGTGCCTCCTGTAAGGGGACTCCTACAGTGTTTGTCCTTCCCTGTCTGGCTCATTTGACTGAGCACGGTGTCCTCAGAGTTCATTATCATTGTCACACGTGTTGGAATTCCCTCCCTTTTTGTGGCTGAACAACGTTCCATTGTGTGAATGGATCCCGTTCTCTTTATTCATTTGTCTGTCGGTGGGCATTGGGATAGCTTCCAGCCCTTGGCTATTGTGAAGTGCGCTGCTGTGAATATGAGTGGACGTCTCTATTTTCAGACCCTACTTCCGATCCTTTGAGCGGATACCCTGTTGTGCGGCTTCATGTTCTTCCACTGCGGCCCCTCACAGTAGTCACAGTACCCTGAGAACGCCCTGGGTTGCTGGGCAGCCTGAGTTCTGAGCCTCCCTGTAACCTGCAGTTTGAGAGCTGGGAACTTATGTCTGTGGTGGCACCGTGTCTAGGCTTCACTTGTGTGTGGGAGGGAGGGGTGTGGTGTGATGGAGTGCCCCACGAGAGGGGTGTGAGCCCTGGGCCTGGGTGGAACAGAGGAGGTCCAGAGAAGGGTCAGGGTGGGTGGGGGGCTTCTGGTTCCTGCGGAGGATGCTTTCCTGATCGTCCTCTTAAAGCAGTGCCCCCAGCTCTCGGTTCCCTTTCCCTCTCTTGTGCTGAGAGCGCTGCCACCCAGATGGTTTCCTGGGCTTGTCTCCCTGGTCTTGAACGTTGCCTCTGCCAGGACAGAGGTTGGAGCTGTTTGGTTAGTGGTGTTTCCCTGGTGCCTGGAGACCAGAGCCCAGCCGATGGTGGCACTCCTGAACACGGGAGGAGAGGAGCGTGGTCGGGGGCGGGGACGCGGCCATCACGGGATCCTGGGGCCTGCTGGTGGGGGACTCGGGCTGGAAGAGGGGGCACCATCTGAGAACCACGGGGACGATCTGGGCGGCAGCTGCTGGGAGGCGCACCAGACTCCTGAGAGGTGGCGGCTGGGCAGTCTTGCTCTGGCCATCTGGCTGCAGACGGGAGGACCGGGCCTGTCTCCTGCGCTGGCTGCAGCGTCTCTTTCCTCCCCCAGTTCTCTTTCAACATGTTCGACCACCCGATCCCCCGGGTCTTCCAGAGCCGCTTCTCCACGCAGTTCCGCTGCTTCTCCGTGTCCATGCTCGCGGGGCCCAACGACAGGTCAGACGTGGAGAAAGGAGGCAAGAGTACGTGCCGCCTTACTGTGACTCGCAGCCCTTCCCCCCCCAGCCTGCAGGGCCCTAGTCCTCAGCAGCCCTCATCTGCATGTGAACAGGATCTGGTCACGTCAAGGTGTCGCAGCCCGGGCCGGCTGAGAGGCGGGGTGAGGGTCCTGTTGTGATCACCTTCCCGGCTGAGGGCCGTGTGCTTCTGTCAGACAGCTCCCAGCCGGCCAGCTCTGCTGTGACACGTCAGTGTGAAGTTCTGCCTGCCCCACTCGTCACCCTGAGTGCTTCCGTGCAGTCGGAACAGAAAGCGCACTCCGGGTTTTGTTCTGTTCCGGTAGTTTTCCTGCTCTTAACGTGTCATAAACATTCTTTCCACAGTAATTATGCCGCCCTCAGCCCTCGACCAGCTCAGTAAGTACTTGCTACCCGACTTGAGGACAGAGATGCCGTGAGTGTGGGCGCCGGGGCCACACGGGAGCCCCTCAGCATCTGGGCAGAGGCCCCTTCAGCAAGGCTGGTTGGGGGCCGTCCCTGAAGGGTGCTCGCTGGGCTGGGAGGCTGGGGCCTGCAGGTGCTCCTCTGACAACCCCAACCCAGGTCCCATGGAGACGAAAGGCGGGTGTGAGCGCCAGGGCCGTTCACGCTGCTGGGGTAGCCGATGGCCTTGGCTGGAGGCTCGGGGTCTTCCCCTCAAGGACGGAGGCGGCCCCGGGAGGACGCTGCGAGCAGGCCTCTCGTCTCCCTGCACCTCCTGCCTCAGCTCCAGCCACAGTTCTGAGTCCTCCACCCCAGGAGCTGCCCGCCACCCCAGGAGCTGCCCCCCACCCCGGCCTGCCTCGTAGCAGGAATGGGAAAGGCCACACTGTTCTCCCTCCCACGACCCCTCCTCCAACGGGAGCCACTCGAGACCTTACACCCCAGCCCCACTCCTGGAACTAGGGAGACCCCGACCACAGACACCGAGTCCCTTGGGGCGGGGGGTCCACGCTGTGTAGGGCGCACGCTGGGCAGCTCAGTGGGGGCCGAGTGCTGGCTTGGGCTTTGCACCTTGCCTGACCTGACCCCAGACTAGCGACTTTCTGGATTGGCGTCCTCACCTCTGAACAGGACACACGGAGCCGTCTGTGTGACTGCTCGGGGGCAGTGTGAACCAGATCCTGTTCACATTCCTGGATGGTGCCTGTGGTGTGTAAACAGCCAGGGCCCCGTGGCACCGGGTAGGGGCAGGGGCTGGCCCTTAGCGCCAGCTGCAGCCGCTGTACCCGTGGAGGGAGGCCTCGAGTTGTGCTCTGCTCAGCCGCGTTGGGGGGTGAGTAGACCCAGGGCACGGCCCTTAGGCCCAGGTATCACAGAGGAGGGGCCGGCCTGGAGCCTGACTCGTGTGTGGAGCTGACCCAGGACTGAGAGCAGGTGTGTGGGCACACAGACATGAGAGGAGGCTCAGGGGTCGATCGGACAGGGCCTTAGGCCAGTGCTGGACAGACCTCGTCAGTCATGGGAGGAACTGTCCAGTGAAATCCTGTGGGTAGAGAAGGTGAGGGGGTGCAGCAGGCTCAGGTACCCCAAGGTGCTTCTCGAAATCACAAGGTGAAGTTTGAAAATTACTGGACTGAGAAACACGGGGGTCTCTTCAGTGGCAAGAATCTCAGACCCGAGGTTGGATTCCTGATCAGTCCGTTCACCCTGACCCACCTCAGTCCACTGCACAGCTCTGCAGCCCAGGGCACGCTGGTGACGAGGGCCCGGTGCCTGAGGCACCTTGTTCCTGCTACCCCACCCCGGGCGCCCAGCTTCACACCTCCCCCACCCCCCCAGCAGCCTCCCTGGCAAGAGCGTCTGGGCACTCTTGGAGGTGTGCTGTTGGGCCTCCTGACTTTTCCCAGCACCTGGTCGATGTGCAAACTGAATAAGTGTGCAAACACGTGACTTTCTAGAGCTGGGATTTCAGACAAGCGCCCGTGTAAGTGGTGCTGTCTCAGCAAATGGCAGCTCTAGCCGGAGCGCAGGGTCCGCTGGGTGGGCAGATGCGCGAGGCTCAGCCCCATGAGGGTCCTAGCGCCTGCCACGGGTGGGGCTTCCCCAGGGAGGGCCTAGGGACAGGGTTTCTCTTCCTGGAAGAAGCTGAGCCTCATCCCTCGCCCTTTTCAGGCCGACTCAACATCACCTACCCCATGCTGTTCAAGCTGACCAACAAGAACTCGGACCGAGTGACGCACTGCGGCGTGCTGGAGTTTGTGGCCGACGAGGGCATCTGTTACCTCCCGCACTGGGTGAGCAGCCGGGCCGCGCAGCCCCGCCCAGGGCGGCTGGCGCGTGTGGCCGTGGACGCGGCGCGCCAGGACCCTGCTAGAGACCGCACCTGTGCTGTTAGACCACCGTTTCCTGGGTCCGGCTTGTCTTAAGTGATGGAGCAGGAGTATTTTCAAATGATCCGAATACGGAGTTCTAGCTTTTTAGTCCGTGCTCTTCTCCCTACCGTGTGTGTTTGCATGCGTGCACCTGTACCTGAGTGTCCAGAGCACTCAGCCACGTTGCCGTGGGAGCGAAGCCTCTCTGCACCCAGGCTGGCCCCGTGCTGTCCACAGGCCGGCAGAGCCGCGCCTGCACCGCAGGGCGGGGCCCGTGGCAGCTAGGAGTGCTGGGGGGGTGGCGCTGGGCCGCAGCGTCCCCAGTGTGAGGGCCCCACGGCTGCCCCCTGTGTCCCTTTGACCTTCAGCACTGTCTTCTGTGACTGCCAGCGCTCGCAGTGTTGTAGGTGCTCTGAGGGCCCTTGTTTTTACAAGGTCTTACCTGGAAATGCAGTGTCCCCGACGGTGTAGAAAGGCTGGCCTGGGGCCTTGGGGGTTGAGTGAAGTGGGTGGCGGTCCCTGCGGGAAGGCTCTGGCCTGAGGAGGCCTGGAGCTGGCAGTCGGGGCCTTGCCTGCCGCCCTTCCAGTGACTGGCTGCCCCAGGTGTCCCCGCAGTCCCCCCGCCCCGGCCGTGCCCCTACTGCGTCCCCTCTGCTCCCCTCCAGATGATGCAGAACCTGCTGCTGGAGGAGGGCGGCCTGGTTCAGGTGGAGAGCGTCAACCTGCAGGTGGCCACGTACTCCAAGTTCCAGCCGCAGAGCCCCGACTTCCTGGACATCACCAACCCGAAGGCCGTGTATCCTTCTGAAGACGCACGAGTTCTTTGCGGGCCGAGCTGTGCAGGCGGCGGGTGACAGCTGGCCTCCGTGGGGTGTGCCTGCCGCGGGGCCGCACAGTAGGCGTGATCGACACTGACTTGGGAGCGTTGGTGCTGGGCCGGTGAGTCCACATGGCGTGGGGGCCCGGATGAGCGTGCTGGGCGCTCTGCGGACCCCGCCCGGGGGCAGCTGTGCCTCCCGCCAGGGGCCCTGGCACAGAGCCCAGCGGCGCGCCTGCAGCCGTGCGTTGTGCCTGGCCTCGGTCTTCAGTGCAGATCAGTAGATTGCTGAGGAGGAGGCGTACTGTGCTCGGGCATTCTTCCCTTGTCTGGGTACTCAAGGTGACTCAGGTTTAAGAACCGTGTAGTAGTTTTTAAAGAAAGGGCTTACAGGCTACTTTTTGTTTTAAAATTGTTACTATTAAATGTTTTTAGTCCAAAACATATGGCAGAATACAAGTGACTGCCCAAAACGTAAAACAGCAGAAGTATAAATGAAAAATCTTCACTTTCGAGGCAACTTTACCTATGTTTCATTCCACATTTTTTCTATAGGGCTTTTCAGATCCTCTCGTTGAGGTGTAATATACACGCAGTGACGTGCACGATTCAGCGAGTTTGGCTCATGTGCCCCCAGGAGTGTGGCTCTGCCCGCTTCTTCCTATCTTCAGCCGACCCCTGGCCCCAGACACCTAGCTGCCTCCCACCTCAGAGATCTGCCTTTCTCAGGGTTGGGGGCCTCTCACTGTCCCAGGGCTGGTTCTTTCCCTCAGTGGAGAGTGAGGGTCACCCCGTTACCACGTGTTAGAGATGCTTCCTTCTTGTTACTGAATCATCGCCCCAGCTCGGCACACGACTGTTCAGTACACAGGGTGGCCTGATGCTGCGAACCCCCTGTGGGCACTTGTTTCAGGAGTGAAGACTCCGTCTTGCTCTGTTGGCCTTGACCGTGTGTGTCTACAGGTTAGAAAATGCATTGAGAAACTTCGCCTGTCTGACCACTGGGGACGTGATTGCCATCAACTACAATGAGAAGGTGAGTGTCTCGGCCCCTCGCGTGCAGGGGCCTCGAGGCCGTGAGCATGAGCCCGCTTCTCACGCTGTGAGAGCAGACGCCAGTTACACACAGACACACACACACTCACTCTTCAGGGCCGGACGCCGGCTGCTCTCTGACAGTTTCCCTCGTGAGACATGCAGTCCTAAGAGTCATTACTGTTCAGTTTTACGGACTCTGAGTCACACTCTGTATCTTTTCATGAACTAAGACGTAGTCTTGTCCCTCTAGCTTCGTGGGGACATTCCCGTTGTTGCCTGTCTTAAGCTTTTTGGCTTACAGGCCATCTTAACATCATTGTCCTTAAAGCAGCAGAAAAAAATTTAATGATAAAGTGACTTTTTTGCATGGTAAGGGAAGGACAGTTACTCAGGTGTGCATAGACTCGAAATCCACGTCAGGGTCTCCGTTTTTGGAAGTATGGAGACTGGATCCTCCAAAGGGCCCTTCGGAGAAGACTTGGTAGCCTGTGCTGAGGGCTGGTCGGCCATCTGTGTGTGGCGCAAAATCTGGGTCAGGGCCTCCCCAGGAACCTCGGCCCCTTGAAGGGGCCTAGTGGACGCTGAGGAGCCTTGTGCCAGGCTCTCTGGAAGCAGCAGCCCAGCTTTGTGGTGCCCTCGGGGCGGCTGCAGGCTGGAGGGCAGCCGTCCGGTTTGTTTCTTCCAGCTCTGGTGCCACCAATGGAGGTTTCACGGGCCACTAGTTAGCTGTGACCTGCAGTTAGGGAGCACAGCTGTAGACAAAGGGGAGCACGTGCCCTGGAGCACGGACACGAGTGTTCACGCAGCCTCGATCACAGCAGCAGCAGTGCCCGAGGCCACCGGGCAACACAGACTCACTTCTGTCACTCACTGGGGGGCCTGCAAGCCAGGCAAGGGGTGTTGAGCCTTCTCTCTGTGCTGGGGACCTGGACCTCCCGTTCAGTGTTCTCAGTGGTGGAGCTGTCTCAGCTGTTCATCACAAAAGCAAGACACTCACTGGGCAGAGAGAGAGTCTGAAACACGCAGGAGAAGCCGCTGGGCAGAGAGAGAGCCTAGAGCAGCGCAGGAGAAGCTGCTTCCTGCTCCTCCCCCTGTGAGTCGGTCGCGGTCTCCACACAGAGGCTCGTCCTCGACACCACAGCTGGCTTTCAGCCTCCTTTCCTCCTGGCTGCCTGGGAAGCGCTGCCCCCTCTGCCTTGTATGGGAATCGCGGCATTCACGTAACCAGTCTGGTGCGGGCAGCCTCAGTGCACCCCACGATGAGCCGTGCTGGAGCCAGCGCGCTCAGCACCGTCTCACCCAGCGTTTAGCTCGTTACCTGCTGGCAGTTAATTCCTGGGAGTGAACTTTCCTGGGATAGACATTTGGTCTTTTGCAGTTAGCTGGCTAACTGCCTTGTCAGGTTGGAGTCATTTACGAGGGTGACCAGCTGAGGGACAGGCCGGGGGGCGCGCCCACTCCGCTCTCCACAGCGGGAGGTGTGGCCGGGGAGGCTGTCGTCAGGGGAGTGAGCGTGTGCGGGGCCAGGCGTGCCGACACAAGTGTGGGCCCAGAGCTGCCAGCAACCAAGCCCTTCTCTCCCGCCAGATCTATGAGCTGCGGGTGATGGAGACCAAGCCGGACAAGGCCGTGTCCATCATTGAGTGTGACATGAATGTGAGTGGCTGTGGGAGGAGGGGTGTTGGGGCCCTGTCGGCCGGTGCCCTGGGGAGGTGCCACGTGGCCCCTGGGATTGCTGGGGAGCGGGCAGCAGATGCTTCCAGACCCCCCGAGGAGGCCACTGACCTGTAACCAGTGGCACGGCTGCCGTCGGTCCTGAGAAAGCCAGCACGTCAGCCCTGCCAGGGGCCCATCTCCTGGGAGGCTGAGGTGGGGCTGCTCCATTCCAAGGAGGGGGCTTGGTCCCCACAGCGGCCCAGCGCGCCAGGTTTCTGGGCAGGATGCCCATCAGAGGGGTTCCATCTGCCCGGGTCCGTGTATATGGCATTCTTGAAATGGCAGCCTTCAGGAATGGAGAGCAGAGGAGAGAGAGAGAACACTGGGGAGGTCTGGACGTGGCCGGGTCGTGGTGCCAGGGTCATGGTGCCAGTCTCGCGGTGACTAACACGGGACCGTGGAGGAAGTGGGCCCACGTGGCCCCAGCTCAGAGGCTGCGTGCGGCCCCGCCTCACGGTGCTCTCCTCCCGGGTACAGGTGGACTTCGACGCCCCCCTGGGCTACAAGGAGCCGGAGAGGCAGGCCCAGCACGAGGAGTCAGCCGTGAGTCGCTCCCCGCATCCCTCCCCAGCTCTGCGCACCCGCCGCGGGGCTCCGCCTCTGCGGGTGCTGATGCAGCCGTGCTCTCGCCACCCAGCCCCGCTCCCGGGCCCCGCGTGTCCTGGCTGCCCGGTGCCGGCAGAGGGGCAGTGAGGGTCCCGGGAAGGGCTGGGGCCCCACTGAGAAGCCTGTCCTGCTTTCCTGTCCCTCCAGGAAGGCGAAGCTGACCACAGTGGCTACACCGGGGAGCTGGGCTTCCGCGTGAGTGCCGCCCCCTGCCTGTCGGGGACGCCCCGGGGACCCCAGCCCGGCCGGGGCCCCCCACACACGTGCACCCGGCACCTTCTCAGTCTCCAGACCCTTCTCCGTTCTCTTCTGGATCCTCCCAGCAACTGCCAGGCAGCCCCGACTTCTTAAAAACTACTCGCCTACCAGAAAGTAGCAGTAGGGCCGCAGACGCACAGAAGCCCTTCAGGGCTCACCAGCCGTGACCTCTGCTGTGGCCTCTGGACCGCGTCCCGCGGCACATGGTGGCCCCCCCGCCCTGCTGCCGTCCCTGGGAGAGCAGGGGGAGCGTGGGCGAGGCTCAGCCTGGGCTCGGGAAGCCGGCTGCAGGGCTGAGCCGTGGGCAGCCAGTGCCCTGGGTGGCACGGCGGCGGGGGCTCCCCTGAGCTCACGGGGCCCGGGGGCGGGGAGCTGGGCGCTGAGCTCCCGAGGCGGTGCCTGCCCACGCCCTGCAGTGCTGCCCCTGCCCCAGACCCCGCTCACCCCACGTCTGCTCGCCTAGGCCTTTTCCGGCTCCGGAAACAGACTGGACGGGAAGAAGAAGGGGGTGGAGCCCAGCCCCTCCCCAGTCAGGCCTGGAGACATCAAGAGGTGGGTGTGCTGGCCCCAACCCAGCCCCCGGTCCAGGCCCCCGCCTGCCGTGCTCTGCGGGGTCGCAGGCGCTGCCCCACCACCAGGCCCGCCCAGCTGCCCGCAGGCCTCCTCAGCCCTCTGCCCTGCCCACAACCCGGCCGTCCCAGCTCGTGCCGTCAGTGGCTGCCTGGCCACCTCTCCCGGTCGTTTGGTCCAGGGACTCAGGGCAGAGTCCTGGCTCTGGTGGTCCTCAGGGCTGAGCTGCGTCCCCATTGGATCATGTGAGATGCCGCAGACGAGTCTGCGCCCAACCTCTTGGGGAGTGAAGTGCGTGTGAGTGAGAGGCTGGAGGATGCTGATGTGAGCCCAGGAGACCCTGCCCCGTGCCCTCTGCTCCCCCTGGAGTTGGCAGGGAGGCGCCCTCTGGCTGGCACGAGGTGCAGTGGGTACAGCCTCGAAGCGGAAGGGAGGCCCTGCTTCCTCTCTGTGCTTACAATCGGACTCTAGTCCCTTCTGGCGCCAACGTTTCTTCTGCTCTCTCTTTATAGAGGAATTCCCAACTATGAATTTAAACTTGGCAAGATCACGTTCATCAGAAACTCACGTCCGCTGGTCAAAAAGGTTGAGGAGGTGAGTGTTTGATGAGTCATGACAAGTTTTCTCGGCTACTGGTGACAAGGGGATTCTCGCGAATGAGGGTCTCCTTTTGTGTTCTCCATCCCGGCCCTCCTCCCCATGGGCTGGCTGTCCTGCTGAAGCCGTGTGGACTCTGCCGGCTCTGTGGTGGGGATGGGTGAGGGCTCAGCTCCTCGCCCTCCTGTGCGGGTCCGGCCCAGGCTCCGTGTGCTGTGCGCTGAGATCTTTAAGCCCCGGGTCGGTCTTGCAGGGCAGCTGCTGTGATCGTCTGCCTCTCACAGACCGGAGCATGAGGGCACTGGGGTCGGGGCGGGGTGGTGTTCAGGGTGCCCAGGCCTCGGGCAGAGCTGACCACTGAGCAGCCGCCCCAGCGCCTCCACACTCCAGACATGCCTCCCTCGGCCCAGGGCAGGGAGGGGAGGTTTCGCCTTACGGGCCCTTCTCCTGGGAGCCAGGAACTGGCTCAGAAGCCCCGCACAGCCTGCCGCCTGGCCGCTGTGACTGCTGGCGGTTTGGGTTTGGGTTAGGTGGTTAGCCCCACCTCAGACCCTGGTCTCCTGGTTTCCTTCTCGAGGCTCGGTCCCCTGGGGGCCAAGAGGGGTTCAGAGACCCACTTAAAGCCCTTCCTGGCCTTAACGCTCATCACGTTGACACCATGTTGGGACCTTGCTAAGCTGAGAGGAGCTCACATGGTCCCCCCACCAGGCATTTGCTCGCCCCAACCCAGCTGCTGGCCATGCCTGCCAGCCTCGGCATCCTCTGGCTCCTTCGTCCCTGACCATCGCAAGGGTGGGGAGACGGGTGTGCACAGACACGTCCACGCCGCAGTGTGTGCTGGGGGTGGCCGGCAGGTGCACTCCCGCTGCCTGTCCTGGGACACAGGTGGCGCACTCACAGGGGTCGTGGGGGAGCCCCAAGGAGACCAAGGCCCCTGACTGGGTCGCCGCAGCCCTGCTGGGGCGGGGGCAGGGCCTGTGCTGAGGACCAAGCGTGTGTCCCAGCGTACTCGGCCCTGTCCCCAGGAGAAGGGCCGAGCATCACGGTCCCTGGAAGGCCCTCAGCCTGGCAGTGGTCGTCTGTCCCTGGTGTCCGCCCCACCCGGCTCCCGTGCACAGGCTGGGCTGGCTGCAGCTGGAGGAGCTTTGCCAGCGGAGCCCAGGGGAGGTCCCAGCCCACTCCCCCAGAGTGAAGACTGCAGTCGGAAGGCTTCCCTTGCCAGCGCCCCAGTCCCGGGAGCTCAAAGACACCAAAGGAGCAGGAAGCACCAGGGAAATAACTCTCCCAGACGGGGCCTTCAGGCCTCCAGCCAGTGAGCGGAAACAGCTCCAGGGTGGGGCAGAGGGAAGACCCTAAAGCTTCCAGGAGGTGGAGATTCTGCCCTGGGTCAGGAACAGCAGTGGACACGGTGCAGCAGGGTCCTCAGACTTTTGTGCCTGGTTCCTGAAAATTGCTGTGCCGAAGCCCTCCCCCTAAGCCTGAGCGCGATTGTGTTTGGAGGCACGGCCTTTCCAGAGGTGAGGTGGGACGAGGCTTTAGGTGGGTCCTGTTCCACGCCAAGGAGATGCGGACACCCCAGGGAAAGGCCTGTGAGGACGCAGGGGAGAGGCAGCCACCTTCCAGCCACGACCGGGGCCTCCGGGGAAGCCACACTGCTGGCCCCTGGGCCTCGGGGTCTGTGCCTTGCTGTGAGGAGGTGTGTCTGTGCTCAGGGCCAGCCTGTGGTGGTGCCCAGCAGTCTCACACCAGCCCCATCAGTGAGCTGCGAGAGGAGAGAGGTTCTCAGTTATTTAAGAGCTCCCTGAAAGGCCGGCTCTGTGCCCTCTCAGGAGTCTGCTGTGTCACACCACTGAAGCGAGGGACTAGAGTCGAAACAAGAGAGCCTGCCACCCTGGAAGCAGGGCCTCCCCACGGCTGTGTGCAGCCCTGGAGCGCGGCCCGTGCAGGCAGGGGACAGCCCCGAGCACCTGGGAGACAGGCTCCTCAAGTGGTGAGGTTGGAGGGGCCCTCCTGCGGCCGGTGTGTGCACGCCAGAGAGGCCAGGCTCCGGTGCCAACCGTGGGGTGGACGCAGGCCCTGCAGGGAGGGAGTGCTGCTTGGCCCGGTCTCGGCGTGCCCTCACGTGGCCGCCACCACGAGAAGCCTGCGCAGGGCAGGGGAGAAACACCAACTGCCCCAGGAGGTGGTGGTTGTTCGCTGGGAGCCCGGGTCCTCTTCAGCGGCAGTGTCTCCCTGACTAGCAGCAGAGCTCGTGGACAGTTACTTGCTGTTTTCACAGCTTCTGGAAAACAGTCTTTGTGCTGGGAGGAGAATACCTTGGTAGACTGAGGGCTGCTGAGTCACCATTCTGCCGAGTGCTCCTGTCTGCCGAGGAGCTGAGCCTCTAGGGGAAGTCAAAGCTGTGTGCAGAGACGCTGAACTGCTCACCAAGGCAGCTTCAGTGCTGCAGAGCTGGAAATAACAGCGACGTGGGCTGGAATTGGTGTGAGAAGAGAGACGTGTGGCCTCAGATGGGGCAGTTGTCTGCGGAGGCACACAGCAGGGACTGGAAGTGTGTTTTGGGGTGGTTTTTCTTCTAGGGGAAGAAGGCTGTGGTGGAGTAGTTACTCTGGCTTTGTTTTCAGTTCAGCAGGTGATGATTTACATTTGTAGGAATAAAGTGGGAGTAAGGAGGATGGTGGGACGGTACCTGAACCAACAGAATAAAGCATTTCTAGTAAACTCCAAGGAGCTTCTGAAGACGGTGTTTTCTCCTCACAGGATGAAGCCGGAGGCAGATTCGTTGCTTTCTCTGGAGAAGGACAGTCATTGCGTAAAAAGGGAAGAAAGCCATAAGCTGGGACTGATGACTGATTGGAGAATAAAATAATTGCAACATGCTGGCTTTTCGTTACTGGCTCTGAGGGTATGCTCCGTCACTTTGGGTTTGCATAGAGTCACCTGGAAGAGGGCAGCGGGACAGCGGCTGTGTGCGGGATCTGGGGGAGAAAAGGCCTCTGGGGCCCCTTGGGGGGCCTCTCCTCATGCCCAACTCACTGCTCAGCTGGAGCAGGGCACCCCAAACTCACTGCTCAGCTGGAGCAGGGCGCCCCAAACTCACTGCTCAGCTGGAGCAGGG
>NW_024070196.1:71523524-71534050 GCF_014754425.2 Oryx dammah | reverse complement strand
TCAGCTGGAGCAGGGCGCCCCAAACTCACTGCTCAGCTGGAGCAGGGTGCCCCAAACTCACTGCTCAGCTGGAGCGGGGTGCCCCAAACTCACTGCTCAGCTGGAGCAGGGTGCCCCAAACTCACTGCTCAGCTGGAGCGGGGCGCCCCAAACTCACTGCTCAGCTGAAGCGGGGTGCCCCAGTTCCTGCTGAAAACAGTGAAGGGGCTGGATTGCTCCAAGTTGTGCTTTTTTTTTTTTTTCCTATTTATCCTTTTCCCAGGCCATACTTTAGCTGTTGCCTTTGGGCTGAAAAAAGTGGTTTAAATAAACAGTGAACATCCCATTGCGCTGGCTGCAGTTTAAGTATCTGAGGAAGGTGTTTGTTTATTTTACATGTTGATTTTTTTTTCTCCTAAAAAGCCATGCCTCAGAAGGAAAACCTGGTTTAGAAGCATTTCTGCTTTTCAGTTAAGTCGCTCAGTCATGTCCGACTCTTTGCGACCCCATGAATCGCAGCACGCCAGGCCTCCCTGTCCATCACCAACTCCGGGAGTTCACTCAAACTCATGTCCATCGAGTCCGTGATGCCATCCAGCCATCTCATCCTCTGTCATCCCCTTCTCCTCCTGCTCCCAATCCCTCCCAGCATCAGAGTCTTTTCCAATGAGTCAACTCTTCACATGAGGTGGCCAAAGTACTGGAGTTTCAGCTTTAGCATCATTCCTTCCAAAGAAATCCCAGGGCTGATCTCCTTCAGAATGGACTGGTTGGATCCCCTTGTAGTCCAAGGGACTCTCAAGAGTCTTCTCCAACACCACAGTTCAAAAGCATCAATTCTTTGGCCCTCAGCCTTCTTCACAGTCCAACTCTCACATCCATACATGACCACAGGAAAAACCATAGCCTTGACTACACAGACCTTTGTTGGCAAAGTAACGTCTCTGCTTTTCAATATGCTATCTAGGTTAGTCATAATTTTTCTTCCAAGGAGTAAGCGTCTTAATTTCATGGCTGCAGTCACCATCTGCAGTGATTTTGGAGTCCCTAACAGTAAAGTCGGACACTGTTTCCACCGTCTCCCCATCTATTTCCCATGAAGTGATGGGACCAGATGCCATGATCTTCATTTTCTGAATGTTCAGCTTTAAGCCAACGTTTTCACTCTCCTCTTTCACTTTCATCAAGAGGCTTTTTAGTTCCTCTTCACTTTCTGCCATAAGGGTGGTATCATCTGCATATCTGAGGTTATTGATATTTCTCCCAGCAATCTTGACTCCAGCCTGTGCTTCTTCCAGTCCAGCATTTCTCATGATGTACTCTGCATATAAGTTCAATAAGCAGAGTGACAATATACAGCCTTGATGTACTCCTTTTCCTATTTGGAACCAGTCTGTTCCATATCCAGTTCTAACTGTTGCTTCCTGACCTGCATACAGATTTCTCAAGAGGCAGGTTAGGTCGTCTGGTATTCCCATCTCTTTCAGAATTTCCCACAGTTGATTGTGATCCACACAGTCAAAGGCTTTGGTGTAGTCAATAAAGCAGAAATAGATATTTTTCTGGAACTCTTGCTTTTTCGATGATCCAGCGGATGTTGGCAATTTGATCTCTGGTTCCTCTGCCTTTTCTAAAACCAGCTTGAACATCTGGAAGTTCACGGTTCCTGTATTGCCGAAGCCTGGCTTGGACAATTCTGAGCATTACTTTACTAGCATGTAAGATGAGTGCAATTGTGCGGTAGTTGGAGCATTCTTTGGTATTGCCTTTCTTTGGGATTAGAATGAAAACGGACCTTTTCCAGTCCTGTGGCCACTGCTGAGTTTTCCACATTTGCTGGCATATTGAGTGCAGCACTCCACAGCATCATCTTTCAGGATTTGAAACAGCTCAACTGGAATTCCATCACCTCCACTAGCTTTGTTCGCAGTGATGCTTTCTAAGGCCCACTTGACTTCACATTCCAGGATGTCTGGCTCTAGGTGAGTGATCACACCATCGTGATTATCTGGGTCATGAAGATCTTTTTTGTACAGTTCTTCCGTGTATTCTTGCCACCTCTTAATATCTTCTGCTTCTGTTAGGTCCATACCATTTCTGTCCTTTATCGAGCCCATCTTTGCATGAAATGTTCCCTTGGTATCTCTAATTTTCTTGAAGAGATCTCTATAGTCTTTCCCGTTCTGTTATTTTCCTCTATTTCTTTGCATTGATCGCTGAGGAAGGCTTTCTTATCTCTTCTTGCTATTCTTTGGAACTCTGCATTCAGATGCTTGTATCTTTCCTTTTCTCCTTTGCTTTTCGCTTCTCTTCTTTTCACAGCTATTTGTAAGGCCTCCCCAGACAGCCATTTTGCTTTTTTACATTTCTTTTGCATGGGGATGGTCTTGATCCCTGTCTCCTGTACAATGCCACGAACCTCATTCCATAGTTCATCAGGCACTCTATCTATCAGATCTAGGCCCTTAAATCTATTTCTCACTTCCACTGTATAATCATAAGGGATTTGATTTAGGTCATACCTGAATGGTCTGGACTTCCCTGGTGGCTCAGACGGTAAAGCGTCTGTCTACAATGCGGGAGATCTGGGTTCGATTCCTGGGTTGGATTCCTGGGTTGGGAGGTTCCCTGGAGAAGGAAACGGAAACCCACTCCAGTACTCTTGCCTAGAAAATCCCATGGTCGGAGGAACCTGGTGTCCATGGGGTCGCAAAGAGTCGGACACGACTCAGCGACTTCACTGTCACTGAATGGTCCAGTGGTTTTCCCTACTTTCTTCAATTTAAGTTTGAATTTGGCAATAAGGAGCTCATGATCTGAGCCATAGTCAGCTCCCGGTCCTGTTTTTGCTGACTGTATAGAGCTTCTCTATCTGGCTGCAAAGAATATAATCAGTCTGATTTTGGTGTTGACCATCTGGTGGTGTCCATGTGTAGAGTCTTCTGTGTTGTTGGAAGAAGGTGTTTACTATGACCAGTGTGTCCTCTTGGCAAAACTCTTAGCCTTTGCCCTGCTTCATTCCATATTCCAAGGCCAAGTTTGCCTGTTACTCCAGGTATTTCTTGACTTTTGCTTTTACTTTGATTTAATTTGGAAATAACTGGTTCTTTAGTCTGTTTTGTAAAAACAGCTTCGTGGTGAAGCACAAATGTACTGTTAGAATAAATGAAACCTGAAGATACGTTCTTCTCCCTACCTCCCACTCCCAGTTTTAAATGTATTAAATTTTCCAAAGTTCTGCTGGCCTTTTTTTTTTTTTTAGTATTAATTTAGTTTCAGGTCTCCACTTTATATAATAAGAGCTCCTTTGACATGTTAATTCAATTATTTTAATCTCTTGTTCCTTGAAAATAATTTTCGATCATGAATTTCAAATGCAAAACAGGCAGTGACCAAAACCTGAATTGCCTCTACGCGTCTGATTAGGTTCCAGCATGGGGCTGACACGTGCTGGAAAGGTCTTCTGCGGGCTTCTCTGACCCTGGGCCCAGCAGGGGCTCCCCTTGCCTCTGCTCCAGGCAAAGAGGCCCATTTCCACCGGCTTCCCGCAACACTCAGGAGACTGTCCGCCGCGGGAGAGTGGTCCCAGGGTTCACCCACGAGTCCGCAGAGAAGGAGTATTGGAGTTCATCGTGATAATCAGGGTTGGGCCCCGTGACCCAAACCCACACCCAGGCAATGCGAGTGGTTTCGGAAGTTTTGAGCGGGCTGTGACCTGCCGGACCCTCCAGGGGTCTCGGCTCGCTGGCAGATGTAGACGCCCTCTTTGGTGGGCAGCTTGGCCTGTGAACCACCACGGCAGGACGCCTTGGTGCAACTGCAGCTCGGCCCTGACCCAGACTCACCCAGCGGGTACCTGGCGGTGGCTAGGCTGGGGGGGTTGGAGGACCACGCGGAGGGGTCGCAGGGTAGTCCTGAGGCGCCGTCAGCCTCCTTGCCGTCGCTGTCATTGCGTCCTTCAGGGACGAGCCCTGTTAACCCCCGCCTCAGCACAGCCGCACCCCTAACGCCGCCTCGGGACGCCCACCGCAGGGCCTGCTGGCTTCCCGGGCCGCCCGGCCTGCGCTCCACTCCGCCCCGCGTGCTGCCTGGACGCCCTCGGGAGTCACCCTGCCCTCGAGGGGACACGGGCGGGGACAGCCGCAGCCGCAGGCTTGAGCGCGGCGCCGGTGCCCGGGGGCGCCGGTCCGTTTCAGGGACCGCACCTCCGAGGTGCAGAAGAGAAAGCCGCGGGAAGAGACTGCCCCGCCCACGCCGGGCTCGGTCCCGCCCGCCTCGAGTTTCGGGCCCCGCCCCCCGGCTGCTATTGGCTGCCAACCCGGATGTCCCGTTCACTGGCGCATCTCAAGGAGGCGGGCGAGGAGCTACTGGCAAAGTCTCGGCGCTCATCGGCCCCTCTGCCCGTCAGTCACGCGGCGGCGGCGGCGGCGGCCTCAGGAGGCGGGCCCGGCGGTTCCGAGACATGGCGGAAGGTGAAGGCTGGCGGGTAAGCCCCATGGGCGCTGGGGGGCCCGCGGAGCCGAGTCCGCCGGTCGGGGCGGGCGGGCGGGCGGGCGCCTGGTCCGCCGCTCACGGCCCCTGCCCGCCCCCGCAGCCGCCGCGCCCGTGCGAGGCCTACCGCGCGGAGTGGGAGCTCTGCCGCAGCGCCGGGCACTTCCTGCGGTACTACTACGTGCACGGCGAGCGGCCGGCCTGCGGGCAGTGGCGGCGCGACCTGGCCAGCTGCCGCGAGTGGGAGGAGCGCCGCAGCGCCGAAGCCCAGGTGAGGCCCGGGGACCCGACCGGGCCCGCCGAGCCCCGCAAGCCGGGAACCAGAGGCGCTGGGGCGCAGGGGCGGGCCCTGAACGGGGGGTTCGGGCCCAGCCCGCCGCGCGTGCTTTGAGTTCTGTCATTCAAAGGCCAGTCTGACAGCCAGGCCGGGAGAGGGCGTGCTGCAGTCTGGAGGGGCTCTTGGTCCATCCGTTCAGCAGACACTTCCCGCTTGGACGCTCTCGGACGTACAGGAGCGGTTAGAACACGATCTCTGCCCTCCTGGCTCCTACATCCCAGTCTGGGATACAGTGGTGCCCTGGAGCTGATAGGGCGAAGGGTGGAGCGGAGCTGTGAGGGTGCAGAGCTCGTGGGGTGTGCCAGCAGGACTGGCGAGTGTAAATGCCCAGTCCCTGAGCAGTGGAAGAGAAAGTTGGCGGGTCTATGTGGCAAGAAATCAATAACTTTTATACACAGCTTGTAAAGATAGCTCTTATATATCAGTAAGAGAAATGGATTTCACAATGAAGTGGACAAAAGGCATAGAGAAGGGATTCACCCTGAAAGGACGTCAAATGGCCTGATGCGCATTTAAAATGACAGTAAGTGGTTTCTGCCCAGCAAAACATCTACTGGGGTTTGGAGAGTCTGAGCACCTGGGCAGTGCTGGTGGAATGTGGGGTGTTTTGATTGTCTAAATGTCAAACGCATGCCTTTTGATCTCAGAGGGCTGCCCGTGACCCGGTCTCCTTTGCAGCGGTCCCTGTGTGAAAGCGAGCGGGCCAGAGTTCGGGCTGCACAGAAGCATGGCCTGGTGTGGGCGCCCAGGCAGAGCCCCCCAGAAGACTGGCACCTCCCTCTGCCTGAGGACAAGGATGGGTGACCGACCCAAACAGTCTAGAGGGCCCCTGGGAGCTTCTGCCTAGCGTGGGACATGGAGCCCTTGCCTCCAGCCTCGCCGGTCCTGCCGTCACCACCAGGCTTGGAGCCAGTCCACCCAGCATGCAGTGTCCCTGTGGGCAGCCGGGCAGGCCTGGGGACAGCGGCCCAGGGAGGCTGTCCCAAGGGCTGGGCTCCTCAGACGAACCCTCCAGGGGCAGTTCTGACCCGTGGGGACACTTGGAGGGGAATGAGGCAGCCCCCCACCGGTTCTCTCCCGCCACGGCCACTCACTGCTCCTTCCCTCGGAATTTCACCCAGTCGTTTTTAGAAAACGTGGATTATATCAAAAGACATTTCACAGGTTTGATTCCAAATAGAAACTGTAAAATTACATCCAGGTTTTAATACTGAAAGAGTTAGATGCGGGCAGTGTTAGAATTTTGTACGTTCTTGTAGATGCTTTTAAAATACATGCCCTTGAACCAAGAAGAACCCTCCTTTAGAGGTCTCTTTCTTCTGCTGAAATGATGTAGCCTCTGGGGCTGCGCGGCCGGCCCACCCCTGGGTGCTGTTCACCCGGCCCGCGGCATCTCGGCGCCTCCCCCTGGGCCCCAGCCAGGGCACAGGCGTGGCTCTGCATCGTGGAACCCGTTCTTGGGGGCAGAATAACCCACCCCTTCAGGAGGACTTCGTTATTGGGCCCCCCCGTGTGCCCCAGGAGTCCTCTGTGGCTGTGGGCGGTGGGGGTGCACGCACGGGACCCCCGGAGCAGAGGTGAGTATAAAGAAGGCGCAGGGTGCCCCTTCTGGCAACAGCTGAGCCCATCAGCCGCGGCTGCAGCTCTGTCCACGCATTTCTGTGCGAGGAGAGGGTGGCGTGGCCGGGTCCTCCCGGGTCTGAGACCCCCGTTGGGGGGCTGTGTGCTGGGAACGGCGGCCACCCCCTGGTTCCCGGGATTCGTGCAGCAGGGCGCAGGCACCTTGAGGAGCCCCACGCCTGCTCGGATGCTGAGCGTGCCTGTCAGGCGTGTCCACGCCCTGGGACCTCATGCCTGAAACGGACACGTCGCCTCCGTCCCATTGAGTTCAGGGGACGGACATGGACGTTCAGGCGTCAGCCGTGAAGACTGAAACAGGCAGCGTCTTTCAAACTTGGGACAGAGGCCACGGTGACGAGCCGTTTGGGTGGTGGCCTGGTGCAGCATGTTCCCAGGGACGCTGGCAGTTCTGGGGCCAGGGTCAGAGCACCATCCTGGGGAACCTGTGATTCGAGGATGCGCGGCGGGGCGGCCGGGCTGGGAGCCGGGACCCGCTCGGACAGCACTGTCGTCTCTGGTGTAGGTGAGACTGGCCCTGAGACGTGACTCTGGGAAACTGTGCTCGGCACCTCCCTACCAGCCTCCAGCCTCCTGTCAGCCTCTCGTGACCTCCAAATAAAAGGTTGAGACAGAACAGCTGGCCACGACCTACTGACTTGGTTGTCCAACCTCACCAAGCAAAGCTACAGGCTTGAAAAGCACCCGTGAGGGGTGGGGCGGTGGGGAAGGCTCTGAGTGTAGCCCTGTCCGAGGAGTCTGGAGGCTTGCAAGGCCGAGAAGGAGCCACGGGCTGACGAGGCTGGTGCACAAGCTGAGTGCTCACTCAGGTGAAATGGCCCCTGGCGTGCCTGCCCTGAGGTGGGCCTCCGCCTACACGGACCCTCACTGCTGGGCTGCTTCATGCCCCCTACCCAGTTCCTCTGGAGGAGGCCTATCCCCTGCTGCTCTGCGCAGGCCGAGTCACTTCAGTGGTGTCCGACTCTGACCCCAGGGACTGCAGCCCACCAGGCTGCTCTGTGCGTGGGGCTCTCCAGGTCGGAGTACTGAAGCGGGCTGCCATGCTCTCCTCCAGGGGCCCTTCCTGACCCAGGGATCAAAGCTGTATCTCCCCTGGCTCCTGCACCGCAGCCGGTTCTTTCCCGTTGAGCTGCCAGGAGAAGCCCAGCCCCTGCTGCTGAGCATGACTGTATCTGGAGGATGGCCTTTAAAGGGCTGATTAAGGTGAAATAGGATCACTCGTGTGAAGGTCACTCAGTTGTGTCCAAATCTTTTGCAATCCCATAGACTATACAGCCCATGGGACTCTCCAGGCCAGAACACTGCAGTGGGTAGCCATCCTGTTCTCCAGGGGATCTTCCCAACCCAGTGATCGAACCCAGGTCTCCTGCATTGCAGGCAGATTCTTTACCACCTGGGCCAGAGGGGAAGCCCAAGGTCGCGTGGGTAGGCCCTAACACAATGACTGGCATCCTTACGAGAAATCGGCACGGAACGAGCACGTGGAGACACAAGAAGATGGCGGCCGTCTGCACGCCAAGGAGAGCATCCTCGGAAGGCATTAGCCCTGCCCACACCTGGACCTGGGACGTCCAGCCCCGGAACTGAGAGAAATAAATGTCCACCATTTCAGCCCCTTGGTCTGTGGTGTCTGTTCTGGTGCCAACCTTACTCACGCCTCCCCTGCCCCATACCGAGTGGCCTGGGCCAGGTCAGGTGTCAGCCATCCTGGAGGACACAACACCTTACCAGTGGGTTCCTGTCCTTGACACGCTCCTTGGCGCCCCTCTGATCCCCAGCTTAAAGCCCAGAGCTGGCCCTGCCTCTCCACCCCTGTGGCCACTGCCTCTTGCCAACGGCTTCTGCCCCTTCCTGGTCACTTGAGGGCAGCAGTCAGCGTGGGGGCCGCCTTCTCCCCAGGCCAGGCAAAGCAAGGGCAGCCCCTCACCCCTGGCAGCCTCAGGTTAACTAACAGAAGACAGACACGAGGTTCAACACATTTATTCACGGCAGGCTTGACCGGTCAGCAGCAGGCCGGAGCCCAGTGGGGTGGGCTCTGCCGGGCGGTGTGTCCTGAGGCTGGCTACCTGCATATCTACCTCTTGAACTCCACCTGTGTATACACCTTGGTGATGTCTTGGTACCTGCCTTCTGGGGGCTGGTAGTTGGCGATGGGCGGCGTGTAGTCTGGCCCTTGCCTCTCGAAAGGAAACAGGCTGGGGTCCCGCTTGGTGGCCTCGGCATGGAGCTCCGGGGCCGTGAGCTCCAGCTCCTGCAGAGCTTCCCGCTGGGCCTCGAGCAGGGACGCGATGGCGGCCCTCTCCAGCTCGTGCTCCCGCTGCTTGTACAGAGACCACTTCTTCAGGAGCAGGGCTCTCCGCTCGCTCTCCTCAAAGGGGAGCTCCACCGGCGGCCGCTGCCTGGGGACACACAGAGCCAAGGGTGTGGCCTGGAGATACAGACCTCACCGACCAACTGCACGGGACCCGAGTGTCCCCGCTGGAGACGCGTGTGGAACACAGGGACAAACTAAGGGGTGGGGCGGTGGATTCGGCACAGCCAACACTGGGAACTGGGCCGTTTGCTTTATGTGGAGACAAGAAACAGCGATCCCCCCAGCAGACCGTGGTGAGAGCCAGCTTTGGAGAAAAGTCAAATGGCGTCGTGAAAACAGACCAATATCCCAGGGAGTCGAGAGCCTGTTATCAGCCCTGGAGACCCCAAACAGCGGGGTCCCCCCTGTATCAGTGGGCTCTGATGAGACAGCAATCCCAGCCACCCCACTTCACCACCGGCTTCAAGCGTGTACGTCCCGAAGCAGGAGGCCGAAGGTTTCCTGCCATCCGGAGGGGCGGGGGCTGTGGGCCACATTCGAGCCTGCTCAAGCCCTGCCCGGAGTTTCCCGCCCATACTCGGCCATTCAGGAGCAGCAGCACTTTCTCCAGGAGAGGACTCAACATGGGGCCAGGCCAGCCCCGGCCTATGACTGTGCCCACGACAGGTGTGAGGCTCCCATGACACCACTTCCTGAAGGGGATACAACTGTTTTGCCCCAAGACCTCGAGCCCAGAGGCCCTTACCTCGCCTGATTCAAGAACTCGACTGGGGTGATAAAGTCCTCAATGGGAATCAGCTCCTGGGTCGCCTTCTCCAGTCGCCGGATCCTCTTTTTCAGGCGCTCCTTCGCCGCCTGGTCTTTCTTGGGGTCCACCTTCTTCTTCTTCCGCAGAGGCTCTGCTCTAAAGCACAAGGCAGACACTGCACGTCCTCCTCTGCGGCCTCAGGAGCGTGCAGAGACACGCCCACCGGAACTGTACTCTCCGCTAGGGAAGAACCGGGGGCGCCGGCCTCCGGGAACAGCCTCCAGGGAGGGTCCTCAGAACTGGGCGGGCATGGTCAACCCAGAAAGTGGAGGAAAAACTCCACGGGGTGTCAGGGCATAAATTAAAGAGAAGAGCTCATCTCTAGTGCAAGGGTTCAGGTAGGCCTCGAGATAAACTGAAATATGAAATTACCAAACCGACGAATTACACGCTCATCCCTCATAGTTTTATGTATTTCTTAAGCTGAAGTATAGTTAGTTGTTTAACACTGTTGTGTTCATTTCTGCTGTACTGCAAAGTGAGTCTTTTATGCATACATACATCTTTTGTTCTGTTCTTTTCCATCACAGATTATCTGAGGATATTGAATCTAGTTCCCTGTGCTATACAGTTAGACCTTGCTGTTTATCCATTAAAAACTTGTTACTCACATTTTAAATAGATGTGTGATTTATAAACATGAGTAAGACTAAAAGAGACAGCATAATGAAAATGACCAGCAAGTTCCTGTTTATACCGTTTGAGATGGTTTACCCGGACGAGCACATCTGCTGTGCCAGTAAGATGCTATTAAGAACAATCGAATCCTCTGGCATCAAGACTGAGTGCCACGAACGACGCCCGTAGAAGGTGTCCAGGGTCCCAGGTGGAAACAAGGGCGCTCCGGGCTCCCCGCACCTCTCCAGGGAGTAAGAAACACAGCCACTGTCTGTGCTCTTTCAACCTTTTACATAAGAGTCCCTTCAAAACGAATGAACTTTTCTTCAAACCAGCCTGCA
>NW_024070196.1:71466232-71518524 GCF_014754425.2 Oryx dammah | reverse complement strand
CGCCAGCCCCCACGGGCAGTGCTGGCTGGGGGACTGTCCTCCAGGCCAGGCTCCCCGCCGCCGCCGGCGGCTGTCTGACTGCTGATCGATAGGAGTCACCCTGGTTCTGTCCTGTTCCTCGTTTGTACTCAGCCGGGCGCCTAGAGGGAGCTGCAGTGTTCTTTCAGAGCTTGTCGGGTAGGCGCTCTCTCCTTCCCTAAGCCAGTAGCGCTGAGGTCTGAGCTTGGACCTCAGGATGCCTTGTCCCGCAGCAGCTGCACGGAACAGCAGGCTGCCGTTTGGCGCGGCAGTGCCCTGCGTTTCCTCCTTGCGGGGCATCACGTCTTTCTAACTCCCCAGGGTCCGGGTGACCTCTCCCTTTGCCGCTGTGGCTCAGTAGACCCTCTCCGGCCCCAGGGCGGGCGCCTGACGTGCCCCCAGCGCAGGGACTGCCTGGCTCGCTCCGTACCGCTTGCCACCCGCAGCTGTGCCTTCTAGACAGAGGGTCTGGTAACGCTGGCTGATGCAGGTGAGAGCTGAGGTGGCCGTAACTGACTGACTCGGTTGCCAGTGCGTGAAAGCAAAAGCGGAGAGCTCTAGTTTCGTTTCTCCTGCCTTTTCGCTCCAAGTGCGTTTCCTGAGGCGTAGGGTGAGGGCTGGGCTCCGCCGGCAGAACTGGGCAGACGTTCAGTCGTCACAAATCATGCGTGTGGGTCGGGAAGGGAAAGTCAGTTGCTGTGCAGGTGAAGCCGGAGGGAGCTTGCACTGTGGCGCCTGCGCAGCCAGGCTCTGTGTGCGGCGCGCGTCCCTCCCGTCCTCCTCCTGCTCTGTAGCTGCCCCCCTCGTGATGAGCTCCTTTGTAGGACATGGTTTTCACGCTGCATAAGCGCAAGCAGGTGGGGATGCTTAAGCGATCATTTAGGCACGGGGGGGAAAGAGTCAGCTGGGCACGGGGGGCTGGACTGTGGGCCTGGGCTCCTTCCCGTGGCCTCCCCACAGGCCTTGAGGACAGGGAGCCTCACGGTGCCTGCCCTGCCTGCTTCGTGGTGCATTTGAGGTGTTTGCTTGGGGAGGAAGACAGAGGGCTCCCCAGAGTCTGAAGTGCATTAGAAACCTAGAAGATAATGATCAAAGAAATTGAGACTCTTTTAGACCTGTTCTTTGTCGAATCTCCTTTCTTTTAAAGTCTCCTGAAATCAGCCCCAGTCTCATGGAGTGTTCAGAAGGACCGTTGCTGGTAAATGACAGCTCTCCTGAAGCGCAGGCTGACTGCTGGTCTGGACCACGCCTGCTCTGTCCAATAAAGACTGGTGAATGGCGGGAGCCGCTCGGAATCCCAGTGGTGGGTGGTGGCCAGTAAAGCCACCCTTACTTCAGTTTAACAAACCAGAGAGGTCGAGGTGCTTTGGAGAGTACGTCACTGCACTTTCTGGTTCCCTGACTTTGCACTCCGTCTCCTGACTGATTATGCAGCTCGAACGAACTCTCTCTGGGCTCTCAGAGCCCAGGGAGGGAAGGCACAGCGAGCCTGCCTTCCGCGGGGCAGGGCCCGGTGGCCAGGCTGCCGGGCGAGCGTCTGCCGAGTGCAGGTGTGTGCGCCTGCCATCTGTTTCTGGGCTGACGAGATGGGGAGGCTTTCTCTGTCCCAGCACTGCTGACGTTTGGGGGCACGTGATTGCGTGGAGACCAGGCCGTGTGTTGTAGGGTGTTAGCGGCAGCCCTGGCTTCTGCACCGGAGCGCCTTCACACACTGACACACACAGACATCACCCACTTGTGAAGACAGAACCTGTTTCCAGACGTTGCCGGGGCCCCTGTTGGCCAGGTCAGAACCCCCAGTTGAGAACCACTGTGCTAAGGAGGTGAGTTAAATCTTGAAGTCATGTCACAGAAAGGAGCTTTGAACATGGGGTCAGAGCAGGTTCAAGACATCGTCGTTTGTTACCTGAATTCTTGGGCTTTTGATTCCACCTTCTGCACCTTGGTGAGATCCGACACTGCCGTTTGACCCTGCGCCTGGCCTCGGAAGGCCGTCTTCAGCTGAGGCGCGCTACAGGAGCCCGAGAGGTTTGCCGCGGGG
Source organism: Oryx dammah (assembly GCF_014754425.2). NCBI lineage: Eukaryota > Metazoa > Chordata > Mammalia > Artiodactyla > Bovidae > Oryx > Oryx dammah. The sequence continues at coordinate 71,516,465 of NW_024070196.1, read as the reverse complement.
GTAGCGGTTACATACAGGGGACTGTCCGCACACGTGCGTGTGTGTGGTTTACTCTGTGCTCTGGGAGACAGTATTCCTTTGTTGTCCAGTCGCTCAGTCATGTCTGACTCTCTGTGACCCCATGGACTAGAGCGCGCTAGGCTTCCCCGCCCTTCACCATCTCCCAGAGCTTGCTCAAACTCACCAACCCTGAGTTGTGACGCCATCCAATCTTCTCGTCCTCTGTCGTCCCCTTCTCCTCCTGCCTTCAGTCTTCCCCAGCATCAGGGTCTTTTACAGTCAGTTGGCTCTTAGCTTCTGGTGGCCAGAGTATTTTATTTTAGGCCTGGCTAAGATAAGGTTTGTCTCTAATTAGCTTATGAGCGTATATTGCTTAGAAAGTGAGAGCAGTTATGTTTCAGTTGTAGGAAAACGTCGTCTGTATGTTGAGAAAACGCGACTGGAGGTTCATGGGTCTTCCCCTCCCTGAGCCTCTGTCCCCTCGTGGAGTTCATACGCAGCTCCTGAGTGAAGCCCACTCCAACGAGAAGGGCCGGGACTGACAGAGTCGCGTCCCCCGTCGGTTCCTGGCTCACACTTGGATGGCAGTGCTGTGAAAAGGTGTCGGGCAAACTTTCAACAACAGCCTAATTTGCTAGTTGTCCCGTTGCTTTGAGGTGTGTGTTTTTCTCCTGTCTGCGATCCCTTCTCATCCCGCAGAGGATTTAAGGCCTTTTGCTGCCATTTAAGAGCGTCAGCTTGAAGGGGAGACGCAGGGAAGGGGGTAGGCACCGCAGCCTCCTGGGTGCGGAAAGGCCCGCACGGCTGCTCTGAGGACAGGCCGGGAGGAGGTGACGCTTCGTGACCGCCGTGGTCATTCCCGTAACCTGTGCTGTTGGCCCGGATCAGACTAGTCCAACAGGCTGGTGTCTGGGGACGTGCTGGGTCTCCGCCGCTGGCGGGGATGAGGCCCCGGGAGCCAGTGGGTGGGGGTGCGCTGTGGCCTCATCGACGTCGCCCCGCAGCACTCAGCTGGCCGACGCCGTCCTGGGGGAGCCGCACTGGGCGAGCGTGTCTCTCGGTGGTTGCTGTCGGGGACCTGTTCACCCGTCCCACTCGATTGTGAGCTGCTTGAGGACAAGGGTTTTGCCTTTCGTTTTGGAGTCAGATGGTCCTCCTCTTGAGTCTCTGCTGCTTGCCAGATCTGTGTTCCAGAAGGCTGTTGACATCTCTTACCTGGTCTGTTGAGTGAAGCGGGTAACACCTGCCTGGCCTGCTCCCAGCTCACCTGTGAAGGCTCAGGAAGTGTCTGCTCTTCAAGGTCTCACCCCACCTTACGCCTGGAGCCAGTGGGGTTTTGAAAAGTAACCGGAATATGCACCCGGGTGGGATTCTGCTTTGCCTCATACGCTTGAGGTTTACACCCTAAACACTGAATCCTCCTGCAGAGAAGTCCTGTGGGATGAGAGGTAAATGTGCGCCGGGCCGGCGCGGGGCAGACGGCTGGACAGACGGCTGTCCAGAGTGCAAAGCGGACAGCCTCCAGGGAGGAGGCGGGGTCGGGGTACGCGTGCCGTAGGCCTGAGTCTGGCCCGTGGGAGGACGGGGGTGGAGGAGGTGCTGCTGCGTGTCTGGAGTGAAGGCCCCAGGAGGGCTCAAGCGGGCGAGCGCGTCAGCGATGGACCGCGCGGGCCGCAGCCTCTGGGGCTCTGGGCTGAAGCCCTGGGCACCTGCCTGGAAGTGTGGGCTCCTCCCGGCGCGTTGGGGGGTGCCTGGGCCTTCCTGGGGAGGCTGGGTGTTGCAGGGAGGCAGTTTCCTAGGTCTGGGTGTGAGATGCAGTGGAGGCAGGAGGTCAGGGTGGAAGTGAGCCAGGTAGAGGCAGGTGACTAGATTTGAGACACTCAGTGGATTTCGTTAATATGCTGAGAAGAAAGTGGAGACAGAGGCCAGAAAGTAAGGTGTTTGCAGATAGTTCTTTTAACTTAAAGATTGTGTAAAAAGCTGCTTTCGCCTTAGGAGTAGAGTTTCAGTCACACAGCCGGGAGGGCCCTGCAGCCGTGGCCCCTTCTTGGGACCTGTCTGCCTCGAGCCCTCCTCTTCCCCAGAGGTGCGAGGTGCCTCTGTTTCTCCAGGGGTCTGCCCGGGGACTGTCAGGGTGTGCGGCTCCCGAGACCTGCTGAGGTCAGCAGCACAGCTGGAGACAGAGCGGGCATTGGGCATGGCGCAGACCCCGGCCGCCTTCCGCAGTGTCTGCCCCTGCTGCGGGGCCAGGGCGTGAGCACCGCCCTGGGGAGCAGCAGGCAACGCCATTCCCCGCAGGAGGGGTGGGGGGGGGGGGGTTCTACTCGGGCTTGCCCGGGAGCCCGAGTGAGAAGAGGGGCCGGAAGGCCCGCCCACATCTCCCACCCACTCCTCCTGCGGTCTCGGCACTCCCCCCAGTCTGCCTGGCAAGAAGGCCTGGTCTGGGGGAGCCCTTCTTCCACTGGGGAGCCGTCACAGGCTGCCAGCAGTCCACCCCTAGGCCAGATGGTGGGAAGGCGGCCCTCTGCGGGCGGAGCGTTCCGGCAGAGGGTGGCCACAGTACGCCCGCGGGGTGGGCCTGGGGAGGGGCACAGCCGGCTTCCCGTGGGTGCAGGAGTCCGCCTGGCACGGCCTCGGGGGCCTTCCTGGCTGCGGCCTCGAGACTCTGCCGGGCCGCGGGCCTGGGCCAGGTGTGGGAGCCAAGGAACCTGGGCAGAGGCTGTGGCCGAGACGGCGCAGGAGGTGGCCAGGGTGGGGCCGGTGCAGTGAGTGTGCGCGTGCGCGGGTGCGGACGTGTGTGTGTGTGTGTGTGACATACACACACACACACACATGCTGCTTTTGAAGTGTAACTTACGTACTGAACTGCACAGACATCTAGCTTCCCACGTGGTGAGTTTTGTCAAGCAAGCAGGCTCTGTGGTCTGTTCCCCACTGGAGATGTGGAGTGTTCCCCCCTCCCCAGAGAGTCGCCAGGTGGAATATGGGGGGTGAACGCGACCCCCAGGGTCCGGGAGGCTGTGGAGGAGCAGCTGGGGCGCCCGGGGGCCTTGCTGAAGCGCCGCTCGGCCTGGAGCTACGGTCTCGGGGCGCAGGCAGGGGGCTCCTCTGCCGGGCGCGTCCGCCGCCTAGTCGGGCTGCGCGGTCGTGGTAATGGGGTGTGGTCTGGAGAGCGGAGAGCTTGGTGGCTCTGCACTGGTCATCTGGAAAATGTAAAAAAGGTTTTCTGAGAAAAGTAAGACCTGTTTTCTTCAGGAAGTTAGAAAGTGCAAAAACAAGAGCACACTGTTAAGACTCTTGAACGTGGTCCTTCAGACCATTTGGGAAGGATAACTGGGTGACTTGGTGCTTTTAAACGCACCCACCTTTGGGACCTCCCCGGGGGTCCAGCGGCTAGGACTGCGTGCTCCCAGTGCGGGGCCCGGGGTCCAGCCCTTGTTGGGGAACTAGGCCTCTCGTGCTGCTTGGGACGGCCGAAAGAAATAAGCACACAGGCTTTACTTAGCGCGTAGACTACATCGTAAACGTACCTGGACCGTTGAAGACCTTAGCCGCAGGCCCACAGCACGGCAAACCCAGTGTTTTCATCGCAGCCTCCCCTCCAGACAGCTGAAGTGTCGCCAGGCATTCTCCACTGAAATAATATTGTAGGGTGGTTGTTCTTTCTTTAAAATTGACCCAAAACATTAATTCGTTTCCAGTTTGTACATGTCACAAAGACGATTGTCACGGTGAGAGTAGTTAACGTCACTTCACAAGATTACTTTTTCCTGATGAGAGCTTCCAAGATTTACTGTCTCAGCAGCTTTTACATACGCAGTATTAACCATAGTGTGATTTTTTTTTAGGTTGTTAAACAGACTTTCCCCTCTGTGGGAATGTGGTACTTGACTGCTCTTGCCTTTCTCATGGGTCTGGGTAGAAGGGATGGCACCGTGGAAACTCACAGGAAAAGGGACAGCGGTCTGCAAGCGTGCGCCTGCACCGGCTTCACCCCTGGCTCATGGCGCAAAAAGCCGAAGCCAGCCCAGCAACGGCTGCCTGGCACGAGCCTCCAGCTTCCTTCCTGTGCTCTGTTTCGAACGTCTCGGGCAGCTGACACCCGAGAGGTGTCTGGCGGCGGTGCTGACTTAGGACCCAGAGGTTGTGGTTGAAGCGCTGGGGGTCCCAGACGCCCCTTGGCTGTGCAGCCGGGCTCTGCTCCCTGGTGGGGCTGCCGCATGAGTCCTCCTCAGCCAAGAGGACCTGCCGTCCCGGCAGGCGTGTCAGAACGCAGGGCCTCTGCCCAGCCTTTCGTGACTGCCGCTGTTTGGGGGACCCGCTGTGCGCTGCGGGGCCTGGGGAGACCCTGAAGAGGCAGACGAGGTACCCGGCGCTCGTGGTCCACATCCTGCTGGGCAGAGTGGACCAGATGCCGTGAGGCGGCCACCCTGTTCCTAGGAGAGCAGACTGGCTCTGGGGGGTGGGGGGCGCCCGTGAGGGGATCGAGGGTCGGAGGGGAGAGCTGGTGGGCGCGAGAGGGAGGCGGGCGGCCGGGCCTCTGCAGAGTGCAGGCTGTGGCACGGCCGTGCACGCTTGGCACCTGCAGGGGAGCATCTCCGCAGGCTGATGGCGGGCACAGCTGTTTGACACGCCTGTTTGCCTCCGGACGGGCCCGCGGTTTTAGAAACCAGGCCGTGCGTGTCTGTGCACGTGGCTCCTGGTTCCTGCGTGGTGGCAGTTCTGCCTGTGTGGGTTCACCTGCGTGTCCCCAGCGGGAACGGCCACGTGGGTCCAGCAGCTGGACAAGTGCGCCCAGCTCCCGCCCCACCTGCCCGCTGTGTGCAGACGTGCGTGGTCTGGTTCAGGTTTGGTTAGCGTTTGTTCAGGTTGTGAGAAAATGACCGTAAGGTTCACCACGTTGCCGTCTCCTGCATGTACTGCTTAGCCGTGTCCTGCGTGTCCACACTGTGGGGCAGCCAGTCTCCACGCATTTCCATCTTGCGAAAACGGAGCTGGCCCAGCCCTCGGCGCCGCCATCCTGCTCCGTGTCTCTCTGAATGTGACTCCTCTCGGGCCTTGTTACAAGTGGAGTCGTGCGGTACCTGCCTTTGTGACTGGCTGATGGGGATTAACAATGTCCTCAGGGCGCTTCCCTGTCGCGCCTGGGTCGGGATTTCCTTGCTTTTTATTGCTGAATGATGCCCCACGGTGCAGACACACCACGTCTCCTCAGCCGTCATCCCCCGCTGGGCCCTGGGGCTGCGTCCCCCTCCTGCCTCTCGTGGATGAAGCTGCTGAGAACACGGGGTACAAGTGCCTCCTTGAGACCCTGCTTCCAGTCCTTTGGGGTGTAAACCTCGAGGTGGAGTTGCTGGATCCTGGGTAGTTCTGGGCTTCGCTCGTGAGTCAGATGGGGAAGGGTCTGCCTGCGGTGCGGGAGGTCTGGGTTTGATGCCTGGGTCAGGAGGGTCCCCTGGAGGAGCACACGGAACCCGCTCCAGTGTTCTTGCCTGAGAATCCCCGTGGATGGAGGAGCCCGGCGGGCTGCAGTCCACGGGGTCGCAGAGTCGGCCCTGACTGAGCGGCTGGGCACAGCCCAGCGCGGGCCACTCCGTTTGCACTCTCCGGAGAGCTGCCGTGGGGGCTGCCCCAGTTCTTGTTCCCACCAGCCCACAGGGTGTGTTTCTCCACCTCCTCCCCACCAGCCCTGGTCTTCTCTTTCTTTTCTTTTTACGGTGGGTGTCCTTTGCAGAACATCTGTCTGAGTCATTTGCCCGTTGTTTACAGGTTTCCGAGGTCTTCCCACCCGCTGGTGTTTGTCTGTCCCTGGCTGTGGCTTCGGGCCTCAGTGCTCCCCGCGCGGTCTCTGTTGCAGGGTGAGGTCTTAGTTGCCCTGCCCGTGGCTTGTGGGGTCTTAGTTCCTGGGCCAGGGATCAAACCCACCTCCCCTGCCTTGCAAGGTGCATTCTTATTCACTGGACCACCAGGGAGGTCCCCCTTGGCCCATTTTGAATCAAAGTTTTGGAGGGTTTTTGTCATTAAGTTTTAGGTGTTTTCTGTGTGCTCTGAACACCTGATGGCACTTACCGGCGCTTTCTCACGTTCCACGGGTGCCTTTTTCCTCTGTTGATGGTGTCCTTTGATGAGTGGCAGGTTTCAGGAAATCCAAGTTGTCCTGTTTTTCTAACGCTCATGCCTTTGCTGTCACGTCTTAACAAACTGTTGCCCAATCCAATGTCATGAAGCTCTTTCCTCCCTCTGCTTTCTTCTAAGAGTTTTTGTAACGTTACGTTCAACATCCGGGCCTTTGTTCCATCTCAGGTTGGTTTTTGTAGGTGGTGTTAAGTGAAGGTCAGGACTCGGGGGCCTCCTAAGGCCCGGGAGGAGGGTTCTGTCTGAGCACCCCGGTCAGAACCGGCTTCGGTAGCTGACTCTCCCTGCCCAGTGGGGAGCCGCGTGCTGCAGCCCTCGAATCAGCACCCCCCAGACAGCACGGGAGTGGGGTGCTCGGGGGGTTAGGGTCAGGGCCATCTGGGAGCAGAGCCCGAGGGTGGGCTGCCGGCTGCGGCGGCTCCCAGGGTGTCCCTCACTTGTGTCGCCGTCTCTGCAGAGGCCGTCGGGGGCACAGCCACGGCGCCACCGCCAGAGCCCCTCAGAGGTCCCTCTGTGTGTCCTCTGACCCGAGGCGCGCCCCTGCAGAGGAGACGGGTGCCAGCCTTGCTGAGTGCAGTGCGCCCTGCGCTGAGAGACTCCGGACTGAGGCGCAGGCCGCGGGGGCCCCGTGACGTGGAGCTCTCGTCTGCCTCCTCGGGCTGGCTGGCTGTCCTGTAGATTGGGGACCGGCCGCCTGGCCGTGGACGAGGGTTCCGGCCGCCCATCCGTAGATGGGGGTTCCGGCCCCATCCTGTAGACTGGGGACCGGCCGCCCGTCCGTGGATGAGGGTTCCGCTGCCTGTCTGTAGATGAGGGGCCTCACAGAGAGCTGAAGCGCCTTCCTCGAGGCTGTGCAGCTGGTGAGCGGCAGGGCCTGGGCCCACCCCCGTTTCTGCCGTCCCCATGTCCTCCAGCTCCACAGTTCCTTCTCCGTGAGAACTGCTGCCCCTGCCCCCGGGTGTGCATTCCTGGCTGGTGCCCTGTCTTCTGGCTGACCCTCCGCCTTGGGGGCTCAGGGCACCTGTGGATTCTGCAGGAAGCCCCGGGCTCCCCGCTGAGGCTCGCGGAGTGTGCATCCTGCTTCCCTGGGGTTGTGCGTGTGCCGGGCCGGGCTCTGGGTGCTCCGGGTGGGTCTGCAGGCAGGTGAGTGTGCTGTGCTCCAGCCGGGCACGTGGGTGCTCCTTGCTGCACCACTTAGGACTGATGCCAGCTCAGCTGGGCCCTCATCCGCTCCGATGGCAGCTGCCCGGGCGAGTCGGCCTATGCGGAACACGAAGGAGCAGGCTTCTTGGGTTGTCTTGTCCCCGCGCGTCCTTTCTCTTCCCCGCGGTGCAGATGGCAGGAAACCGCCTTCCCAGCGGCTTCCCTGCAGCCCCTCTGCCTGCGGGGACGGGCGGCACGCCCCCATGCTGCCCACGCCTGCCTTCCCGGGGCCACTGTGGACGGTGTCTGGGCTCTCCTGAGGGTGGAGGGGGCCTGTGCGGGTCTGTGCCCTGGGACGAGCTCTGGCGGCCGCTGCGTGCGGGTGGGTGCCGCTGGGTCAGGGCTGACAGCTGCCAGGCAGAGCTGGCCTGTCACGACAGAGCTGTGGCTCGGGACCTGAGTGACTGCTGCCTCCAGAGCGCAGAGCAGGAGCGTTCGGTGCCACCGTGTCGTGACCAGGCGGAGGCCTTCCTCGGCCTCGTGGAAGCTTGCGCTTGGCTTCACCGTGGCCGTGCCCTCTGGGAGACGGCGCTGCAGGGAGCCACACTGCCATTCGGTTCCTCCTTGCTGTCGCGTGACACCAGAGCCTGGCCCACAGGCCCACGTCCACCGTGCCCCTCTGTTGTGATGGAGACAGAGTGTCCTCAGCTGAGAGGCCCCTGGCGACCGCCCCACATCTGTGTTGGTGGCCGCTGATGTCCAGCTCGCCATCAGGCTGCTCGTGTGTCCCTGAACCCCCTCCCTGGGCTGGGCCCAGGGTTGAAGGAGGCCGAAAGCTGGGAGACGCCCGTGGGTGCAGTCTGCCGCGGAGCCTCTGCCGGCCAGTCTGCCCAGCTGGCTCCAGCCTCCCAGGCCCCAGTGGGGCCGGGCCTTCCCCGCGGGGAGCGCCGTCTGATTGATCGCACCCCGTGGGGCTGTGCCCGCGGAGACGACTCCGTGACGCTGTTCGGCCCAGCTGTACCAGAGGGGGGCGGGGGGGGGGTACCCATCGCTGCCGCCCCTGGGACTGGGGCGGGCCGAGCTGCCTCCCAGACACGCCCGCCCGGTGGTGGCCTGGGTGAGGGTGGGGTCTGCAGGCCCAGCTCGCGGGCACAGGACGTTGCCCCGCTGTCGTGCCCGGGCGGCTGTGGGCAGCTCGCGCCGTTGCTCGCTCGCGGCGTTTGTTGGCAGCCTGCTCTCCCCTCGGGCGGTGGTCGGGGCGGTGCTTGAGTCGCTGGTGTTTTGCACATGTTGGTATGTTACTATGTATTTCTTTTCTCTGTTCCCAGGCAAACCAATTTTTTCAGTTGATATTCACCCAGACGGGACCAAGTTCGCAACTGGAGGGCAAGGTAGGTTCTGGGGAGCAGCGGGGCGCTGTGTGCCCACCCTTGCCTGCCCCCCGTTCTGCAGAGCGCCCATGGCAGCTCACGGCCGAACCTGGGGCTCAGTGCACGCTCTGAGTGTTCTGGCAGCAGGTTGATGTTCTGACCCCTGCTGAGTGGGCTCCTGGTGAAGGCAGCCTGCACCCTGGCTTCCTGAGCGTGGGGAGGCTGGTGGTCTCACGACAGAACTGGAGGGGGCTGGGCGCAGGCTTCAGCCCGCTGTCACTGCGCATCTCTCAGGGCTCAGGAGAGCTCCGCGCACTCCCCGGGGCCGGGGCTCCGTCCTCATGTGCGCGGGTGCGCCTGCCTGCCAGGCTGGCATCCTGAGGTCCAGGGCTGATGAGGAAGAGTCCTAATATCCTGGCCAAGAGGCCGTCTTGGGGGCGCTGTGTGGCGATTTTGACACATCCATGTCCAGGCCCTTACTGGTTTTCGCTTCCGTACTAGAGAGTTAGCGAGGGGCTGCCCTTTCGGGAGTTCCCAGCAGTGGAATCCCTCCTGAGATGCTCAGGTGTGTGTGCCAGCACAGTGCCCGCTGCCTGGCAGTGGGGAGGTGTGGGGTGCCCTGTACAGCTGCTTGTCTCCCGGATCGGCACAAGGCCCCCCTGGGCCCCTGGTGGACCCGTGTTGGAGACCAGGCCAGGGTGGAGGGCAGAGCCCGGGCCTCCGAGCCCAGCAGCGCTTGTTTCCATTCATCTGCCCGGTCAGCCTGACTGTGTGCCGGGTGAGGGCGGGCACGGTGTCCTGTGCCCGCTCCAGACTTATCGAGTCGTCTCTGCTTCTCCGTTCCAGGACAGGATTCTGGGAAGGTTGTAATCTGGAATATGTCTCCAGTCCTCCAGGAGGATGACGAGAAAGACGAGAATGTCCCCAAGATGCTTTGCCAGATGGACAATCACTTAGGTATTTCAGGGTGGCCCTTTGCAGGCTTTGCGTGGTGGCACAGTGCCCAAGGTTAGCACGTGTGTTTATGATCAGAGAGATCAGGCCGTGCGGCGCTAGCTCCCGTGGCCTGCTGTCTGACGCGCAGATCTTGGCTGCACACCTGGGTGAGTTATTCAGCAGAAGACCCGGCCTGCCCACAGAACCACCTTTGGACAGTCTGCAGGTACCTCCGGTGATTTCCTGCTCACGAGTCATTCCTGCCTGATTCCACGGGGCTTTGGGACCAGTGGCCTGGAGGCAGTAGGGTTCTGGGGAAGGGTGCCCACGAGACAGCTAAGCTGGGCCGGCCGCCGTGGCCCTTGGGGCCTCTGCCAGGCCCTCGGGGCTCCCCGACGGGGTCGCGGTGTCCTCTCCCGCGGTAGCGCCATAGTTCTCTGCCCTGGAGCATCTGGGGGCCGTACCCGGCTCTGGGGCCCACCCAGCTGCCCCGGAGACACTCGCTCCCAGTTACGCGTGCCCCCATGGGCACTGTGCCCCTCCCTCCATCCACATGAGGGCCACAGCCTGGACGGTGTCCTGTGTCGTGGGACTCGGGGGCCTCCGACCGGCAGGGCCAGGGTGTCTGCCCGCTTAGCTGGCGCGTGCAGGGCGGTCTGCCTGCAGTTGGGAAGGAGCTGGTAGGTGGCTTGAAGCCAGTTTAGTGCTCTACCGAGCTGCTTCCCTGGATGCTCTGGAGAGGGCGTCTCAGCCTTTTCTCACGAGCCCTCCTGTGGAGGGTCATCCCAGGTCGGAGATGCGTCTCAGCAGGCTGCGCCCTGCTGACGTGAGGGGTCTGAGTTCCCAGTTCCCCGACCGCACGCTCAGCACTGACCTCCCAGAGACGAGTGCCCACGCGGACCCTGCCCTGGGCGGGCGCTCGTGCACGCGGTCGGCGCCCCGCGCACCTGCTCCTGCCCCGACAGAGCGGCCTTCCTGAGCTGCTCCTGCCGCCCGGCCCCGCAGACACCTGATCTCTCTGTTTCTCTCCCCAGCGTGCGTGAACTGTGTGCGGTGGTCAAACGGTGGGATGTACTTAGCTTCCGGGGGAGACGACAAACTGATTATGGTGTGGAAACGGGCTACGTAAGCACTGTTTCTTTTCTTCCGTCTTGTTCCTAGAAGCTGCGTTGGTGGTCTTAATCCCACCCTGGCACCCAGAGCCCCAGCTTCGGGGGTGGCAGGAAGTACATGTGCTTGGGGCAGCCACCCACCTGCCTGCAGACCAGCTCAGTGGCCCCCCAGGGCTGGCGCTGGTGGCCTCTCTGGTTTTGTCCTGCGAGTGAGGCCTCCCCGCACACGGGGTCCAGAGCCCACCCTCCTTGGCGCTGGCCTGCCCCCTCTTGCCCGGGGCTCTACGGCCCCCCGCCCCGAGCGCCTGCAGCCGCAGCGCACCGTCTCCGGGGCCCCTCAGGTTGGGCCTGGGCCTCTGGGCCAGGCAGGCTAGGGACCAGAGGCCTCCCGCTCAGCCGGAATGTCCCTGGGGCTGTGGCTAGGAGAGCCTGCCTGTAGCCTGGGTGGGTTCTGCCGGACGGAGAGTGTTAGCGGGGCACGCCTGCGGGGCCCGGGGGCCACCCCAGTGCTGTTCCAGCCCCAGCGTCCCAGCAGGAAGTTCACGGCCCTGCAGGAGGGCCTCAGATTCTGTGGCTTCAGCCAACGTAGAATAACATGTGGTACCCAATTTAAGAAACAGAAGCAAATCACAATTCCACCAGTTAAAGGGAGCCGCAGGCTGTGTGTGTGTTTCCGTGCGTCCCGGGCTGTGCTCCAGCCCAGATGGCGTGAGGGAGCTTGTTCGGATTGGCGTCCCGGCCTGTGGCCGCCATGCCATTCTGTCTCTTGGACACGTTGCCAAGGCTTGTTGGGCTGCGAGCGTCCACCCAGTGCACAGATGCGGCCTCGCCCGCCCAGCCCGCGCGGTGCAGCTGGCCGCTGTCTGTCTGTCTGTCTCTGTGGCGCCGGCCCGGCCCCGCTGACTGCTCTCTCGCACAGGTACATCGGCCCCAGCTCCGTGTTCGGCTCCGGGGGCAAGCTTGCCAACGTGGAGCAGTGGCGATGCGTCTCCATCCTGCGGACTCACTCAGGCGGTGAGTGGGCTGCCCGGGGGGGCGCCGCAGCGGCCCGTGGAGCGCGGGGCCCCGGCGCAGCCCTGCGTCTGGCCGCCCCCGACCCCCGCCTGCTCAGCGGCGTCAGTGTGCCCACTCCTGCCCTCATGGGCTGTGTGTTTATATCTTTAATGTAGAACTCCCCACGTCCCGCTGTTTATCCTGGGAACTGAGTCACTGCTTCATCAGCGGATCGCTAAGTCCGTAAGCGCACTTTCTTTATTCCACAGAAACCCGCCCACGGGGCCCACTGGAAGCTCCTTGCTTGACTTTGAGTGTGTTTAGAGTGTCTTCAGTGGGCACTTTCAGGTCTGGACTGAGGTGGACAGCACTCGGTCAGAGGCCAGGGACCCCAGAGTCAGTGCAGTTCAGTCTTCCTCCGAAAGCCTGCAGTCTGGCCGGGAAGGGCCGGGCAGGCGTGCCAGGGGGCTGGGGGCCGGCAGTGAGCTGGCTGCATCTCACCCGCTGCGTCTGGGGGTGCCGGCCGCATGTACGGGGCCGGTCCTGGAGGGCTCGTGGCCCTGCTGATGGGGGCCCTTACAGCCCTGGGGCCTGAGAGGGACCCTCCAGCCACGCTGTGGCAGAGGAGGTGGACTCGGGCTCAGGCGGAAACGGCCAGGGCCCAGCAGGGCCTGTGCGCGTTAAGAAGAGACGGACTGGGGAGCTTCCAAGGCAGAGCAGCGGGGGAGCGGGCCCCTTGCTGTGCCCGCAGAGCCAGCGGTGGGGGGTGTCCCGAGCCCTTGGGGAGGAGCCTGCAGCTGGAGGGGGGTCGGGGGGGGCACGCTGCAGACGGTGCTGGAAGGGTGAGCAGGGGCTGAGGGGGGGCCCCTGGGTCACCCTGACGGAGTCAGCTGCGTCTCTGGAACCCAGCAAGCTGCCCGTGAGGCTGCCCAGGTGGGGGGCTCAGAGAGGACTTCCATGGGCCCTCACCTGAGACTGTGTCTAGCCCACCGCCCAGGGCTCCTTACAGGCAGGCAGAGCTGCTCCCCTTCAGTGGGGGCACCTCCGGCAGCAGGTGTGAGTAAGACACTTAAGGAAAAGGATTCGTGAGAAAGCAGAGGCAGATGGGGAGAAAGCATTGGGTCTTGAAAAGCAGCATGTGAAAACCATGTCCTGGGTGTGTTTAACCAGAATGGGGAGAAACACCTTGATAAGACCGGAAGGTCTAGGAGCGCATTTAACCTCGGTGGACATCGCCAGAGTACAGTGTGATGTGTAGTGTGGAGCTAAAGACAAAACCCAGAAAGAAATAGGGTTTGCTAGAAAGTTCTGGTTTCCACAGTTGATACCACAGGGTTAGGAAAACCTGAGCAAATGGCAACTATGGGGGAGGCTGGGAGTCACCTTCAGAAATGGCTGCTGAGCCCACTTTTTCTGTTGAGGCATGGTTTCTGACTATTAAGAATTATTCTGAAACATAGAAATACTTACTCTTCAAAGGAAGCTACAACCCTGCCTTTCGAACAAACATGAACAAAGCTGGAATAATCAGTAACACCGGAATACTTGTGAATTTAATAACATTTGACAGCAGTGATTCATTTTTACTAAGTGTGGTTTATAACAGAAGAACTTTGTGTTGTGGGGCTCTGTTCACATATGTTAACATACTAGGAAGTTAGGTAAGCAAAGCCAGCGTTAGCCTAGGGCATACTGAAATGAATATTATTCAGCATCAGTTCCTAATAAAAATCTTTTTTCTTTTTTAAATTGCCATAGATAACTGTTCTCTTACCGTGATAAGGTCTTCCCTGGGTCTTTGGGAGCAAGGGCAAACAGAGGCCACAGTTGAGCCTCGTCCTGTTGGTTTGGACAGGAGACGGGCGTGGGAAACAGGCCGCAGTCGAGCCTCGCCCCATTGGTTTGGAGAGACGGGCGTGGGTGGTGTCACCACGTCACTCCTGTGGGATCTCTGCACTGCAGTTAAAGAGTCAGAAGGTGCGCAGGGGTGCCCTGGAGGTCCAGCAGGGAGGACGCAGCCCTCTGCCTGCTGGGTGCCGAGCTCTGTCCCTGGTCTGGGGACAAAGACCCCACCAGCTGTGTCAGTTCAGTCGCTCAGTCGGGTCTGACTCTCTGCAACCCCGTGGACTACAGCACGCCAGGCCTCCCTGTCCATCACCAACTTGCGGAGTTCATTCAGACTCCTGTCCATCGAGTCGGTGATGCCATTCAGCCATCTCAAGCTGTGTGGTGTACCAAAAAAAAGAAAGGAGATAGACTGGAAAATAATACAAAAGTGAGATGATGTGAGGAGTGAAGCTCCTAGAGCTTATAAAGCATTGGAAAGCACTTCAGACTAATAAAAGTAAGTTGCTAGTCAGCCTCATATAAGAAAGCTTTTGGTTTTCTCTAGCAGTAGCCAAAGCTTAGCAGTAGCCAGAGTAGCAGTCAGAGTATCCAGTGATAAAGAGGGACCCGTGCGGTTTTACTCAGACTCCTAAGGAGGGTCTCAGAAGGTGGTGTCCGGCGGGGAGAGCGGAGGGCAGGGAGGGGGCGAGCACGTGGCCCGACCAGGCCGAGGGGCCCGCAGGGCAGTCGCCCAGGGTGTGGCCGTGGGCTTGGGGCCGGGGCGCTCGGCTGAGTGCGGCAGAGCAGCGTGGGGCCCTGGGCTGCAGGGGTCATGGCGGTAAACTCGGGCGGGTGGTCGGGCAGATCCGGGGAGCAGAGCGGAGGTGGGGGGTGGGGGCAGACCTGCGAGCTGGTCTCGAGGGCCAGTGCAGGGGCTGACAGGTGGGGCCGGGGCCCGGGGCACAACTGAGTAGTGGGCGGGGGGAAGTGAAGATGCTGAGAGCCTCAGGGTGAGCCCCCCACCCCCGCTCCACAGCTGCCTGGGCACCAGGGGTCGCGTCGGCCACGGGGCAGCACGTGGAGGCCGTGGCCCTGGCGGGCGTGGTCCGGTTCAGGCCCAGTTGGTGGTGCTTAGGAGAGACCTGGGCCTGGAGCTGGATGCAGCCTGGCTGGTCTCCTGCAGGGACAGGGCGAGAGCCGTCACTGGCAGGGGTGGGCACCGGGCCTTTGAGCTGGATGGGCCGGGCCGTCACGGCCGGAAGAGCCATCGGAGAGTCTGGGGGAGTGGTGGGAGTGAGACCAGGGAGGACTCCTGGGCGAGGCCGTGGGGACAGTGGCTGAGGCCAGGAAGCCAAGGTCGTTGGTGCAGGTGGAAGCCTCTTCTCTGGGAATCGCAGGATGGAATGACGCTGGGGAGTTGGTGAGCGTGACAGCGCTGGGGGGCGTGCCTCAGGTGCTCGGTCTGAAGGCAGGTGCTCCGAGCTGGCTTGCGGGAAGTTTCCCCTTGTGGATATTGACCGGACTGGGCGGTGGCTCTAGAGGGCCTCTAGTAGGGCGAGTCGGGACGTGGGGGAAGCTCACCCAGCGGGGTGGACGTCGAGGAGGCCGCGGGCTCCTGAGAACACAGGGCTGTGAGTTCAAGGCAGTGCCAAGGCCCCGGAACCGGAGGAAAGCATTGTCCGCAGGTGATGGGTCAGCAGCCATGCAGCAGCTGGTGGGGCCAAGGAGGCCGCGTGAGCTCAGCCGCAGACCGCATGGCGTGCTCCAGCCGTGCGAGGCGCACGGCAGAGGAGACGGAAGGAGCGCTCGCCCACCAGACCACCAGCAGAGCGGATGTTTGTTCAGTTAACGAAACAAGATGAAATATAAAAGAAGTAATAATTTTTAAAAGTATCGCAAGGGAGAATAACAGACTTGACGACAATAACCTCCTACAGGAAGGAAAAACTGATGGAATTGGCAGCTGATGTCTGTGTTTTCCACAGTTCAGGAAAATTGCTAAGAAGCTCACCTGCCTTCTGGAGTCCTGCTTGAGCAGGCCGCTGCTCTAGGCCTTGGAAGCACCGGGGTCTGGGGTGTGCGTGGGGCCCCCAGCACCCACCCAGGCTCCAGAGGTTCCAGGGCCGCCTGCTATAGACCTGCCTTCGCCTTAGACCCCCCCACCCCCCACAGCCTCCTCCCAGCACATGGGAGCACCAGGGGAGGCCACAGACAGTGTCAGACTGACGGGCGGTCTTGCCGTGCCAAGTAAACACAGACAGACTCACCGGGCTAGAAGGGAGCCATCCTGAAGCTAAAAAGGAGGCTTTGAACTGGACATCGTGCTCACAGCACTAGAGGAGCCCCCGCCCACAAGTGCCCCACACGCGGTGTGTGCAGGGTGCCGTGGGTGCCAGAGCCTGCGCCCGCAACGCGGAGTGGGGCGGCAAGAGAGCTTGTGCTGCCCCCGAGGAGCTCACGGCCTGGAGGAGAAGGCCCCACGGCTCTCGAGTGGCGGCTCTCTCTGACTTCGCCCCCAGCCCTTCCTCCGTACACCCCGTGCCCAGCCAGGTGCTGCGCTCAGAGGAACCAGAGCGCCCTCGGCCGTCTTGCCCACTCTGCCGGGGCTGCCACGCTTCATCTGAGCATGGGCGGGGCCGCTGGGCACTCCAGGCCTCCTGTCCAGTCGCAGGGCCTGAGTGGGAAGTGCTTCAGGGCAGTTTGGAAAGGCTAGTGATGGTGGTCCCGGGTCAAGTCTGCCCAGCCGTGAGAAGCCTGGGCCCGCTGACTGACCGACCGGCTGGCGGGCAGGGTGGAGCTGTGTGTGTGTGCCCACGCCACGGTGAGAGACTGACCGCCCGCCCTTGTCTTCCAGATGTGATGGACGTTGCGTGGTCCCCCCATGACGCCTGGCTGGCCTCGTGCAGCGTGGACAACACCGTGGTCATCTGGAACGCCGTGAAGTTCCCAGGTCTGCGCCGCCTCCGCCCCGGCGGTCTGACCACGGCGCCCCCTGGTGGTGGCTGCAGTGGGTGGTCCGGGTCCCCTCGGCTGACCTCTCAGGGTCTTGCCAGTAACTCAGGTCTCCGTCGACCGTGTTTAAGGTTTGAAAGTTGACTTTAGAGACAGCAGTAGCCAAGTCTCCGTGCGGCCGCCTGCCAGCTAGTATGCCCTCCCTGCGGGCTCAGTCTCTGCCCCCCGGCGTCTCTCTGTGACGCCCTTGGGCGTGAGCAGGCGAACACGTTCCCTCTGCAGGAAGCTTATTTCCCTGCTGACGGGCTGGAATCCCTCCCAACAGCAGCGCCTGGCCAGCCCTGTGTTTCCAGCCCACGAGGTGCTTCCTGTCCCTGCTCTGTCTTGCATACCCTCATCCTCAGTGAGGACGAACAGGGACCCCACGGTGCAGGGCCGGCCCCTGCGCGGTCAGGGCGGCTCTGGCGGGTGGACTCCTGTCCAGAAGGGGGACCAGCAGCAGGGCTGTGCTCCCAGCAGGACAAGGGGTGCGGCCAGGGTCGGGGGCTGGCCGGGACGGCTCCTGAAGCCCCCTCTCTTGGCCGGCCGGCCCCCCACCTGTGTTTCTAGACAGATTTTTTTTCCCCTGGTGAAGTCTTTCCAACGCTTCTTATTTGTCCTCACAGAAATCCTAGCCACTCTGAGAGGCCATTCTGGCCTGGTGAAGGGCCTGACCTGGGATCCTGTGGGTAAATACATCGCCTCTCAAGCTGACGACCGCAGCCTGAAGGTGTGGAGGACACTGGACTGGCAGTTGGAGACCAGCATCACCAAGCCTTTCGACGAGGTGAGGGCCCGCAGTCCCCGCCGCCTGCACGCACCCTGCCTCTGGCGCGGGGCCGAGCGGGGAACCCAGCCCTGGGGGAGCCCAGAGTTGTTTCCTTCCCGGGAGCTGTTCAACAGCCGCCTTGGCGGTGGAGAGGGCTGTGCGGCTTGGCGCTGAAGCGTGTGCAGCACGCCGGCAGGCGGCCTCGGTGCGACCTTGGCGGCCGTGCGCAGCGTCCAGATGGGCGACTGCAGTGGTTCGCGTGCTGTTGGCCCTTCCCTCGTTCGAGCTCTGCCTTCACGTGGGGTCGGAGCTGGGGGTTGCCGTGGTCTGGGAGACGCTTGCCCGGTTCCTCCGCGTGTGCACGCTCCCGTGCCTACGCTCCCGTGCCCGGCCGTCCCGGTGCCGGTGTGCCTCCGCCCTGCTCTCGGGCTCTGCCCTGTGGGCCCTCCTCCGTGCCTGCACAGCCTGGGTCCTAGCCCCTCGGCCTTCGGGCTGCCCAGGGCTGACCCTGAGCTTCAGCAGCTGCTTCTGGCAGCGTCACCTCGCCCTGCAAGAGACCTGGTGTCAGGGCTGCCTGGGTTGGGAAGCAGGGCCTCTCTGCTGTGCCCTTGGCAGTTTGTGGGGACTTCGCCAACCTCTCCTTGGCTGGTGGCATCTCCAGGCTGCAGGGAGGAGAGGGCTCAGGAGAGCAGCTGGGCCCCCGTGGTCCCTGCTGCCGTGCCAGGACAGGCTCACAGCCAGACCCCCGCGGGTCAGCAGGGCTCTGCGGCGGCCACAGCACCTGCTCTGCAGACCCCCGTGGGCTGCCCGGTGCTGGGCGGAGGAGGGTCTGTGGGTAGAAGCAGTGGACAGGGGTGCCGTCTGGCCGGCCCTCAGCCTGTGCGCTGAGCAGTGGGGCGCCAGCAGAGCCGCGCGGCGCCGCTCAGCCTGCGTCCTGGGGCGGATTTTGGTGCCGGCATTGGCCTTGGGCTCCACTCAAGCACAGGCGCTCCTTGCAGTGTGGAGGGACGACCCACGTGCTGCGGCTCAGCTGGTCTCCGGACGGGCACTACCTGGTGTCCGCCCACGCCATGAACAACTCCGGCCCCACTGCCCAGATCATCGAGCGGGAGGGCTGGAAGACCAACATGGACTTCGTTGGGCATCGGAAAGCTGTGACCGTCGTGGTGAGTCCGCTGGGCCTCTGGTTGGCGGCCGACAGTGCTGCCCGAGCGGGACATTCGCAGCCAGGGCCAGGCCCTGCTCCCCAGGCCCAGGCCACGTGTGGGACTGAGGCGGCAGCCTCCGAGGGCCAGCACACGGTGTCGTCCGGCTCTTCTTTCCTTTAAGCTAATTACAGAACACATCCCGTGTGTCTTACGGGCAAATGGGCGTGATGATGAGGATCACAGGAGTCAGACTCTGTTAGGACTACTGTGCGCCCAGCCTGGCCCTTTCGCGTGTGTGGGCCTGCCCGAGGGCACTCAGGCTGGCAGCCCTGACAAGTCTCCCTGAGACCCATCCGCGGCCTGCGTGGCGCCAAGGCCGCGCTGTGAGTCAGCTGACCCGCCTGGTAGCGGCGATCAGACTCCTGGGGAGTGTCCTCACAGGCCTGAGGCAGGCTGTGGAGCAGCCTGCGTGAGCCTGCCTTGGTCAGCTGTGGGCCACGAGCAGAGGAAGCAGAGGGCATCTGAGGCTGACAGGGCAGGGGGTTGTCCAGAAGCCTGCTCTCAGGCCTCTGTGCATCAGACAGGCTCGTCCTTCCCACGCTTGGTGATGAGCATTAGATGTTCTGGCCTGAACTCTGTCTTAAACAGCTAAGAACAGCTGTGTTGGTGACACCAGCTTCAGGTGGGGTTTGCAGGGCTCGCCACGTGGCTGGCCCGGTGCTTCCGCGGGACACTTGCCCCAAGGCCTCCCAGCCTCCAGGCCCAGGGCCCACGCCTCTGATGCAGCTCTCCCGTCTCCCCACACCGGCCATCTGCCTGCCTCTCGGACGAGACCCCGCTGGGCCACCTGTGTGTGTCTCAAATCTGGTGTAGGGCAGGCATCCCCAGCCCCTGAGGACCACCGTGTGGCAGGTTAGGAAGGGGACCATGAGTGAGTGAAGCGTCATCATCTGGTCACAGCCACCCCCCTTCCACGCAGCCCGCCTGCCCTCTGCCTCCTGCAGAATCTCAGGAGCGTGAGCCACCCCACCCGACCCGGTCTGTGGAAGACCATCTTCCGCCAGACTGGTCTCTGGTGCCAGGAAGGTTGGGGACCGTCACTGCAGGGCGCCTGCCTGATGCCCGATTAGTTACTGATACGCCTTTGTCATTTGGCTTCAGAAATTCAACCCTAAAATCTTCAAGAAGAGGCAGAAGAACGGCGGCTCCGCAAAGCCCAGCTGCCCGTACTGCTGCTGCGCCGTCGGCAGCAAGGACCGCTCGCTGTCCGTCTGGGTGAGGCCCCTGGGGGCGGGGCGGGGCTGTCCGTCTGGGTGAGTACTCCTGAGCTCACAGCCGGGGGCGGGGGGCGGCAGGGAGAGGAGAGACCCCACTCTGGTGGCAGGCAGTGGGCTCTGCCCTGCGCGGCGCCTGGCCAGGAGAGGCTGGCCCACTGCTGCGGACCCCGGATCCAGGCGCAGGGAGCGTCAGCACCCAGGCTGCAGTTGAAACGTGGCGCCGGCCTTCCTTTCTTTTAAGAGACCCTTTGTATCGACATGGAGCCCCCGGGGGCAGCCGCCTGCAGCGTGCAGGTTGTCACTTCCGTGTAGCCTGGGCCACTCCGCAGCGTCTGCCGTGGGCCTGGGCCTTCCCGTCTGGGGCGTCACACAGATGCAGTTGCCCGGGAGTTATTGTCTGCACCGTCCAGCTGTCACCGGGCGTGCCGGGGTTGGCGTTGGTGTGTTGCCGCATTAGAAATAGTTTACTCCTCACAGTCGACTCCCTGTAGACAGTGGGTCTGGAGTTGCAGGACTGGAGGTTATCCTCGGCTGCATTTGGGACAGTTGTTGAAGGCAGAGCAGTCCCCGACCCTGCCCCAGACCTGGGCCTGGTGCATCGTGGGCGGTCCAGCCGCGCGCTCCCTGAGCTCCATCCCTGGTGCTCTGGGCAAAGTCTCGCTGCCGGAGCTCAAGTCGACAGGTCCCCCGCTTCCGAGGGCCTACAGGCGGGACTGAGGGCAGAGAGCCAGTCTGGGTAGGTTCCCATGGGCTCCAGGCTCAGGGTCCAGCCACATCCTCAGGACCGGGCTGCCCGCAGGGCCTCTTGCCCGCGAGGTGGGTTCCCGGGCCCTGGGGCAGGCAGGCCAGCCCCGTGTGTGGGAGCCCTACCTGCTAGATGTGGGGGCCTGTGCTCGGCCGCGTGGGGGCCCCGGGCCGTGAGCATGCAGGTCAGGTGGGAGCGCGGCCGCAGACGCAGGCTTGCATGGGATGTGTGTGACACGCGCTGCGTCACGCTCTCAGTGGGCAGTCCAGCCTGACTTTAAGAGAGTACGCTGCGTGTCCCAACACAAAAGAAAGCGGTTAGTAGCGGCGACCCGGGGCCTGGTCCAGGGCAGCAGGAGCCCGTGAGGTGCGTGACGCCGCCCCTGCAGAGCCTGGGTACGCCCAGGGGGCTGGTCTTGCATGAGGCTGTGCTGTCCTGGGACCTGACTTGGCCGCCTCCTCCCCTGCAGCCCTGGCGCCATCCCTGCTCGAGAGGCCTTCCGGAACCCCCGGGCGTCGCTGGGGGTCTGGTGTGTCTGCAGCCGTCTCCCCGGCCCGGCTGTGTGTGTCCGGCGGGCTGGGGCCCATCGCTGGGGTCTTGGTGGTGGGCTGAGCGGACTTGGAGGCGCCCTGTGTCAGCGCAGCTGGACCGAGGCTCTTTGTCTGGTGGTGGCTCTGAGCCAAGTGAACGGGGAGGTTTCACTCATTCACTTGCCTTCCAGCTCACGTGCCTGAAACGGCCTTTGGTGGTCATCCATGAGCTGTTTGACAAATCCATCATGGACATCTCCTGGTAAGCTGGCCTCTCGGCTCGAGGCATGGTCTGGCAGAGGGGGAGGCACCCGCTAGAGCCCGAGGCCTCGTGTTGTGATCAGGGCTGAGTGGCTGGGCCCAGGGTCCCAGCCGGAACAGACGCCCAGTGTACGTGTTAGGAGAACTGTAGGGCCTACAGCCCTCTGGGATGGGCGCGGAGGCCTCTCGCCAGGGCTTGCTCCTGGCTGCTGACGGCCATCTCTCCTAGGACCCTGAATGGGCTGGGCATCCTGGTATGCTCCATGGACGGCTCCGTGGCGTTTCTGGACTTCTCTCAGGACGAGCTGGGAGACCCCCTGAGCGAGGAGGAGAAGGTAGGAGCCTCTTGGCTCTGGGGCCCTGCAGCCTGCAGAGACTCACTACTTTCTGAAGTGGCCCTGGGCTCAGCCTCTTCCAGCCTGTCGCCCTCACAGATGAAGCTCTGTTCATCCAGAACCCGTCTCAGTCACGAGTGGGCCTGGGCGTCTTTCCTTGAGCCGACAGCCGCCCCAGGAGCGCAGAGGGGCTGCCGGGCACCAGTCTGTCCCGTGTCCTGGGCTGATGGGGCCTTGGGTCGGCCATCAGGACAGGGAGGGCCCCTTTTCTGGCGCCCACATCTGCCAGGTCCAGGGCCATGCGCTCCACCCCCCTCCAGTCGGGGCTGCTCCAGCTTGCTAGCCCGTGAGCAAGCCCCTCCTTGGTTAGCCTGAGGTCTGGGGGCAGAAGTGTGAGCCACCTGGGGCCCTACACGGGCTAGCGCAGCTTTCCCTGCCTCGGCTCGGAGCTCACTTCCCTCGAGCAGGTCCACGCCAGCTCTCCTCTCTCGGGGGCCGCTGTTGCTGGGAGCCCCTCGGAGGCCTCTGTGGGGACCCCACTACGACATCACCCTTCGGGTGTTAGGATCTGTCTGGCTCAGGGCCCTGGGCTGGCCTGGCGCCCATAGTCCTGACCCGTGGGGGGCGAGTGAGTCCACCCCAGCTCTTCTCCCCCGGTCAGCATCTCCGGGTGACCTCCCTTTGCCCTTGAGAGCTGTGACTGGCCTGGGCGCGGGCAGGGCCCCTTCACTGGAGGCATGCTAAGGCTGAGCTCCGAATCCTGAGACTGCAGGGCCCGGGTCCACCCTGCCGGCAGGGCTCCCGCGGCCTCTGCCCTGGGCCCTGGCACACCCAGCGTGCACCTTCTGCTTGTGCCTCCAGCCATACCCACGTGCTGAGGCCACTGTCCCCAGTGCCATGGGTGGCTCGCAGCCCAGGACTGCTGAGGTCTGGGAAGGTGGGCGGGCCCTGCTCGTGACGAGAAAGGTTCCCCTGGCCCGCACGCCAGGCCTTCCCTCGCTCTCAGGTGGGGCCTCCAGCCTCACGAGGCTCCTCTGGCTGTGGGAGGAGGGTCTGGGCCTGGGCCTGGTTCCTAAGAAGCCTTTGGGTCCTTGCAGTGGTTTAAGCCTCGTGTTACAACCCGAGGGTCTTGATTTCAGTTCAGCGAGAGTCTCTTGCTATTTGTTCTGCATCAGACCTGCCATAGGGTCAGGCATTCACTCGCATGCCCAGGTGTAGACGCCTTGAAGGCTGTGAGCGCCCAGGGAGGGTGCAGGGCCGCTCAGGACACGGCGTCAGCAGCAGGCAGACCGCGGGAGGGCTCGGGGACCCTGCCCGGGGCCCCATCTTCTCTGAGTGGGGAGCTACTCGCAGCCCGCCCACGGGTGGGCAGCGTCACAGCCCTCACTCGGCCTCCCCAGAGCCGCATCCACCAGTCCACCTACGGCAAGAGCCTGGCCGTCATGACCGAGGCCCAGCTGTCCACCGCCGTCATCGAGAACCCCGAGATGCTGCAGTACCAGCGCAGGCAGCAGCAGCTGGACCCCAAGGGCCCCGCGGCCAGGGACGCGGGCTCTGCCACCTCGGTCGCCGGCGTCGTCAACGGGGAGAGCCTGGAGGACATTAGGAAGGTGAGGGCTGGGCCCGGCGCCCCGAGGACACTGCCCACAGCCTTTCCAGAGGGGTGGACACAGGGCAGTGGGCCTCGGGCCCTGCCTTCCGGAGACTGTCAGCTCCGCGTCTTTCCCTGGGCGCCGTGCTCCCCTGGGGTGCGGGTGAGGGGGATGGGAAGGGCACAGACGGAGCGGGGGCGCTAAAGCCATCCCCAGGTGGAGCGCACGCAGGGAGCGACCGGAGCCTTCGGTGGGAAGTGTTTACAGACCGTGGCTCAGAGACAGGAGGTCAGGTCTCGCCCGGTAGGTGACTCCGCCTGCAGCCTGTGCTTGCGGCTGCACGGCTGGCCCGGCACGTATTCACTGCCTGGAGGCCCAGTCAGGAGGGCGCTGGAGGTGGAGGCGAGGGGCTGCTGGACCCACTGCCCCTCAGGGTGAGGTCGAGCACACGTCCTGAACCAGAGGCTCCGTCTGGTCGCGTCCGAAAGGCCATAGCGTGGGGAGCTGGGGCTCGCGTCCTTGCAGCCCTTGCCTGCTCACAGGCACTGACGCGTCTCCTTTCGTTTGTCTCTCCTTTGCCAGAACCTTTTAAAGAAGCAGGTTGAGACGCG
Organism: Oryx dammah; assembly: GCF_014754425.2. Classification (NCBI taxonomy): domain Eukaryota; kingdom Metazoa; phylum Chordata; class Mammalia; order Artiodactyla; family Bovidae; genus Oryx; species Oryx dammah. The sequence continues at coordinate 71,492,690 of NW_024070196.1, read as the reverse complement.
GACCGCGGACGGTCGGAGGAGAATCACGCCACTCTGCATAGCACAGCTGGACACCGGGTACTCGCTCTCCCCGCGCCTGCTCTGGGCGCTCTTCCTCTCTCCTTGTGTCACCGCCCAGCCGGCACAGGCTCGTGGGCGGACGGGGGCGAGGTGAGCCCAGCTTCTCAGAGCCCTGCCCCCTGGCGGTGCTGCAGGTGGGCTTGTGGAGGCGCCTCCGTGGCTTCACCGTGTCCACGCAGCTGGCCCTGCTTCACTGAAGACGCCAGGGCAAGAAAAGTCAGGCCGGATTTCTTGTGTGTCTGCACACTTTTGTAGCACCCTCTTTCTCAGTGGGAGAGAAGCATGTGCGTGGTGCTGAAAGCAGCATCACCCACGGCCCAGGCTCAGATTCAATCACTGCTGGCACCGTGCGGCCCGCATGCTCCGTTTGCTCCTGGGTCTTGACCTCGTGTCCACTTTAATAGCTGGTCCTCTGAAGCACTAGCTTGCCGGGGGTCCAGGTGCCAGCCTGTGAACGCGCCGTGCCTTACCTAGCCAGCCCCGTGACTCTGGACGTGCGGTGTGCGCGGAGGGCTGCGCCTGTCCGTGCGTCTGAGCACCGCTCTGACTGTTCCCTCGGTGCACTTCCCAGAACCGGGCGTGCAGGGTGGGGCCCGGGCTAGCAGTGGGCTCGGTGGGCGTCCGCTGCTGTGGCGGCATCTGTAGTCGGGCTGGCTTTTGTGTTGGTCACCTCCCCACAGTGAGGACTCGGAGGGCGAGTGTGAAGAACAGCCCGTGGGCGGAGGTGACCTGCTCCCCTCCGCCCGTCTGCAGCGCTCTGCGCTCCGCTCTCCCAGGGGGACTCCTCACCCAGCGTGGCTCCTCTTGAAGGAGTCTCCCCTGAACCTACCCGGACACCACCCTACCCGCCTTCCTCAGGACCAGGTGAAACCCAGCTTGTGTGGAGCTGGACCTCAGAGCCCCGGGAGGGAGGGCTGTGTGGGTGAGAGGCGAGGCTGGGGCTTCTGTCCGGAGTCCTGCTGAGGAGGCAGGCTGGTGCCTGCGCCAGCTTTCTGCCCTGGGGAACGAGACTTGGTGCTTCTGATCTTAATGACTTCTTCTCTTGATGGGCGTGTCCAAACAAGTAACAGCAGACTAGGTAATTCTTACCTTAGCCAATCAAGAGAGAAGGGAAAGTGCAAACATGTAAAATGGAAAAGTAGGAAGCAGCCACAGATGAAGAATAAACCAAAAGGATGAAAGATAGATACTCTGTTGAACTCTGCAAATAAATCTGAAAATGGATTATTTTGAGGAAAACAAAAGTTACCAAAACTGAAGAAAATCTATACACAGATGAAGTCTCATAGAAGAAACGGAGGACAGCTGTCACAGAGGTAGCCTACCAAAAGCCACCAGACTAGGACAACTTCACGGAAAAATTCTAACGAACTTGAAAGAACAAATCATTCTAATATCAGGTTGGTGCAAATGTAATTTCAGTTTTGGATTGTAAATTTTAAATCCTTATAACTAGGCTCAAACACATCTTTATCGGTCAAAATAGGAACCATTACAATCACCAATTACATTTTTACCGACAAGAAATTCCTATAACATAAAAACCCAACAAACTTAAAGTTCGGGATCCAACAAACTGGGAAAGCGTTTTCTGCATCCTGCTGGTATGGAAGTGTTTTCCCTGCAAAAGTGTTGTCAAGGTGCTTGAAGAAGCGCTCCTCGCTCGGCAGGAGGTCAGGTGACTGGCGGATGAGGCAGAGCTTCGTGACGTTGCCCGTGCGCCGTGCAGTCGAGCTCTGACGTGGAGAAGAACTCGGCGTTTCCTGTCGGCCCATACCACCTGCAGGCATGGCAGTTTTCAGCGCTTCCCGTTGATCTGCTGAACGTCCTTCTCAGATACAATGGTTTTGCTGAGACTCAGAAGGTTGTGGTGGATCGGACCAGCGGGAGACCGTCTAACGGTGACCGTGCCTTGTTTGGCGCAAGTTTGGTTTGGGGAAGCGCTTTGGAGCTGCTTCTCTGTCTGCTGACTGGCCTGGTCGTCACCAGCTGTCGGATACAGCCCTTTTGTGTCGCGTGTCACAGTCGTCGAGAAACGGTTTTTGTTTTGTGGAGTAAGTGAGGACGGCACTTCGAAACGACGATTGTTTATTTCCGGTCTGCTCACGCGGCACCCACTCATCGGCCTTTTTCACCTTTCCAATTTGCTTCCAATGCTGAGCAACCGTAGAATGGTTGCAGTTGAGTTCTTGGACAGTTTCTCACGTGGTTCCGATAGGATCCGCTTCAGTGACGCTCTCAGCTGTCCTCGTCGACTCCTGGCGACCGCCCCTGCCCTCCCCGCCCAGGTGCTCGCCTCCTTTGCAAGCCTCCACGCCGCACGCGCGTCTGCAGGTGCTGCGTCAGACGTGTTGTCGATGCTGCTTCTACGACCCGTTTTGAACTCGGATAAGAAAATCCCTCAAGTTAGCTTTGTGTCTAGCATCGTTCCATAGTCTAAAGTAAATATAAAATGCACAGCAAATAGTAAGTCACTAGCAAAAAGATAGTGAGAAGTGTACGTTAAAATGGTATTTAACATGATCATGTTTTGTTCAGAATATATTCCAGGATCAGAGCACAAATTTCAAGTGCAAAACCACAATTGTTTTTGCATCAACCTAATAATATTGAAAACACCCCTAGTGCTTAGAAAAAGAAGGAAAACTTGCAAAGTCGTTTTTTTAATGAACACTATATTGAAATTTCACAATCAAAATGTGATAGAGACACAGCAGTAAATTTCTGATCGATCTCGTTTCCAAATGTCAGTGTAAAATCCTGAATAAACTAACCAACGGAACCTTACAATGTGTTAAAATGCTAATTAATACACTGCAAATGAGCAAAATTTATTTCAGGAAAGTGAGATGGTTCAGACGATTTGGGGAAACTTATTTTCCTCCTGCCTTTCAGTAGATCAAAGTAAATTATTTGGTCTTCTCTGTAGATGCTTAAGAGGTATTTTTATTTAGTCCAATATCATTCTTATTCAAAAATTAAATAGGAATAGATAGGTGTTTATTGAACTTGATAAACTTATTTCCAATTAAATTTGAAAACTGAACAACTGTCTACTCCTGTGATAGTAGTGTGACCTTGTTCCAGCAATGCCAGCTCATACAGTTAGACAAGAGAAAAGGAAATTAGAAAGGAGGTGGCAAGCGTGTTGTTAGTCGAGGGTGATGTGATCCACGAGAGAACCAACTGGCAAAGCTGCCACAGTCAGTGAAAGACCAGGGGCCTGGGTAACGGCCCGCCACGCGCCACCAGGGAGCACCAGGTACCTTTGGAAGGTGTGAAGCGAGAAGCCACGGTCTGCAGTGCAGCGCCTAGAACGTCCCAAGCACGGGAGATCGTCATGAAGAAAAAAATTTTGAACTCTACTGCAAGCCCTGAAAGAAGATTCACAGAGACAGCTAGAAATGCGCACCGCTTCCCAGATAGGATGGCTCAGAATCGTAAAGATGGCAGATTTCTCTCAGCCTGTGAACCTAACAGATCACCACCGGCGTTTTCAGCAAAAGAGAAACTGACTCTGGAGTTACGGGAGCGGCTGAAGTGTTCTGGGAAAGATTGCTCAGAGAGACCAGCCCCGCTAGAAGTGAAAGCTTAGGCTGCAGTGACAGCAGCGACGCACTTAAGCGTGAACAGAAGGCTGGATGCAATGAGGAGTCAGGACGTGCCGCTCCCGGGAACAGTTAGTGCAAGACTGTGCACAGTGGGCGAGAGAGGCCTCTTCAGTAAGTGGTGCTCGGAAGGCTGGACAGCACGTGTAAGTCAGCGAAGCCAGAGCACTCCCCCACACTGAGCACATGGATTAGTTCAGGATGGATTAAAGCCTCAGACACAGACACAACCGTGAAACTCCTAGGAGAGGACAGAGGCCGGCACCCTCTGCTGTGCACTATCCCAGCGTTTTCTTAAGAGAGTAGAGACAGCAGCAGAAGAAACAGACGACTCTTGATTTCCCGGTTGTTCTGGAGTGAGAAGCCACAAGCAGCAGAGTCTCCCTGACGCCCTCTCTGAGGCGGTGCAGGGAGTCCTGCCCAGGAACCAGCCAGACGTGCTTGGAGACGGGGGAGCTTCAGGTCAGCCTGAAACTGCCCCTCAGAACAGACGCTTCTCGGGCACCATCGGGCTCAAGTCTGCTCTGCGCCCCAGGCTCTCAGCAAGAGTAAGAAGCTGGCCAAGAAACATGAGGCCTTTGGGCTTCCCTTGTGGCTCAGCTGGTAAAGAATCCGCCTGTAATGTGGGAGACCTGGGTTTGGTTCCTGAGTTGGGAAGATCCCTTGGAGAAGGGAAAGGCTACCCACTCCAGTGTTCTGGCCTGGAGGCTTCCATGAGTCCATGGAGTCACAAAGAGTCGGGCACAGCTGAGCGACTTTCACCTTCCGCGTTCAACATTTGGCTTCAGAGTCTCTGATCAAGCAGATCCCACGAATCCTGGGCCCAGGCCTGAACAGGGCTGGCCAGTTCCCTTCCTTGCTGACCCACAGTGCGCACGCAGTGGCCAGAGTTGATGAAGTGGAGTCCACGGTCAAGTCCCAGATGAAGCAGCTGCTCTATCTGGCAGCGACCGTCAGCCAAGTGAGGACGGCAGACGTCGAGCTCGGGCACATCCACGTAGCTGGTGTGGTTGCTCAGGAAAAATGGACAGAATGTCAGGGCCTTGTACATTAAGAGCACCGTGGGCAAGCCCCAGTGTCTGCACTACGGCCCGGCTAATAAACCATACTCAACCACTAAAAAAATAATAAATGAGATCTAATCAAACCTACAAGCTTTCGCACCGCAAAGGAAACCGTGCACAAATGGAAAGACAGTCTGTGGGCTGGGAAGAAACCCGCGCAGAGGACGCAGCCAACGAGGGCTTCACCTCCAAACAGCGCACGCAGCGCAGCTCTCTAAAAACTCCAAACATGGGCAGAAGACCCGAACAGACATGTCTCCAAAAGAGACACAGATGGCCAGCAGGCACATGGAAAGAGGCCCAGCACCCTAATGGTTAGAGAAATGCAAGGCCCACAGTGAGTTACCACCTCACACTGGTCCAAACGGCTGCCACCGAAAAGTCTGCAGGGAACAAACGTTGGAGAAGGTGTGGGGAGAAGGGGTCCCTCCCACGCCGTTGGTGGGAAGGTCAGTTGGTGCAGCCACTACGAAAAACAGTGAGGCCGTTCCTCGAAAACTTACAGTGAGGCCCAGCGAGCTCTCTGGGCACACACCTGGAGAAGGCTGCTGTTCAGAAAGACAGCGCACCCCAGTGTTGACGGCAGCACCGTTTACAGCAGCCAAGCCGTGGGAAGGAGCTGACTGTCCATCAGCAGATGGGCGGGTGAAGGTGCAGGGTATTCATATAACGGAATGCTACTCAGCCACATAAAAGTGAAATGAGGCCATCTACAGCAACGTGGATTGACCTAGAGATTACTGTGGTACGTGAAGTGAGCCACAGACAAATGCCAGGTGGCATCACTCGTGTGGAATCTAAAATGCGACATAAGTGAGCGTCTCTACACAGCAGGAACAAATCGCAGGGTAGAGAGCAGAGGTGCGGTCGCTAAGCAGAAGGGTGTGGGGGGACGTCGTGGGGGTTTAGGGTCAGCAGGAGCCACGGTTATATCTGGGACGAGTGCCCTTGCCCAGGAGGCTGCACTCAGCACCCTGTGATAAAGCAAAATGGGAAAGAGAGTATATACGTGTATACCTGAGTCACTGCTGCGTAGCAGAGATAAACACAACAGTGTTAAGTCAGTTAGTTATACTTCAGCAAGATAAATTTTTTAAAAATTGGAGCCCTATCTCACAGCTTACAATTCTGCACAACTCAGAAATTTCTCAGAGAATAACATTCTGAACATCTCGGGTTTTTTTTTTTTAATAACCTCGGAGGTAAAAAAAATCTTTCCTACAAATTAAACAAAAGTTAGACCACACAAATACAGTGTGTTTTGCAAGAAAAATAACATGGTAAGTAGTCAAAACATCCAAAATTTACACAAAAACAACGTGTTTTTGCAAGAAAAATTACATGATAAGTAGTCAAAACAACATCCTGGGGAAAATATTTCCTGTCCATATAGGAATTGTTAAAAACATGGTAAGTAGGTCTTAATAATACAGACCAGTAATCAGACAGAGTAAGGCCTTACTGTGGGTCAAGACTTGCTGGTAAATGTCCTGAGCGATCCTAGAGCACTGATCACAATGGTAACGTTAAAGCTACAGGTTCGGCTGGCTGGCCACGGGACTCACCCGCGGGCAGAGACTGGCCGGCTTCTTCGCCGCTGCGTCCCCTGCATCGGGCACACATTGCTGCTCAGTACCTATTGATGGGATGCAAAATGGAAAAATGGATGACAGAGAGGAACAAACAGTTCACAGAAAAAGAGTGTCAGAGATTTCCAGATGAAAACATTTCAACCCTGCATCAAAATCCTTGTAAATTAAACCCTAACGCTGGGAAAGATTGAAGGCAGCAGGAGAGGGGATGACAGGATAAGATGGCATCGCGATTCAATGGACATGAGTTTGCGCAAACTCCAGGAGAGAGTGAAGGACAGGGAAGCCTGGCGTGCGGCAGTCCGTGGGGCTGCGGAGAGTCGGACAGGACTGAGCAGCTGAACAAGAAGAAACCTGGAGTAACATACCACTTTCATCTCGCAGATAGTCAGAGGGGAAGAAATTGATGAAGCCGGTGGTGAGCGTGTGGGAAAATGGGCAGCCATACACAGCCTGTGAGGTGGACCTCAAAGCAGGGCCCCGAGAACGGGCTATCCAGAGCCGTCTGGACGCCCCACTGCTTACTGCAGTTGCTTCTGGGACTTCATCCCCCGCAGCGTGTGAAGTCAGGGTGGGCTGCACGGCAGGCAAGCCTGTGATTTCCCTGCGCTGTTCTCGGCACGTGCTTGGGGGGTGCGTCAGTCCAGACAGCGGCCCCGTGGGGAGCGCGGGCAAGGCGCCCCAGGGCCCTCTGCAGAGCCCTGCCACGTGCCACAGCAGCGCCAGGAGACCGTCGGCCGTTCCTCAGGCCGCCCACAACGGCAGGGAGGCCCCTGTGCCGTTTCCCAGCCCCAAGACATGCTTGCCTGGTTAACCCTCAGGTCAGGGTGCGTCTTAAAATCAGAGGCATCAGACAGCTAACGGTTGCGATTTTTCTTTCTTAGCGGCACATGAAGTGCCAGTTCATCTTGGGTCCAACCGAACGTAGTGTGCGAAGTGGTTTCACTGTCTTCTTTACTTCTTGGTCACTCGCATGGAAACCGCCCTGAGAGGGCCTTGCCCCGGACCAGAAACCAGGGTGTCGAGGACGTGTAAGTACTTGGCGCAGCGCCCGCAGCCAGGGCTGACTCTCCCTTTCTCGGCGACAGGGACTTCTCCACGGCCTTCTTCAACAGCATCCCGCTCTCAGGCTCCCTGGCGGGCCCCATGCTCAGCTCCCACAGCGGCCCGCCACTGCTGCCGCTGGACCCCAGCACACCCGTCCCCTTCAGCTCCTCGAAGCCTTCCACTGAGCCAGCGGCCGGCTCCCGGCCTGTGGGCGACACCGCCAGTAAGGACGGGTGAGTCCGTGGGGCCAGGGGCAGGTCCTGGGGACGCTGGGCGGCCTCAGGTGAAGAGAGGGGCTCCCGCCACACTCAGGATGCATCTGCCTGGACGCCACGCTGGCTTTGGGGAAGGAGCAGAGCAAGAGTGTGACTGAGGAGCTGGCCCCCTGAGGGCCTTGCCAGGGAGGTCTCCAGAAGTATCTCTTTTAGGCTGAGCCAAGCCCCAGGGTCACGGCCACAAGAGCGGAGCCGCAAACCCCTGAGGAGGGGCGGGGGGCGCGGGACGAAAGGCTGGCTTCTCCCTGGTGCGGACACAGGCCACAACTCCCACCCGGGAGTGCCCAGACCCAGCTGCTACCCTGGCCTGTGCCTGCCAGATGTGGTGATTCTGGGGCCTGGGTTACCACAGCCTCTGCGACGGTTGCAGCCAGGAGGCCTGAACCAGGGGAGGAGGGAGTACGTGGTGGGTCCACCAGGCCACTCGGGAAGCCGGCCGTCAGGGCGAAGGGGCCTGGGGAAGGGCAGGGTGCCGGGCCTGCACAGGTCCTGGGAGACCTGCAGGTCTGACCCGGGTCAGCCCAGAGGAGGCCCCGCGGCTTCGGACCAGCATGTGGGATGCGCCTGGACCTGGGGTGGCAGGGGGCGCCTGACCGTCTCCCGAGGCACGTGGAGCCGCCCAGATGCCGCGCTTGCCCAGGGAAGCGGCAGGAGGGGACGGTGGCTTTGGGATCCCATGCGCTTCCGGTTAGGCCTGTGGGCAGAGCGGGCTGGGGTGGAGACGGGCCCAAGGTGAGGAAGAGCCTGTGGAGCTGCCGTCCTGGCCTTGTGCCCCCAGCAGCTCTCGGAACGGGCAGAGGGGCATGCCAGGCGTTTGCTCACAGCTTCGCAAATGGCAGGTGCTGGAGGGGTTGCCTTCCAGAAGGTAGTGTGTGGGGATGTTGAAGTCAGGGCAGTTGATGGAAGTCTGATGTTCGTGGCCGACACCTTGGCTCCAGGGCACGCAGAGCCCAGGCTCCCGGCCCTGCTGGCTGTGTGACGTGGCCTCCCCCCTCACTGCAGCGCGAGCACGGCCACGGCTCCCACCACCCCGTGCCCCTCCGTCCTGACAACCCCGTCCAAGATCGAACCGATGAAGGCCTTCGACTCCCGGTTCACGGAGCGCTCCAAAGCCACGCCGGGGACGCCTGCCTTGGCCAGCACGACCCCGACAGCGGCGGAAAGGTAGGTGGTGGCTGCGTGGGCCCCGGAAACGGGCAGTCGGGTTCCAGCCTCTCACGCCAGCTTCCTGCTCACGCGCCAGCCAGGAGGTCAAGAGCCGAGACAGTGAGGGACTGGGGGCCTCTGAGCCCCCATGGTGCGTCTTTGCCTCCCCAAGGACAGGCAGCAGTCCCCCACCCCGGGTGCCAGGACCCTGCTGAGCCGGCCGCCTGAGCATTCCAGCCTCTGCAACTGGCCTGGAGCCTCTCTGCCCCCAGCGAGCCCACTGAGGCACGGAGCTCCCTGGCTGGTCCAGCGAGTCCAGGCCTGGAGGGGTGGAGCTGCGCCCCCTCCAGCACGTCAGGGACGGGGTCCCGAGACCTACAGGAGCCGCTCAGCCGGCCGGCGCCCAGAGGAGGCGGAGCTGTGGCGAGCCCCGTCCTCACCGTGGATGGCGGCGCGGCGCTGAAGCACCTGCGCTGCCCCGGGGCTGAACCCGGTGTGGAACCAGCGTGTCTGGGCAGGGCTCACTCTCGGGGAGGGGCCTGGGCCACTCTGACCTTGGTGTGCGGTCAGCAGTGTGGTGGATCCCAGCCTCCCGCTGCCGAACGCTCTGGAAAGTGGTGAGATGAGACACGGGTCGCTGACCAGGAAGTGAGGGGTGCCGAGGTGCTTCCCACCCCGACGCGGGAGGGTGACCTGGGCCCCGAGGCCACCAGGCTGGCTCCCACAGGAGCTGTCACCCCCGTCCCTACAGCCTGTTAGGCGCTTGCAGGGCCTGCAGGACGAGGCGTCATGCCCGCCATCCTCGCCCTCCCCCTTGACAGCGGCAGAGAATACGTAAGAGTCCACGACCCAAGCACCCGAGAGGAAGTGCCCGTGAGCGCGCGCAGGCGGGGTCCCTCCCGCGCAGCCCACCCCGCGGTTCCCCTGCTCCCCGCAGGGCCCCAGCCTTCTTGCTGTGCCCGTGGCGTCGTTTCCAAAAGGTGTCATCAGCCACGGCACAGCCTTTTCACGGGGCTTTCTCTTAATAATGTGTTCAGGGTTCTTCCACACGTTTTCGCGGTCTGATGGCTCCCTTCTCTCTCTGAGGCGCGTCCATCGTGTGTAGCTTCAGCTGCACTGGGCCCTCATTGCTCCGGCTGCAGCCGGCAGGGCCTCCCTGGGCTGCAGTGGCCTCGCTGGTTGGGAGCACGCGCTCTAGGCGCGCAGGCTCAGTTACCCACGGCCTGCGGGGTCCTCCTGCCCCCTGCGTTCCCAGGTGGCCTCCCGGCCACTGGCCCACCAGGGAAGCCCTCTCCTAACTTGTCTCATTTGTCAGCTTTCGGGGACGAGTAAGGATTCGATTGGCTACCCTGTGGCTAGCGGTCCCGGGGAAACGCCGTGGGTCTGTGTCGTGCAGGTTGAGAGAGCAGAGCCTGGTGAAGGAGCTGAGGCCCCGCGACGTCCTGGAGAGCAGCAGCGACAGCGATGAGAAGGCGCCCGCGGCCAAGCCCTCGCTGCCCAAGCGCAAGCTGGAGCTGGAGGGGGAGGCCGTGGAGAAGAAGAAGAAGGGGCGGCCGCGCAAGGACGCGCGGCTCCTGCCCATGGCCCTGTCCATGCAGGTGAGGCTGGCGGGGGCGCCTCCGGGCCTGGGCCGCCCCCCCCCCCGGAGTCCTCGAGCCCCCCAGGGCAGCTGCCTCGTGCCCACAGCAGCCTCTCTGTGACGTACAGCTGCCCTGCAGTCCTCAGGGAGGAGAAGCCAGGGCTGCAGGCCCAGCCTGGCTCGGGGACTCACCCGCGCCTGGCGCTGCCCTCCAGCGCTGGCACACGCTCAGGGACACCTCTGCTCTTGCAGTCCCCCGCCGCCCTGACCACCGAGAAGGACACTGTGTGTGTGTCCGTCCCAGCGCCCGCGCTGAAGCTGCCGATGCCGGGCCCCCAGAGAGCCTTCACCCTCCAGGTGAGCTCGCCCTGGGCCGCAAGCCCAAGCGGCCACAGGCTCAGGCTGCTTCCACGCGTGCCCCTAGCTTCGGGGCAGTGTGGCTGATCCGAGCAGCCGCACGGGCTTACGGAGCGGCTGGCCTCTTTGGGGACCCCGCGCCTCCCCCGTGGCTTGCCCTCCGAGCCCTGCTGCCCCCCTGGGCGCCCTTCTCCCAGAAGCCTCCTCGGTCTTGGCTCTGGGCCTTGGGCTCAGTGCCTGGGGGGCCGACCCGCCTGCGGGCCTGTTCGTGTCGCACGCCCGGCACAGGGGGCCGTGAGGGGCTGTGAGGTCTGTTCACAGCGTGCACCTAGGGCTGGTGGCCCTTGGTCCAGAGGCCCCGGCGCCACACGCCGTCCCCTCACCCTGGGGACTCCCTTGCCGGCAGGGCATGCCGCCCTCCCCAGGCTCCCCTCGGGGTCTCCGGGTGGGGCCCCTGGTTCTGTGCACGAGTGGCCGGTCTCCCACCCTGGGGCCTTCCCTGTAGCGCCAGGTGGGACTGTACTTGGTTTCTGGGGCCCTGGCCAGCCCTCTGCCCAGCTCAGCTGCTGGGGCCTCCCAAGCGCCGGCGCTCCTGTCTGCCAGCGTGGGGCCAACGCCAACCCGTGCCATCTCCCCACACTCACCTGGAGGGGCAGCAGGCTCTCACGAGCACGCCGGGCACCTCGGGCCTCCCGGACCTCCTCCAGGAGCCGGCCTGCCTCCGCGTCTGCCACACCCCACATCTGTTGAAGGCCACGTGACCCCAGCTCTGCGCTCGAGCCGGGCCCTCCCACGCTCCATGCTCTTGGCCCATTGCCTGTGGCCGCTGCGTGCCCTCTCCGGAGCGGGGGTGTCCGGATCGAGAGGTGTCAGTCTTCAGCTCTGGCCCAGCGTGTCCACTCCCCAGGCAGAGGCCCGGCAGTCACCCACTCCCGGCACCTGTCCCCGTGACCACGCCTCCTGACCCCCCAGCCGGTGGTGGCAGCTCTGTGCGCCCCCTGGGCCCGCCTCTGAGGCCAGCTCCACTGAAGACTTGTCTTGCCCGCCCCAGGTGAGCTCCGACCCCTCCATGTACATCGAAGTGGAGAACGAGGTGGCTGCCGGAGGCGGCCTGAAGCTGAGCCGCGTGAAGTGCAGCCGCGAGGGGAAGGAGTGGGAGACGGTGCTTCCCGGCCGCGTCCTCACGGCCGCCGGCAGCGGGTAAGGGCAGGGCCTTGCCCCAGTGCACACAGGGCGGCCCCTGCACCGCGCCTGGCCCGCTGCGTCCCTGGGCACCCCGAAGGTGGTGCTGTCCCCCGCGTGCTTCAGGAGAGCAACCCACCCCACCCCTCCCGGTCGTCATGGCCAGCCTCCTGCAGGCCCTGCGTGCCGGTCGCACTGCCTGCCTCTGACCGTCGCTGGCTGCTTCTCTGAACCAAGTTTTTGTGCAGGGAAGTAGGCAAGGCTTTCTGACAGTCCTCCCAGTCCCCAGGCCGGCACTTTCCGGGTTCTGCCCTTTGAGGGGAGCTGTACTCGGGGCTCAGCCTCAGAGGGTCTTCCCACGGGCTCCAGGGCCACTGGAGGGGCCCCACACTCGCTTCCTCTGGAAGGAGGGCCCATCCGAGCCGTGCACACTCCCTCACGAGCACGCTCGTCCGTCAGGCCCGGGCGATGCCCTCACAGGTGTCTGCGGCCCCCACCTTTGCTGGACTCCCCCGGCTCTGGTCCGAGGCTGGCAGGGCGGGGGTGTCAGCGTGGCCTCCCTGGTGGCCAGAGGCTGCTGCCGAGTGGCCAGCCAGATCCTGGCTGGGTGCCCAGTTCTGCCACCTGCTGCCAGGCCCCGCCACTACTCCCTGGCCCGAGGTGGGGGCCCCACTGGGAGCAGAGCCTGCAGTGCCAGGCACAGCCCAGGGCCCCCGTGGCCACCTGGAGGAGGGGATAGAGCAGTGCCCACGGCTGGCGCCCCCCACCACCACCACCCCGCCGCGTGTGCCCCCGGCAGAGCCCTCCGGGGCCGCTCTGGCTCGTCTCAGCCGGGACCACGGGTGCTCACTGTCGCGGCGCTGGTCCTTGGACACCTGCTCCTGGGGCAGCTCGTGTGGGTCCAGGACAGCCCGGGTGGCCCCTGACGCCCGCCCCCGCCCCCAGGGACGTGGTGTGCGTTGCCTGTGAAAAGCGGATGCTGTCGGTGTTCTCTGCCTGCGGCCGCCGCCTCCTGCCCCCCATCCTGCTGCCAGCCCCCATCTCCACCCTGCAGTGCACCGGCCCCTACGTCATGGCGCTCACCGCCGCCGCCACGCTGTCCGTCTGGGACGTGCAGAGGCAGGAGGTGGTGGTGAAGGAGGAGCCGCTCCACTCGATCCTGGCAGGTGTGCGCGGGGCCCTCGGGGGCTGGGGTGACGGCCCTGCCAGCTGAGGCGGCGAGCAGGCTCTGGGCCCCGCTGCTGAGGCGCCTGGTGCCCGCTGAGGGGAGCACACAGGAACCTTCCGCGTGTCTCCCCAGGAAGCGACATGACGGTGTCTCAGATCTTACTGACGCAGCACGGGATCCCCGTGATGAACCTGTCGGATGGCAAGGCCTACTGCTTCAGCCCGTCACTGTCCGCGTGGTGAGCCCGCCGCCCCCGGGGCCCGCGCTCCTCTGTCCGCTCTCTGGGGTCCTGTCCGGAGGGACGTGTGAGCGTTCCTGGGCTTGGCCCCTGGCATCTCCGGCCGGGCCTCTGCCCCGCACCTGCGTCGGGAGGCCCCTGCGTGCAGGGCACCCTGCCCACGCTGTGCCTGCTGGGCGTTCAGTTTCCCTGAGCCCCACCTGCCCCTGTGTCCCCAGGAACCTGGTCTCTGACAAGCAGGACTCGCTGGCGCAGTGTGCGGACTTCAGGAGCAGCCTGCCTCCCCAGGACGCCATGCTGTGCTCAGGACCCTTAGCCATAGTCCAGGGCCGTGCCTCCACGTAGGTGCTGGGCGAGGGCGGCTGTGCGCACGCGGTCCCTGCCAGGGCCACCCTGCGCTGCCCTCTGCCCCGCGGGCAGGCTCTGTCGCTTGAGAGGCAGGCGGCGGGCCCGCTGGGCAGTGCGGAGCAGGGCCTGGGGCCAGCCGGCCGAAAGCCTGCTGACCGCGCTCTGCCCGCAGCTCGGGGCGGCAGGCAGCCCGGCTCTTCTCCGTGCCTCACGTGGTGCAGCAGGAGGCCACCCTGGCCCACCTGGAGAGCCAGGTCGCCGCGGCGCTCGCCCTGCGCTCCAGCCACGAGTACCGCCATTGGCTGCTCCTGTATGCGCGGTACCTCGTGAACGAAGGTGAGCCCCGCCCCAGCCAGACCTCCCGAGGGCCCACAGCCTGGTCAGCAAGGTGGCGGCCCTGCCGGCATCCAGCCCCGCTGTGAGCGGAAAGGCTGGGGCAGGGTACACGTGGAGGCCACTCCCGGAAGCCTCTGCGCCCCCTGCCCCTCTGAGCCCCGTAGGCCCACAGCTCTCTCCCTCCTTCGAGCCCCTCCCGCCCAGCAGGGCCGCCTGCCATCCCGCAGCTGCATGGCCCTCAGCCCAGCTCTCCGGGGCCCATCCGTGTCTGCCCCAGGAACCCCGTCCCCTGACCCACGCCTGCCCCCCTCTCCGGCAGAGCCCCCGCCCACCCCTCCTCCCGCAGCCCTGCCCACGCCGGAACGGGCTTGTGCCCAGAGAGAGGGCAGGTCGGGGCCAGAGCCGAGACGGCAGGCCGCCGGAGGTGGCGCACGGAGCGGTGGCCCCTTGGGCTCTGCGTTCGTGGTGGCTTGGCCTGGGCTCGGCTTTCTAGTCCTGTGTGACGTGTTCTGGTTCTGTGTTTCTGTAACTAGGGTTTGAATACCGACTCCGAGAAATATGCAAGGACCTCCTGGGGCCGGTTCACACGTCCACGGGGAGCCAGTGGGAGTCCACGGTGGTGGTAGGTGCAAGCTCTCCTTCCCCTGCAGAAAGGTGGGACAAGGCCTGAGCCAGGGTGCTGGGAGAGCTTCCTGGTGCCCTTCTCCACCACGGGGCCCAGCCTCAGAGTGAGGGCGCGGTGCCCACCCATCCTGGCAGAAGCCCTCAGCACAACCGCGGGGGCCTCCGCTCTGCGTCTGTCGGCAGTGAGGCGCCGTCTGGTCTGGGGGACCTGGGCTAGTGAGCCGCTGAGTCTGCAGAGTGGGGGCGGAGGGTGGGGCCCGGGGGGTCTGCTGGCGAGGGTGCACCAACTGGGCCCTGGAGGCCCCTGTGGCCGGGACACCGTCGTCAGAGGGCGCGTGACCTGAGGGCAGGCAGTGGATCCTGCAGAGGCCCGCTGCGTGGCCTGCAGGATCTGAGCTCCCTGACCCAGGGTCGAACCCGAGCCCCTGTGGAGGAAGTCCAGCGTCCCCACCACTGGACCGCCAGGAAAGTCCCAGCACTCTTCTAAACTGACGCCTTTTTAAAAAAATATTTCTCCAGTCTCTTGGTCTGGATGTTGGGGGTGGGGTGGGGGTAAGTTGAGGGTGAGCCCTCCGCCTTCTTGCCGAGTTTCTCGGTGAGAATTGGCCGTTCCCGTGGAACTGGTCCCCAGGAGGTCAGGCAACTGGAGGGTGCTGCGCACGGTGGCGTGGGGTCCACGGGCCCTGGGAGGCTTCCTTTGGACAACACCGTCTCACGTGTTTAAGAGCCACTTGCATTTCCTGTTGGAATACTTTGGTGTCATTTGTTTTTCTTACTGACTTGCAACAGCTCTTTGTGTATTGGAAAATGAGTGATATAAGCTCCCAGTGCACCTCAGGGACCCCAGGTTTCTTGCCGTCAGAGATCAAAGCTCCACGTGTGCGGGGTGGTGGTCGGGCACGGTGGGGCAGACAGTAAGCAGAGGGTCAGCATGGAGCAGCCGCCCTCCGGGGCCTGAGCCGTCCTGCCTCTAGGGAAGCCTCATCCATCGAGGTCTCCACCTCAGGACCTGTGTCCTGAGCGGAAAGGTGGCTGTGAGCTGTGTCTGGCTGCTGCCGAGGACGGTTGGGGCTGGGGGCGGCACAGGCTGGGGGTCTTTGCACACACTCTCCAGTGGCGGTTCTTGTCACAAAGCCTGCATTTTCTGGTAATTGGGAAAGACTGCGTTTATTATTTAGCAACGCGTCTTTCTCCGTCTTTAACTTCCAGCCTTTCTGTGTATGTGTCTGTGTGGTTCTTGCCAGCACCCGTGTGGCCGGCTTTTGTTTGATCTGACAGGCTGTTTTTTCACCACTTGGTTCAAGCCATTTGTGCCTCCTGTCTCCCTGTGTGTGTGTTCGTATTAAAGACTAGCATCAGCTTTCGCAAGACAATATGCCTTGTTCCATCACTCTTCTCACCGAGTATTTACTCCAGAACATTTTCAGAGGGGATCTTTCCTGGGGTAACCCTTCTGAGGTGTTACAAGCCTGAATAAAGCATTTTTTATGATAATCTCATGTGAATAACTGTTTAGCTGGATTAAAAAGCAGGCAAGGTTTTTTCCAGGGTATTAAAAACACCATTTCCCTGGAAGTCCAGTGGTTAGGATTCCATGCTGGCCCAGGTTTAATCCCAGCTCAGGAACCAAGATATCGCAAACTGTGTGGTTAAAAAAAAAAACAACAACACTTTATTGTGAATCTTGGCATGCTCTCCTTTATAGGTACGATGTTCTTAATCTTTGGAAAGTTTGAGAATTTTTCTGCTGTTCACCTGAAAATGGTGTCTTGTTCCAGCACGTCTGCTTATCAGCCTTTCCACGATACTTGATCAGCCCCTGGTGGGGCCTTTCCGCCTTTACCCGTGTGTTCTCTGTGGCCACCTGTGTCTCCTGTGGAGCCCGTTTGGTGGACGCTGGGCTGTGTGCTGCTGCCCACAGGCCTCTGGGCAGTGGTGCGCCCCGCCCCGCCCCCCTGCTGCCCACCGGCCCTCACCCCGCGCGGCCCCCGCAGCGGCCAGGCCCCGGAGCCCCCCTCCTGTGGGGTGCTCTGTGCTGCCCGCAGTGGGTGCCTGTCTCTTGTTTCCTCGCCGGGGGTCCACACTGCTAACACCCGGGCCTCCTCTTGCAGTGGTCAGCACTGCCCGCGGGGGCTCTCCCTTCTCTGCAGCCGTGCTCCTCGGGGGTCTGTGGATGGAGACCGCGCCTGGCAGTGCACGTCGCACGAGGGCCCGGGCAGAAGGGGTGTAGGAAGTGCTAAAAGCAGAGACCCCGGGGCGTGAGGCCAAGGGTCCTCCTCTGCCTGGGCTTGACCTCGGGCCCCTGGAGAGGTGGCTCTCCGGGGGGCCCCGCCCCTCCGGGGGGCCCCGCAGCCTGTTCCCGTCCCACCCTGGAAGGCCAGGCTCCTCTGGCCGCTGACCAGTGAGTGCAGAGACCAGTGGCCACGGGGCCCAGGCGAGCGGGACGTGCCTGGGACGCCCCCGCGTCCAGCCGCCCCGCCTCCCGGCGAGTCGGCTCCCTCAGCCCCTCTCCTGTGCCCGCAGGGTCTGCGCAAGCGGGACCTGCTGAAGGAACTGCTGCCCGTCATCGGGCAGAACCTCCGCTTCCAGCGCCTGTTCACCGAGTGCCAGGAGCAGCTGGACCTCCTGCGGGACAAGTAGCCTGCCCGCCCGCCCCCGGCACAAGGCCCACGGCTGCCCTCGCTGGGCCCCGGGGACGCCGAGACCGCGGGAGGCGGGCCGTCCCACACGGAGCCGCGTCCCGGGCTGCTCCCCCCACGGAGGGGGCGGCCCTGCCTGCAGCGCCCGCCCTCCAGGCCCGGAGCGGAGCTGGGCTCTGCCTGCAGCCCCCGGGGCCAGCGCGGCCCACCCGGGCCTGCCATCTCCAGCGTGGCCCCGGGCGGAACCGGGCCCGCCACCGTGGGAGACACCAGGCTGCTTCAGCTACGATGAATGAGCCATTGTGGAGAGAGAGCCCCAGGAGGCACGAGGATTAGTGGTCAGTAGACTGACCTGAGAGACCTATGTAAAAGGAAAGCCTATTCCAGCACACGGACTATTTTTGTACTAGAATTTGCTAACTCGTAAAATGGCCAACAATCAGGACTTCCCTATAAGTCACTTGGACATTGGTCACTTGTAGGAAATTTAAACTCTAATTATGACAGCTACATTGAAAAATAATTGTACTGAAATTAACTTGTCTATCTTCATTTGGTTTTAATTTTTAAATGTTTGTAAAAAGAGACTTGTTTTTTGGGGGATGGGGCAGAGGGTGGGCGATTTCTTTTTTTGTAAAATAAATGGACACGCATTGGATACCAAATGCTCCTGACTTCCCAGCCTTTTCCTTGCAACTCCCAGGCCCTCCCCGCACCGTGGACCCCTGTCCTGAAGTGGGCAGTGATGGCACGGCACAGCCAGAAAGGCACCCGCGGAGACCAGGCGGCCTGCTGAGGGCTGAGCACCCCCTTCCCTAGTGCCGCACCCCGTCGGCACCTCCGTGTCTGTCCGTGCTCGCGTCGGGAAAGCAGGCCTGATGGTTCTGGCCGCTGACACGCCATCTGGCTGCTTCCCTGCCGGGTGGTCCCACTGTCTGTCTCACTGGGAAGTCACGTGGCTGAAGAGAAGCAGGCACACGTGTGTGCCCGACAAAGCCCGCATGCCCACTGCACGTGGGCACGGGTGCCAGAAGCCAGGCTACCGGAGCCACAGCACACGGCCTGAGAACGCCTGCCCGGGGCCCAAGCCAGCTGCCAAAGGGAGACGAGGCTAAGAAGACACACGTGCTTCTGAGGACCAGCCAGGGTCGCGGAGGCCAAGTCGTGGCACTTCACACATTGCCTCGAAGAATCCTTGACAGTCAGCATTGTTGACAACCACTCCTCAGACGAGAGAGGGTCAGACGAGAGAGCGGACAGGGAGTGGGGAGACTGGTTGGAAACGTGCGCTTCCAGCCGAGGCAGATGGACAGGGACCGCGCTGACCCTTCTGCCCGGAATCACTAAAGGGTCAGAGTACACGAGGTAGCAGATGCAGAGTGGACAGCGGTCCCTGGGAAGTGGGAAATAAGACGAGTCTGGGGCTGCCCACCTCCCGCCAGCCACAGCGCCAGGAGGGGAAGCCGAGGCAGGGCCCAGCAGGACCCTGGAGTCCTGATGTGGCACCGAGAGCCCAGGAAGCTCCAAGCTCTGGAGACGAGGGGCCTCCGAGGACGGAACCCCAGAGCCTAGCCTCTGCACATGCAGCCACGTGCGGATCGGTGCTCCTGCAATGAAGAAATGGCCACAGAACCGTCTAAAAGGGTCGGCACCCAGAGCCGCGAGTGGTGTCCGTTCCTATCCACTGGACTAGAACTCAGCTCACAGGTTTGGGGCAGAAGAGGACTCGGGAAGTCTTCCTCCGTTTTGGAGAATAATTAGATCCGTCTGCTCCAGATCCATCTGGGATTCCCATGTGGCTCAGACGGTAAAGAACCCATCGGTCAATGCAGGAGACCCAGGTTCAATCCCTGGCTCGGGAAGATCCCTGAAGCAGGAGATGGCAGTGCACTCCAGCATTCCTGCCTGGAGAATCCCGTGGACAGAGGAGCCTGGTGGACTGTAGTCCACGGGGTTGCAAAGAGTCAGATATAACTGAGCAACTCACTTCCAGATCCATCTAACAAAGAACGACCCCAAAGGACTAAATGGCTTCCAAGAAGTTAGTTACGTTGCAGAGTTCAGGAGGATCTGTAAGAATACAGAAGCGCCCAGCATGCCACGGGGGACAGTTGATGATGTCTGGCGTCCACGTGAAGATTACCAGGCAAAGGAGGAGCTCAGGGCAAAGTGAGGAGAAGAGTCAGTCGGACTGCTCAGGCAAGACTGGCCCGGGAGTTCCATGGGTGTCAGAACCAGCAGAAAAGGACATTAAAACAGTCACTCTAACACCCCCTTCTTTCGAACAGTGACGACAAGTCTGTAGCCGAGAAGGCCGCAATCAGGCTTCTGCAGGTGAAGGATGGTGACGTGCAGATGCAAAGGGCGCGGGATAGGATTGATGACAATAGACACTGCAGGAGGGATTTGTGACCTTCAAGGCACAGCAGTACAAACGCGCGGAAACAGGAAATCGAGAGGAAGAAGGGAAAGGGCGTCGGAAGCCAGGGGACAGCCTCAGACAGCCTCACGCGCTGGCAGTGAAGTCTTCAGAGGAGGCGGTGACGAACAGAACAGATCCTTGAATACATGAAGGCCAGAAGCCTGCGCCACCCCCGTGCCCTGCGCCCCTCCAGGCGGCCTCCTGCCTCTGTCTCCCTGCCCCCACCGCTCACGCCGTGCCGCTGACCTCCCACCCTGCCCACTGACGTTCCTCAGCTCCCCTCCGCCTGCTGGCCTCTTTTTGCAGGCAAAGCACGGGGTCTTTGTCTTCCCGGGCAGGGACCCCCTGCCTGTGCTGGCCTGACTGCCCTGGGTGCCTCCCAGCCTCAGCCTCCAGGTGGTGTGCCCACGCTCCACACTCAGCTTGGGGCCGCGGGCAGCGCTACGGTCTCTCCGCATCGGCTCCGTCAGTCATCGCTCTTGTATGTGGCAGGTCGTTTCTCAGTTGTTCTTCCTCTCTAAATCTTATTTTTGTTAATTGAAGCATGTGATTTTTGTGAAATTTAATTTTTGTCCTTCAGTAACTTATTTTACAGGACACTTCACCAGATACCTGGATGGCAATTAAAATAAGCACAAAAAGAAGATGGTCAGTGGCATCAGTCATTTGCAAAATGCAAATTAAAGCCACAATAACACATGCCTCTTAGAGTATAAATGTGAGGAAATGGTCAAAATACCGCGACTGGAGAGCAGCCGGAGCGTTCATACGCTGCTGAGAGGCGGGCAGAGGGGCAGTCGTGTCGAGAGACTGTCGGGCGGCTCCTGGTGCAGCGGAACACGCACTCACCAGGGGGCCTGGCTCAAGAGGCAAAGAACCTGCCTGCAGGTGGACGAGACAAGAGAGCCTGGTTCCGCCCCGGGTCGGGCAGGCCCCCTGGAGGAGGGCGCGGCAGCCGCCCCGGTACTCTCGCCCGGGGAGTCCCACGGACGGAGGAGCCTGCTGGCTGTGGTCCACGGAGCCACAAAGGCGGACACAGCTGAGCACGTGAAAGGACCTGGGTGTTCTGCTCTTAAGTTTGGGTTTTGTTTTGTTTTAAAGACACAGAACATTTTTCATCACATGAGGATATCTCGTATTTCCCTTAACTAAAAAAGCACAGCTTTACGGAGATAAAATTCTCATAACATGTAGCTCACCTCTTTAAAATGTACGATTCCATGGTTTTTTGAATAGCCACACGTGCAGCCATCACCGTCGTCTCTATTAGAACGTTTCCATCACCTCAAAAAGAGACCCCACGCCCTTTTATCACCCCCCTGCCCCTAAGTAACCACCTGTCTGCTCTCTGTCTCCATAGACTTAGCTCTTCTGAATGTTTCCTACTCATAAATATAAATATTTCCTATAAATAGACGTATTTTGTGACTGGCTTCTCGTACAGTGTGATGTTGACGAGACTCGCTCACGTGCCAGCCCTTCACTCCGTCTTATGGACGAACGTCTCGCTGTCGAGGTATTCCTCAGTCGGCCGTCCATACACACGTGGGCTGCTCCCGGCTTTTGGAGACTGCAGAGTGCTGCTTTAAACATCTGTGACCGAGTCGCTATGTGGACCTGTTTACATTTCTCACACAGGGGTATATATGTAGGAAGACTCAGTAGACATGAGTTTGTCAAACTCCAGGAGGTGATGCAGTTCACACTCCTGGTGTGCCGCAGTTCATGGGGTCACACAGTCAGACGTGACCTAGCGGCCGAAGGGCCACGAACGCTACCTACAGCACAGCGCGTCATCTGTGCTTACGGCCAAGCTGCTTTTTCCCCTCACTCATTCGCTTGTGGGTCGGTAGGGGTTTGGAGGGACTTGGCTCCGTCCCTGCTCCCAGGCCTCACATGTTCCGGTCTGAGCTCCAGGTTAGCGTGGCAGCAGCTACTGGGAACACAGCGGAAGTGCCATGGTGGAAGGCGGAGGCAGTGCACGACATTCAAGCCTCTGCTGGGGTCATCCTGCTAACATCCACCGTATCAAGTCATGGAGCCACGCCTGGACCCCAGGGGTGAAGGGACAGCCCAGCTCATCACAAAGCCACGGCGAGGGTGCATGAATGCACCGCCCCAGGGGAGGAGGACGGAGGGCTGGCCATTCAGTCCACTACAAATCCAGCCTTCTCGCACCGTGAGCTGCACGTTGTCCTTGGGAGCTTTGTAGGAGGAGGGTCTGCAAGGGTCACTGTGGACCAGCTGGAATTTGTCTTCTGCTCCTAAGTGGAGTCGGTTTTGTTTTCGATGTTTGAGAAGCAGCCGCACTTCTTTTCCGCGCATTATTTGTTCAATTGCTTTTGCCCACTTTTCTCTCTGGTTGTTGGTCTTCCTGAGCTGTGTAGAAGCCCACACGGGGATATGTGTGTGTATATATCTCTTGAAAAGATTGAAAGATTTTTTTTTTTCAGGATTACTTGGCAAGTTACCAGCAGTAAGAATATTCGAATCCTTTTCAAATCAGACATTTAGTTCCTTCATGCATCTGGGCGAGGTCCTAACTTATTAACTATCCTGTCATTTTGCCTAACTAAAATTTCCCTAAACTCTTTTTCTTTTAGGGTGTGAATTTGTAGTTTTGACCTCCAGAAACCCTGGGATGGTGCCGGGGTGGGGCAGGGAGATGCTGCTGTAGGGGAGGACACAGCGCAAGTACTGGAGGGCCTGACGGCACGTGGGGGAGGGTGTTTGCGGCCACAGGCACGGGTGCCAAGACAGCTTTGGGAGACGCGGTACCGCCCGGAGCAAGAGTCCACACGGTCCGAAGAGGATGCTGCTGTTGTCCACCCCGTGGTCTTCACAGGTCGCTGCTCCTCCTGGAAAGAGATTAAAAGGCAAAGATAGGGCCCTGAAAGAGGAACTCCCCAGGTCAGTAGGTGCCCAATATGCTGCTGGAGATCAGAGGAGAAATAACTCCAGAAAGAATGAAGAGACGGAGCCAAAGCAAAAACAATACCCAGCCGTGGATGTGACTGGTGATAGAAGCAAGATCCGGTGCCGGAAAGAGCAATATTGCATAGGAACCTGGAATGTCAGGCCCATGAATCAAGGCAAATTGGAAGTGGTCAGACAGGAGATGGCAAGAGTGAACGTCGAGATTCTAGGAATCAGCGAACTAAAATGGACTGGAATGGGTGAATTTAACTCAGATGACCATTACAGGCAGGAAACCCTCAGAAGAAGTGGAGTAGCCATCATGGTCAACAAAAGAGTCTGAAATGCAGTACTTGGATGCAGTCTCAAAAACGACAGAATGATCTCTGTTCGTCTCCAAGGCAAACCATTCAATATCACGGTAATCCAAGTCTATACCCCAACCACTAACACTGAATAAGCTGAAGTTGAACGGTTTTATGAAGATCTTCAAGACCTTTTAGAACTAACACCCAAAAAAGATGTCCTTTTCATTATAGGGGACCGGAATGCAAAAGTAGGAAGTCAAGAAACGCCTGGAGTAACAGGCAAATTTGGCCTTGGAATGCAGAATGAAGCAGGGCAAAGACTAATAGAGTTTTGCCAAGAAAATGCACTGGTCATAGCAAACACCCTCTTCCAACAACACAAGAGAAGACTCTGCACATGGACATCACCAGATGGTCAACACCAAAATCAGATTGATTATATTCTTTGCAGCCAAAGATGGAGAAGCTCTATACAGTCAACAAAAACCAGACCAGGAGCTGACTGTGGCTCAGATCATGAACTCCTTATTACCAAATTCAGACTTATATTGAAGAAAGTAGGGAAAACTGCTAGACCATTCAGGTATGACCTAAATCAAATCCCTTATGATTATACAGTGGAAGTGAGAAATAGATTTAAGGGCCTAGATCTGATAGATAGAGTGCCTGATGAACTATGGAATGAGGTTTGTGACATTGTACAGGAGACAGAGATCAAGACGATCCCCATGGAAAAGAAATGCAAAAAGGCAAAATGGCTGTCTGGGGAGGCCTTACAAATAGCTGTGAAGAGAGGAGGAAAGCAAAGATATAAGCATCTGAATGCAGAGTTCCAAAGAATAGCAAGAAGACATAAGAAAGCCTTCCTCAGCGATCAATGCAAAGAAATAGAGGAAAACAACAGAATGGGGAAGACTAGAGATCTCTTCAAGAAAACTAGAGACACCAAGGGAACATTTCATGCAAAGATGGGCTTGATAAAGGACAGAAACGGTATGGACCTAACAGAAGCAGAAGATATTAAGAGGTGGCAAGAATACACAGAAGAACTGTACAAAAAAGATATTCATGACCCAGATAATCACGATGGTGTGATCACTCACCTAGAGCCAGACATCCTGGAATGTGAAGTCAAGTGGGCCTTAGAAAGCATCACTATGAACAAAGCTAGTGGAGGTGATGGAATTCCAGTGGAGCTGTTTCAAATCCTGAAAGATGACGCTGTAAAAGTGCTGCACTCAATATGCCAGCAAATTTGGAAAACTCAGCAGTGGCCACAGGACTGGAAAAGGTCAGTTTTCATTCCAATCTCAAAGAAAGGCAATGCCAAAGAATGCTCAAACTACCGCACAATTGCACTCATCTCACATGCTAGTAAAGTAATGCTCAAAATTCTCCAAGCCAGGCTTCAGCAATATGTGAAGTGTGAACTTCCAGATGTTCAAGCTGGTTTTAGAAAAGGCAGAGGAACCAGAGATCAAATTGCCAACATCTATTGGATCATTGAAAAAGCAAGAGAGTTCCAGAAAAGCATCTATTTCTGCTTTATTCACTATACCAAAGCCCTTGACTGTGTGGATCACAATGAACTGTGGAAAATTCTGAAAGAGATGGGAATACCAGACCACCTGACCTGCCTCCTGAGAAATCTGTATGCAGGTTAGGAAGCAATAGTTAGAACTGGACATGGAACAACAGACTGGTTCCAAATAGGAAAAGAAGTATGTCAAGGCTGTATATTGTCACCCTGCTTATTTAACTTATATGCAGAGTACATCATGAGAAACGCTGGGCTAGAGGAAGCACAAGCTGGAATCAAGATTGCAGGGAGAAATATCAATAACTTCAGATAGGCAGTTGACACCACCCTTATGGCAGAAAGTGAAGAGGACCTAAAGAGCCTCTTGATGAAAGTGAAAGTGGAGAGTGAAAAAGTTGGTTTAAAGCTCAACATTCAGAAAACAAAGATCATGGCATCCAGTCCCATCACTTCATGGGAAATAGATGGGGAAACAGTGTCAGACTTTATTTTGGGGGGGCTCCAAAATCACTGCAGATGGTGACTGCAGCCATGAAATTAAAAGACGCTTACTCCTTGGAAGGAAAGTTATGACCAACCTAGACAGCATATTGAAAAGCAGAGACATTACTTTGCCAACAAAGGTCCATCTAGTCAAGGCTATGGTTTTCCAGTAGTCATGTATGGATGTGAGAGTTGGACTATAAAGAAAGCTGAGCGCCTAAAAATTGATGCTTTTGAAGTGTGGTGTTGGAGAAGACTCTTGAGAGTCCCTTGGACTGCAAGGAGATCCAACCAGTCCATCCTAAAGGAGATCAGTCCTGAGTGTTTATTGGAAGGACTGATGTTGAAGCTGAAACTCCAATACTTTGGCCACCTGATGCGAAGAACTGACTCGTTGGAAAATAGCCTGAAAGATTGAGGGCAGGAGGAGAAGGGAACAACAGAGGAGGAGATGGTTGGATGGCTTCACCAAGTCAATGGTGAACTCCGGGAGTTGGTGATGGATAGGGTGGCCTGGCGTGCTGCAGTTCATGGGGTCGCAGAGTCGGACACGACTGAGCGACTGAACTGAACTGAACTGATAGTACAAATACTGAAGGGTTTTTGTAACATTTGGGGTGAAGGCATTACTGCCAAAACAGCTTTGGGAAATGTGGTACAACCCACAGCAAGAGTCCAGGTAGTCGGAAGAGGAGGCTGCTGTTGTCCAACCCCGCGGTCTGCACAGGTAGCAGGGGCTCCTGGAAAGAGATTTAATTTGAAGGTAAACAGCCTGATTTCTTTTTTAACATGCTAGAATGTGAAGCTGCTGTGCAAATAATTGCATCATCACTGTGTTATTCACGGGGTTCTATTCACTTCTTAAAATCCCCGGGGAGCCAGGCGGAGCGCACGCGGGGCCTCGGCTTCCCTAGCGAGCATCCTGTCCGCGCGCAAAACCCCTGCAAACGGTGCCTGGGGGGCCGCCGGCCGCTCGGCGGACTTGCCACCACGGACCGAGGCCACCCGTGACCCTGCCTGCGGTGGGCCGCCCGCGACTTTCCCGCCCCCCTAGAGCCGGGAAGGGCGCGCCCTGGGGGAGCGCCTGGCACAGGGCCCATCACACGGACTCCCCGGGCTTCGTCTGCGATGTGTTTGGGCCATCCGTTCCCGAATTTAAGGGCGTGACCGAACTCCACGGTCCAGACCTCCCCCTTAACCCCCATCTCTGCACGGGGGGGCTCGAGCCTGGGGCGCAGGCTCCACCTGGAACCCCGTCACTGGAGAGCCCGCGCGCAGACACCCTGGCACCTGCCGGGGCTGCCGGCACGCCGTCACCCGCCCTGGGTACCAGAGGGGCCGCGCAGACTGGCTCCCGCTGGAGCCGGCGGGGAGGACGCGCAGCCAGGCGGCGAGCTGCTTTTCGCGGGCCGGCCCCGCGCGCCGGGCGCGGGGAGCGCAGGCAGAGTCGCCCGGGCGCGCTCGGCCGGCAGCGCGCACGCGCGCCCGCGGGCTTCCAGGACCTTCCAGGTGAGGCCCGGGCTCCG
>NW_024070196.1:71399989-71461232 GCF_014754425.2 Oryx dammah | reverse complement strand
AAGGCGAAGGCCGCCCGCACGAGCCCCCCGGCGCGCGCGCGCGCGCCTGCCCGGCCCCGGGCGTCGTCCTCCGCCCAGCCCCCGGCGGAGACGCCCTCCGGAGCCCCGCGTCCGCTTCCAGCCCCGCGGCGGGCGGCCCCGTGCGCTCCCCCGGCTCCGCAGCCCGCACGCTGGGCCCGGGGCCGCGGCACGCGCCGCTGCCCCGCGTTCCCCGCCCCGGGCCGCTTGGCCCTCGGCTTCTGCCCTGGCGACGACCTCGGGGTGAGGGTCCCCTCCGCGCCCGTGGCCTGGGGGCTTCCCTGAGGACGCCCCTTCCCGTGCCGTGGTCACCGCGAGCCCGGGACCCCGCGGCCGGGGGCGGAGCAGGCCCTCAGATCGGGGAAGGAGGGAAGGCGCTCTCCCGGGGGCCGGGAGGACGCTGTGCCGGCCGGGCGCGCGCCGCCCGCCGCCTCCCCTTCCCACCCGCTCTGGGTCCGCCTGATCCTCCGCGGACCGGAACCCCGCTAGAGAGCGGACGTGCGTTCTCCAGATGCACAGTATTCGGACGCGGGAGACAAGAAACCCCAGTTCTGTTTGTTTACATTGATTTTCCTCTAGATCTTGGTTTCTGTGACACGTATAAAAAAATAATTCCAGACGCTTTACGAATGATCTGATTGTTAGAATATTGATCTTTTTCTGTTTTTAAAGTTCCTCAGAGAAAAAACAATACTTTGTTATAGAGGCCAGTGGGGAAACAGGTATCCACGTGCCGGGACCGCTGCTTCTCAGGCGCAGCGAGCAGAGGCCACGTGAGACACGGCTCCTGCGCGGTGCTGGGGTGTCCCCTCCACTGTGGCTGCAGGCAGGGGCGAGCTCCCACGTCTCTGGGCTTGGTCAGCGCCGCTCCGATGTTGGGACTCAGCAGCGCCGCAAGGGGCCACCTCGGGCGGGGATCAGAGTCTGTGCTCAGCAGTGTTGGTTTCCAGACAAAGCTGTGAACCTCTGCTAGAGGTTTATCTAGCAGGTAATGTAAACGCTCGGCTTACATTGCCGCTGACTTTGCAGACTCTAAGACACACAGCAGCGGCCTTGCCGAGTCCCAGGGTCGCCTCTCCACGGGTCTCTGAAGCGTTTTGTGAGGTCTTCTGTGACCTGTTGAACCTCACCTGGCGGCAGGCGGATGGTCCTTGTGCTGAAGGTGGATCCCGGCCGGTCAGGGACATCGACAGAGAGTGTGTGGCGGGTGTGACCGAGCAGCAGATGGACCCGAGTCGGGCCTCTTTGGAGAAAGCAGGCATCCCCGGAGAGCTCACGTTCAGGTTCAGAACTGCAGCGGCGTCCGTCTCCTCTGAGTTAATTGGGTCGATGGAGGCATCATGTCCTACGTAATCCCAGCTAAGTTCCCCAGGCTCCTTGGCATCCTGTCGCCGGGGCAGAAGTGTCTGGAAGAAGCTTTAAGTAAAGTAGCTCATGTGCCTGGAAGAATCGCCCTAGATAGAAGGTGTGAGTGAAACCCACGCTGTGCGGCCACGGGGTCTCTCACCCGAGAGAAGCTACTGAGGTCGTGGCGGCAGTGGCGGCGCTTTGGTCACGGCCATACCTCACTGCTGGGGCCCCGTGGACGGCGGCCCAGCGGGCGCCTCCGTCCATGGGGTTTCCCAGGCAAGGACACCGGCTGCCGTCTCCACTCCAGGGGGTCTTCCCGACCCAGGGGTAGAACCGCTTGCATTGCAGGCAGATTCTTTACTGATTGAGCCACCGGGAAAGCCCGAGGTAAGCACTGTATTTTTCAAAAACTGATTTAAAGTATCGCAGTAAAAATACTCTCCTGGCCTTTGCTTTTGTAACGGAACACGGTTTGACGCTCTTTCTTTTAAAGGGCCACACAGATCCCAGCATGTACTTGACAGTCGCTTGCTAGCCTCCGCGGGCCGGCAGTTGCTGACCCCATCACCCCGTCTGGGAGCGTGTCCCCCGCTGCCCTCAGGCTGTTCTGCGTTTTCTTGAGCCTCCTCCTGCCGGAGGCCTGCCGGACCCTCCAGGCTGGGGAGATACCGGCAACCTGGGCTGGCTGAGGAAGGGCGCCCCAGAGCTGGGTGGCAAAGTTCTCGGGCAAAATTAGAATCCAGGCAGATCCCGACAGCCTGGGATCCAAGGAGCTGACATTTAATCCGGCTAAATATAGGGTCTGCGGTGTTAAAATAGAGACCGCGTGGAGAGGTGTCCTTTGAGAGGCCCGTGAGGCACTTACAGACAGCTTTGGCGCTGTCCCGGGCTCAGCTGGTCGAGTTCCCGCTGAGTTCTGGGAAAGGCCTCAGGAGCCCCGCTCCCCACGGGCCCTCGTTTGCAGTGCTCCCTCTGGCCTCGGAGGAGCGTTGCCGATGAGTGTGGCCCGCGGTGTGTTCTCCTGAGCCCACGTGGTGTTGCCGGGCGGAACAAGGGCCTCCCTGCTGTTACCTGTTGCAGTGTGGGCCCTGGGTCCTCGGGCCGCCCCTCTCCCCGCACCAGTGGGGCGGGGTCCTGCCTGCGCTCTGGTTCTCGGGCTCCCCGCCTGACTCCTGGGCCCAGGGTTCTCGGGTGATGAGACGCCGTCCCGAGTCTGGGAGGCCTTTTCCCTGCTCCGGGAGTGTGTCTGTGAGCTCCCACCCGAGGAACTGGACTCGGCAGTCGCTGGTGTCTGAGACCCTCCAGGCTCCGGAGGTGTAGACGTTCCTGATGGTGTCTGGAGCCGAAATCACAGTATCGTCGTCTTAACCAGACGCTGATCCCCAAACCAAGAAAAGGCGATCGTTTAGAACCCCAGGCCCCACGGCGCAGCGCCCGCCTGTGGCTGCGCAGGCCGAGCGATCCTGCTGTTTGAGGAAGCACCGCTCGGCCCCGGCCTGTCTCTGCGTGTTTGCGGCGCGGGTGGGGCGGGTGGCGGGGGGCGCCCCTGGTGGTCACTTCGAGGCCTTCGGTCTCACCTGAGGTGGCTCCTCCTTTTTGCGGCTAGGTATTTTGCGCCACGAGTGTAAAGCAGGTTATTTTTAGCCTGTCCTCTGACCAGGATTCCAGCTGGAGGACGCTTCCCGCTGGAGAGGGTGGGGGTGCAGGTGCTGCCCCATCCTGGCCCTGCTCCTGCAGCCCGACCTCTGTTTGGCCACGTTACTCAGGTAGAACTTGCAGGCCCTCGAGCTCCCTTATGCTCAGCGGACGGCAGTCAGTGTGTCAGCTCGTGGAGCCCCGGCTGCCCCCCGGGGTCCCTCTGTTCCTGCGTGGGTCACCCCCGCCCCCGCTCCCTGCCCGCCAGCCCAGCAGCTTTCTGCCCCTGCAAAGCTGCCTTTTCTGGGCGTTTCAGAGAAATGCACTCGTGGAATCTACACCTTTTATGTCTGGCCCCCTTCACTGGGCAGGGCGTCTGAGGCTCAGGAGGCAGTTCCTTCCTGTCGCTGGATAACAGTTTACGGCTGCGGGCCATATCTCCTGCACTCGCCCGTGTGGCCGTCTGGGCTTGCTCCAGTTTGGGGATGTTAGGGATACTGCAGCTACGGCCGCTTGCTTCTTGCAAACCTGATTGCATTTTTCTTGGGTGAATGCCTGGGAATGGAATTGGTGGGCCCATGGCAAAGTTGTTCCACTTTTGAAGAGACTATCAGACTGCTTTCCAACGTGGCTGTACCTTTTTACGCTCCCACCAGCGGTGTGGGAGGGTCAGTGCTTGATGTTGCCTCTTTACTATAGCAGCTACGGTGACCGTGAGCTAGGACCTTATTACAGGTTTCACTTGCAGCTTTCTAACGCCCTAGCTTTGCCTGGTGGCTCAGCACTCAGGAATCTGTCTGCCAAGCAGAACTGAATTCAATGCCTGGTCGGGAAGATTCCCTGAAGAAGGAAACGGCAACCCACTCCCATCTTCTTACCTGGAGAATCCTGTGGACGGAGGAGCCTGGCGGGCTGCAGGCCACGGGTCACGAAGATTTGGAAAGGACTGAGCGACCAAACGCCAGCAAGTGGTGCCCAGCGCCTTTTCACGGGGTTATCGCTGCTGCGTTCACACAGCTTCTTGGAGAAGAGTCTGCTCAACCTTTTGCCGGTTTCTTGCTTGTCTTATGGAATGTTAAGTGTTCTTTGTATATTCTGGGTATGAGCTGTTTATCAACCATGTGATGTACGGGTATTTTCTCCCAGTCTGTGGCTTGTCGTTCCATTGTCCTAATGGTATCTTTTTAAGGGCTAAAGTTTTAATTTTGATAAAATCCATCTTCTCAGTTTTTTTCTTTTAATGGGTCATGTTTCTGGAGTCCTGTCTGAGACTTAGCCTGAGAGTGCTAGCCTGACCCCAGGTCGTGGTGATTTTCTGTGCTTTTCTCTCATGGTTTTGGAGTTTTAACTCCTACATCCAGGCATGTAGCCCATTTCGAGTTAACTTTTGTGTGTGGTACAAGGTAAGGGTGTCAGGGGTTTCTTTCTTTCCTTCCCCCCCGCAAAGAGCTGCACACAGACGCTGAGCTGTCCCAGCACCATTTGCTGAAACGACTGTCCTGCACTGAGTTGTCTTGGCACCACTGGTGAAAATGAATTGACAGCGAGTATGAACACTGATTTCTGGACTCTTAGCTCTGTTCCTTCCATCAGTGTGCTCAGCCTGATGCCGATGACTGGCTGACTTTATAGTGAGCTTGAAATCAGATGGTGCTGCGTTCCAACTGCGTTTTTCAAAACAGTCTTTGAAACTAGATCCTTTGAATTTCCAGATACGTTTTAGAGTCAATCTGTCACCTTTATGAAGAGCCTACTGGGAGACTGATATGGACTGAGCTGAATTTGTCAATCAGGTTAGCGAGCATTGTCGTCTTGGTGATACTGAGTTTCTGGACACGCGACACGGAACGTCTTTCTATTTATTTTCTGTGATGTCTTGCAACTTCAGTGCATAATCCCGAAGCTCTTCAGTTAACTTTGCTTTCTACTATCTTCTTACGTTATTTTGTCCTGGGTTGTTTTATTAATTCCATGTTAGATTGTTTGCTGCTAGCGTGTTGAAATATAATTTGTGCGTATTTATTTGTATTCTGTGAACTTGCTAACCTCATGTATTAGTTCTCAGAGCATGTAGTGGCTTTGTTTTGAGTTTTGACACATGGTCTCATGGTTAACTGCATGTAGACCGTTTTCTAATCTGGATTCGGTGCGGCTTGTATGTCTGTTTGTTTCAACACTGCGTCAACTGGAAAACCCAGCACAGTGTTGGACGGACATGGCGAGGACCAGAGCACACACCCTTGACTTGTTTCTGATCCTTGGGGAAGGATTCCATCTTCACCATCAAATATGATGTTGGCTATGGGTTTGGGTAGATGAGCTCTTCATTTGGCCAAGAAGTTCCTATATGTTTTCTTTAGAGTTTTTGTCATGAAAGTGTCGGGCTTTGTCAGTTTCTTTTCCTGCGTTTGTTGAGATGGTGACACGGGTTTTGTCCTTTATTACTCTAATGTATCCTGTGAATTGATTCTTTAGATTATTTATTTACTATCTGTTTCTGGCTACCTCGGGCTGCAGTTTCGGCGCAGGCTCAGCTGGAGGAGCCGTGGCACGTGGGATCTTAGTTCTCCAACCAGGGGTCAAACCCGCGTCCCCTGCAGTAGACACACAGCCGCTGGGCTCCGAGGCAAGCCCCGGGAGCTGAGGCTTGGTGCTAAGCAACCTCGCATTCCTGTGCTGAATCCCTCTCAGTCCTGATCATTGCTTCATGTGTTGCTCCCAGGGACGGGGGAGCCCGGTGGGCTGCCGTCTATGGGGTCGCACAGAGTCGGACACGACTGAAGCAACTCGGCAGACTTGACTCAGCACCAGTTTAGGGACATTACCAGTCTGTATTTGTGGTGGTTGGTTTGTAGTTTCTCTCCTTGTGATGTCTTTGTCTGACTTTATAATTAGGTTGGGGTTGGCATTACAGAATGACGTAGGAGGGGGTTCCTCCTGTTCTCTGAGACTGTGAAAGATTTGTTATTTATAACTGAATACACAACTTCTTGGATTATCTGGCAGAATCCTGCAGTGCAAGCCTTCTGGGCTTGGGCTTGGGCTTGTCTTTGTGTTGGGTTGGCCAAAAAGTTCCTTTGGTTTTTAAGTAAAAATGAAAGACACGTTTTTCATAGTCACCAACAACCTTATTGAACAGTGTTTTCAACATTTTGTTCCACTACCTTCTGCCGTTTTTCAGGCCACTTCATGATTCCATCTTCCCAAAACTTTTTAATTTTTTGAGCAAAGAACTGTTCCACGTGCCTTTAACAGTCCTTTCACAGGGAATTGAAATTTCTTCCATTAAGAGAATCTTATAGGGACTTCCTGGCTGTCTAGTGGCTAATACTCCACACTCACAGTGCAGGGGGCCTGGGTTCGATCCCTGGTCAGGGAACTAGACCGCACACGCCCCAGCTAAAGATCCCACGCGCTGCACCTAAGACCTGGCCCTGTCAAATCCAGAAAGAAAGAAAGATGTTTTAAATTTTTTTTAAAGAGAGAACTTTGTAAAGACCAACATAAGTGGAATTCCAAGGGTGCCATGTCTGGTAAGCACGGCGGGTGAGTCAGAGCTTCCTACCAAGCTGTGACAGTTTTTGCCTGCTCATCGGGGAAACACGCGGTCCTGGGTTTTCCCGATGGAAAATCACGTGTTTTCTGTCGACTGATTCCAGACGCTTGTGCTCAGTGTTCAGCGGTCTGACTGGGAGCCGTGCTTGCTGGAATTAATCGCTTGGCTTTCCAGAAAGAGCTCATAAGGGAGGACTCCCACTCCCACCACGTACACACCGCCTTCGAGCCTGGTGGCTCAGTGGTGAAGGGTCCTGCCAGTGCAGGAGACACAGAGTCTCCCTGGAGCAGGGAGATCCCCGAGCAAGAAGGCGCCCCTACTCGAGCACTGTTTCAAGCCACTTTGACACGTCGGATCAGTCACAGAACCTTCCCCTACACTGCACAAATCTTTTGTGTGTTTTTCAGTTATGTTTTTACCTTTCTTGAAATAATAGAGCATAATATGCCGGAAATGTAGTTTTTTCTTCCATCTTCAATATTAAAATAGCTACACAGAAATTTACCAGTTGTGATTTTTTTTTTAAAAAATGCACGCTGCTATGACAGGTATTACGGTACAATATAACACAATTGTCTCCAATGAAATTAAAGACAAGCGTTACTAGAGCCATCTTACTGGGAAGCCAAATGAACTTTTTGGCCAACCCAGTAAAAAACTTTTTTAATTAAAAAAGTAAAAATTTAAAAAGAGAAAAAAGGGAGGTCAGTATATTCTTGATTTGGTAAAAGGGTCTATGCAACCAAGCACCCAGCAGGGTAGAAGGTCACTGCTATTCAGGAAAACACGTTATCTTACTTAATGGTGTGTTGGCGCTTTTCTAATTATAGGGTTATAACTATTCAGCTGAATTGATGCTTTTGAACTGCGGTGTTGGAGAAGACTCTTGAGAGTCCCTTGGACTGCAAGGAGATCCAACCAGTCCATTCTGAAGGAGATCAGCCCTGGAATTTCTTTGGAAGAAATGAAGCTAAAGCTGAAACTCCAGTACTTTGGCCACCTCATGCGAAGAGTTGACTCACTGGAAAAGACTCTGATGCTGGGAGGGATTGGGGGCAGGAGGAAAAGGGGACGACCGAGATGAGATGGCTGGATGGCATCACGGACTCGATGGACATGAGTCTGAGTGAACTCCGGGAGATGGTGATGGACGGGGAGGCCTGGCGTGCTGCGATTCATGGGGTCGCAAAGAGTCGGACACGACTGAGCGACTGAACTGGACTGAACTGAACTATTCAGCTGAAGCTGAAACTCCAATACTTTGGCCACGTGATGTGAAGAACTGACTCATTGGAAAAGACCCTGGGCGAGGTTGAAGGCAGGAGGAGAAGGGGATGGCAGAGGATGAGATGGCTGGATGGCCTCACTGACTCGATGGACATGAGTTTGAGCAAGCTCCAGGAGTTGGTGATGGACAGGGAGGCCCGGCGTGCTGCCGTCCATGGGGCTGCAAAGAGTTGGATACAACTGAGCGACCGAACTGAACTGAAATTATAGGAAGGGGCTTCCCTGCTGGCTCAGTGGTAGAGAAGCCGCCTGCTGAACAGGAGAGACAGGCTCGATCGGGGGTCAGGAAGACCCTCTGGGGAAGGACATGGCAACCCACTCCAGTCTTCTTACCTGGAGAGTTCCGTGGACAGAGGTAGCTGGCAGGCTACAGTCCCCGGAACTGCAGTCAGACATGGTTTAACAATGGACAGCAAGAACATGGGACAAGGTGATAAGCATTCATGAAAATGTCCTCCTGAAAATGTGTGAGTCTCTTGGGGGCCGGTTCTGCTGTTTTCCCACGGCACAAAGTGCCTCGTCCAGATACCTGCCCTGAGCTCCATTCAGGCACGCCAGCTACTTGGGCAGCTGACTTCAGCCTCGGGTGATGACTTGATCCTCGTGTAGTAGGACTGCTGGTGGGCAGCGTTCTCTGCGTGGCAGCCCTTCCCTTCAGTCTTAATTTCGAGCATGGTTTGGGAGTGTTTCGTGACCATTTGATCCCGTGGTGCAATGAATGCTAATTCCCAGGTGGAGGGCGAGGGTTTCCTTGACAGGCCCCTCAAGCTGCTGTCCCTGGACAGGGCCCTGTAACCAGCAGTTGCCCGAGGCAACAAGAGAAGCCACGCAGGGAGAAGCCGAGCACCGCAACTGGAGAAAACCTGAGCACCGCAACAAAGCCCCACACGGCAGGAACACGGCCTGCGGCAGTAGCGTGGCAGAGCAGGCAGAGACGCCTGTAGGGACCTGGCGCGGCCACGGGTGCTCAAGCTGAGAATGCCGTCAGGTGTCCCCCAGCGTCTCCCCGGGTCATCTGAGTAGTCTTGAAGGGAGACGCTCTGTCCACTTCGTCCCTGAAGCCCACCAAAGACACGTGCCCGCACGCGGCCCCAGGGCCATCGCAGCCCGTGCGGGACTGAGAAAGGAGCGCTGCCTCCTGAGCAGTTCCCTCTGGCGCCGGGAGAGGAGAGTGGGTCTCTACGGCTGAGCAGGTAATTCTGCTTCAGGGAGTCTGGATGGTGCACCGGCCAGAAGCACGGGGCACAGCTGGGGGCGGGCGCGACTGCCCGGCGGGCACCTGCGCTGGAGGCCCCGGGACAGGGTGGGTTCTGGAGCAGGCCTCGGCCTGCAGGTGCCAGCCCTGGCCTGAACAGCTTCACCCGCGCGGCTGTCGCTGTCCGCAGGGAACAGGCCGGGACGGGGGCGGTGTTCTGCAAGGGAGGGCCTGTGTCCCTTCGTTCTCACCCCCAGCCCCTGCCCTGGCCTGGCACAGGCCTAGAGGGTGGCGGTCCCCCTTCTGTCCAGCCAGACCCACTGTCCCCAGGCTCAGCCCCGTCTCCCCCCGCGGCCTCCCCGAGCCCCGCGTCCTGTCTCGGATCCTCCGCCTGTGGTTTCTCCCGGGCGTGTCAGGGACGGCACCCGCCCACGCGCCGTGCCCCGCCCGCCCCTCCTCCAGTCCTCCCGACTGTCTCCTGTCCGGTGACCTTGAACGGCTCCGGCCTTTGCCATGATCTACTGTCTCACGGTCACCGGGTCCTGTCTGCTGCCTGCCTTGGCAGCCCGAGCGGGTCCAGGAGAGCAGAGCTTGGGGAGGGGGCTGGGCGGGGTGGAGGGCCCGCCTGGAGCCCAGAGCGGAGCGGGACCGGCCGTCTCCAGGGGGCCTGGCGCAGCATCTCGCTGCTCTTGCTGGGCAGTGGGTCAGCGAGCGGCTGAGCCTCCGAGAGACCCCCACGCTCTCAGGCACAGGGTCATCCGCCCGTCAGCCCGCGGGCCTCGGGCTCCCTCCGCCGGTAGCTTGGGGGCTCACTGCCCTTTCCGCCTCCTGCAGGCCCCTCCCTCTCCCTCCTCCGTGGCCTCAGCCCAGCCCCGCTGCACCGTCCCTCCTCACTGCAAAGTCATCTCAGAGCTGCTGTTCAGCTGCTCAGTTGTGTCCCACTCTTTGCCACCCCAGGCCTCCCTGTCCTTCACCCTCTCCCTCAGTCCACTCAGACTCCCATCCATGGTGACGCCATCCAGCCATCTCAGCCTCTGTCGGCCCCTTCTCCTCCCGCCTTTAATCTTTCCCAGCATCGGGGTCTTTTCCCATAAGTCAGTTCTTCGCATCTAGTGGCCAAAGTATTGGAGTTTCTGCTTCAGCATCAGTCCTTCCAATGAACACCCAGGACTGATCTCTTTTAGGATGGACTGGTTTGATCTCCTTGCAGTCCAGGGAACCCTCAAGACTTTTCTCCAACACCACAGTTCAAAAGCATCAGTTCTTCAGCGGTCAGGTTTTTTTACGGTCCCACTCTCACATCTGTACACGACCAGTGGAAAAACCATAGCCTTGACTTAATGGAGCTTTGTCAGCAACGTGGTGTCTCTGGATTTTAGTATGCCACCTAAGTTTGTCATAGCTTTCCTTCCAAGAAGCAAGTGTCATTTAATTTCATGGCTGCAGTCACCATCCACAGTGAGTTTGTCCAAGAAAATAAAATCTGTCACTGCTTCCACTTTTTCCACTTATATTTGCTATGAAGTGATGGGACCGGATGCCACGATCTTAGTCTTTTGAATGCTGAGCTTGAAACCAGCTTTTTCACTCTCCTCTTTCACTTTCATCAAGAGGCTTTTTAGCTCCTCTTCACTTTCTGCCATAAGGGTGGTGTCATCTGCATATCTGAGGTGATTGAAATTTCTCCCAGCAGTCTTGATTCCAGTTTGTGATTCATCCAGCCTGGCATTTTGCATGATGTACTCTGCATGTAAGTTAAATAAGCAGGGTGACAATATACACCTTTATCATGCTGTTTTCCCAATTTTGAAACAGCTGTTCCAATGTCCAGTTCTAACTATTGCTTCTTGACCTGTATATAGATTTCTCAGGAGATAAGTAAGGTGGTCTGATATTCCCATCTCTTAAAGAATTTTCCACAGTTTGTTGTGATCCACACAGTCAGAGGTTTTAGCATAGTCAGTGAAGCAGAAGTAGATGTTTTTCTGGAATTTTCTTGCTTTTTCCATAATCCAACCAATGTTGGCAATTTGATCTGCCTTTTCTAAACCCAGCTTGTACACCTGGAAGTTCATAGTTCATGTAATATTAAAGCCTGGCTTGGAGAATTTTGAGCATGACTTTACTAGCGTGTGAGATGAGTGCAATTGTGCGGTAGTTTGAGCATTCTTTGGCATTGCCTTTCTTTGGGACTGGAATGAAGACTGACCTTTTCCAGTCCTGTGGCCACTGCTGAGTTTTCCAAACTTGCTGGCATATTGAGTGCAGCACTTTCACAGCATCATCTTCCAGGATCTGAAACAGCTCCACTGGAATCGATCACCTCCACTAGCTTTGTTCGTAGTGATGCCTTCTAAGGCCCACTTGACTTCACATTCCAGGATGTCTGGCTCCGGGGAGTGATCACACCGTCGTGAGTATCTGGACCAAGTGTCCGCCTGCTGATGCAGGAGAGGGAGCAGGCTCAGGTTTGACCGCTGGATTGCGAAGATCCGAGGAAACGGCAACTCACTCCATGGACAGAGAAGCCTGGTGGCCTACAGTCCATGCGGTCGCCAGGGGGTGGACAGGACTGAGCAGAGGCTGTCGAGCAGACACTGGTCCTTCCACGCCCTAAATCCTGCTGTAAGGCTTTAATGTCAGGGGTGGCTCATGGGCCAGAAAGGCCACAGAGGCCTGTGCAGCCGTGTTTGGGGCTGTGTGTGTGCCTGAACTCGGAACTGCTGCACAGTAAATCACGGGCCGTGAGCTTATACTTGAGTGGGCTCGTACAGCCGGCTTGGATCCTGCCTGCCGGAGCTAAGGTGCCCAGGGTAGTCTGCCCTGCCTCCGGCCGGCCTCCTTGGGTGGGTGTCTGCCTGTGGACACTCGGCAGGAAGGGCGCTAGAGGTGGGCCCGACCACGTGCCACCTCCCTGCACACGCCGGCCCTTCCCGGACCCGCGGGGCCCTGCCCTCCTCGCGGCTCTTTCTGTGACCCGTAGCCACATAGGCCTGGTTTTCTGTGCAGGCAGACGGGATGCTTGCAGGCCTGTCACCGGAAAACGTGAAATGAAGGTGAAATGTGCGGAGGGCATCAGTGAGCCCCAAGTGAGCAGAGAAGGCTGAGAACCGGGCCTGTGGGACAGAGCGGGCCACGGGTGCCCCGGTCAGCTCGGGGAGGAGGAGGGACGGTCCCCGCTGAACCAGGCCTGCAGGACAGAGCGGGTCACGGGTGCCCCGGTCAGCCCAGGGAGGAGGAGGGACGGTCCCCGCTAAACCGGTCAGCCCGGGGGTGAGCACCGCTGTGGTGGCCTGGCCAGCCCTGTGCCCGAGACCAGGCGGAACGCACACAGCGCTCTGCAACCTGGTGCAGGGCATGGGGACAGAGGCCCTGGCAAGCCTGCCTGTGCGTGGGTTTTAGTAAAAAGTCATGTCTAAAAAACTCCTCCAGTTAAGGTTTCAGGTTTTTAATTAGGTGCCTTATCCTCGGCTGCACTGGGTCTTCCTCGCTGGGCGCGGCCTTCCTCTTGCTGCGGTGAGCGGAGAGCACTCTCTAGTCGTGGCGAGCGGGGGCTCCTCTCCGGTTGCGGTCCGTGGCCTCATTGCGATGGTTTTCTTCGCGGTCCCCGGCTCTACACATGGGCTCAGTAGTGGGGGCACATGGGCTGTTTCCCCATGGCACCAGGGATCAGGTCAGTGTCCCCGGCATTGCAAGGTGGATCCTCAACCGCTGGACCCCCAGGGACGTCCCAGCACTTTCATTTAAAACGGTTGCTGCCAGGCAGTGCCCTCCCTGCTCCGATTTCTGCAAGAGGTGAACACACATCCTCTTCGGGAGAACCTATGCACCAAAGCTTCGAGGGAATCTGGTGGAAAACGTTGCAGCAAGTGATGAGCTCATTGTGAAAGCACGACAGCATGTGTAAGGAAGCGAGACCCCGTTCGTAAGGGCCGGACCTGCCCTGGCCGACTGCAGGCTGGGCCAGTCGCCACAGAGCCGAGGACCACAGAGAGGGCCAC
This sequence comes from Oryx dammah, assembly GCF_014754425.2. Lineage (NCBI taxonomy): Eukaryota > Metazoa > Chordata > Mammalia > Artiodactyla > Bovidae > Oryx > Oryx dammah. The sequence continues at coordinate 71,448,190 of NW_024070196.1, read as the reverse complement.
CCCGGCTTCTAAAAGCATGGAGGGGCTCTTGATAAAGCACGCAAGATGTTTGTATAAAGGCTGTTACCCAAGGAAAGCAAAATGGTTCACAGAGAGCTCAGACTCATTAGACTCGATCTCTGGGCCCCGCCAGATGTGGCCACCGGGACTGCGACCGGTTCCTCCTCGGGAGGCGGGAGGCCGGGTCCTCAGCTGAATCATTGCAAACTGAGGGGCAGGTGTGATGAGACCAGATATAGCTGCTGGCCGGGGAACTCCCGTGTTGATTACGGGGCTCCAGGCCTTATCTTCAGAGCAGGGAGCTCATCAGCGGGCAGAGGCTTCCCAGGGGGCTCAGTGGAGATGAATCCGCCTGCCAATGCCGGAGATGAGGCTTCGATCCCTGGGTCGGAAAGATCCCTGGAGAAGGAAATGGCAACCCACTCCAGTACTCTTGCCTGGAGAGTACCATGGACAGAGGAGCCTGGCGGGCTGCAGTCCGTGGCGTCACACAGAGTCGGACAGGTCAGATCACGCGTGCATCCGTGTACACATGCCCACGCGTGAAGCAGCGTCTGAGGTGGTGTCACCTCACTGGCGTCTGTGCTGAGCACGCAGGCGGGTCGTGGAGCCCTCTGCCCGGGATCCTGCGTGTGGGAAACGCTTGAGAAGACGTGCCGCGACTTTGCCTCAGTGAATGTCTGAAGCCTTGTGTCCTAAAACGTGGGAACCAAGCATCCAGTCAATAGCAAGACTTTAGGTCCAGAATGAACAGAGGAAGGACAGGCGTCCGTGCGGCCCCATCTGTGTGTGTGTGAACACATGCGTGCCCGCAAGGGTCCCCGGGGGGCGGGTGACACCTCACGCAGAAAACATGAGCAGAGACCCAGCCTTCTCCGTGTGTTTCCTGCTGCTGGGGCAGGGAGTGGGGAGGCTGAGCTGGTGGGGGGCCCCCCGGGTCACCCCAAGATGGGCGTCCTAGGGGCCCCGTGAGGCCCTGTGGAGCAGAAGCCTCCTCCTGCTCAGGGACAAGGGGCTCCAAGCTCCTGCATCTTCCCACGTGCAGAAAAGTGCTAGCCGAATTCTCTGCCTTGGTTATCTGGTTCTGACTCACAGTGACCTTTCGACGGTCCGACTCCCTGCCCTTTGTTACAGACCCTAACCTGCCCTCGCCTGCTCACAGTAGCTCTCTCAGGGCTTCTTGGGACGCCGTCTCGGGACTTGAAGTCCTAAACATTTCCGCAGAATAAAACAGTTCTAAAGAACGGAAGAGAAGGACAAGGGGCTCTTTCTTGGCTTCCCGCCAGTGCATCTGTGGGCAGCCGGGCCGGAGCACAAGAACGTTCAGATTGTCAGCGCAGACCCCGCGCCCGGCCCCGCCCGCTGACCGGGCCTGAGGCTCAGGGCGCTCCTTAGCCCCGTCTCCACCGCCTGCCCCGCCTGGGGGTCAGTGGGGGGCTCTGTCCCCCAACCTCATGCGGCCCCGACGTTGGCTAGTCCGGGAGCTGCGTGGGACAGCGCTGGAGCTGGTGGTCCCTGTGTGGGGCCCGGCCGGCTGGGATGCCCCGAGGCCCGGCCCTCCGCCTCTGGCAGTGCCCTGGGGACGTCTCCACGTAGGCATCCAGGGTCCCCCTCTGGCTGGAGCCCATGTTGCTGGCACCTCGACGCTGAAGGCACGGGGGTCGTGTGGTGCGCAGGTAGCTGAGCCAGCCTGCGCCCCATCGCTGGCCAGGACTGGGCTTTCGAGGTGCCCTCCCTTCTCTCGGCTCCTTGGACCTTCAGGAGCCTGGTCGGTGCCCAGGGGGCCACCCTTGGGACCACCTTTGGGCGATGCGCCGAGACCACTGGGTTAGCGCTAACAGAGCCACAGCCATCCTCGAGGGGACCTGGGGATGGGGGCCGCGCCCGAGTCCAGGAGGGGCCCGGGACCTTTAGGGTGGGGGCTTCCCGCGGGTGCTGTGCGTGGACTCAGCCTTGGACAGCTGGCCAGGAGACGCCGCGGTACGTGTGCCTGGCGCGATGGGCCTCCACGGGGCTGTGGTCACGGGAGCGGCCTGGTCCGGGCAGCCTGGAGAGGGGACTGTTGGGCAGCGTTCCCCATGGACTCCGAGCCCCAGCCACCCCCCCAGCAGTGGGGGCATGAGTCTGGAGGGGCCTTAATGAGCAGCAGGGCTCGGGGCCTGTGTAGGTGGATACCACTAAGGCCTGGTGACAGGCGCTTTCCTGCCGTGCAGAAGTCCTAGAAACAAATGGTGAAGCAAACAGGAAGGGTGTTTGAGCCGCCCTGAGGCTTTTGAGTGAAACACTGTCCGTTTGGCAAACGTTCCAGCCCCTACTGCGTGTCAGGCATTATTCCAGACAGTGGTTATCAGTGGGCAAAACAGAAAACCTTCCTGGGTCGGATCCGCATTCGGCGTTGTTGGCTGACAGGGGGCAGTGTTTGGAGGGGGTGACGTGTGCCAGGTGGGGACCGGAGTGCTTCCCAGGGAAGGACTGTCAAGGCAACTCCGGGAGAAATCCAGGGTCCAAGACCGGGGGACGTTCGAGGGAGGGGCTCGCCCCGTGTTCCAAGATGGGCCACTGCAGCGGGACGTGGAGGTCAGGAGGGCCGGGGGTCAGGGCCTGGTGCTGGTTGTGGCGGGCGGGGGTTGCCATCTCAGCATGCACGTGGATGGGCAGTGGGGTGACCGGAGCCCAGGTGGACTGTTTGCTCTGGGGCTGGAACATCAGGAACAGGGTTATCACCGGCGATCGCGGAGACCAAAGGGGAAGTGGCTGGAAAGCAGGACAGGAGCTGCTCTGGGATGAGCTGAGGGGTGGCCAGGCCGACTGGGCAGTGCTGAGGGGCCCCTCCTTTGCCAGCAGCGACCCAGGCCCTGGGCCCCCCACCTGCTGAGGGCGCACCCTCTGGGAACCCCGCGGGCCGTGGGCACAGTTCCCGTGGAGCGAGGGAGGGGCTGGCTCTGCTCTGGCCAGCCGGCCGGCTCCCTCCCAGACCTGGGCACACGCCAAACATGAGTCTTCTCACCCAGTGCATGTGTGGGGTCCCAGGCACACAGTTGCTGTTGCCCCGAGAACACAGTGCGTGTCCACCCCCAGCCCAGGTGGCTGGCCTCAGGAGGGGTGGGCGGCCTGGGCTGGCTGAAGCCAGGCAGTGGTGCACTCGTGACCCCTGGTCAAAGGCCACCGCTCCGATGCCCTGGTGGCCTAGTGCCCGCTTGAAGGCCCAAGACCGCAGCGGAGGCTGGGGTTCATCAGGCCGCCACCCCATCTCTGCCTGGTTACGGACGTCATGGTGGGTAGCCCGGGCGCCCGTCCTCTGCTCTCCCTCTCGCGCAGGCTGCGTGCTCCTGCGTGCTCCTGCGTGCCCCTGGCACGCACACAGCCTGTCGTATGGGCACTCAGCACTCCCCCCCTTCACAGATAGACAGATTGGGCACCCCAGAAAGCCTGAGGCCCCAGCCCACTCCTCTGTGGTAGGTGGCAGCTGGTAGCCCCAGGCCCCTGTCCCCGGGGGGAGGGGAGGGGAGGAGAGTGGGGAAGCCTTTGGCTCTGCCCTCCCCTAGCTGGGCCCCAGGTGGGGCAGGCCTTCGGGAGTGGAAGGGTCAGTGCTCCAGGGTCCCTGACCCTCGTGCCCGGCAGCTGCCCGGCTGCAAGTGCCGACGTTCCGGCCCCGGCTGGCCCCTCATGCAGTGAGGCTCCACTGGCCTTGCTCTGGGCAGTGGCGGGGACGGCGTGCCCTCGAGCAGACAGGGTGGTTGTAGGAGGCTGCAGCACAGAGGCTGCAGGAGGGACCCCTGCCAGCTGTGTGGGCAGGCAGCCCACGAGGCTCAGGCCTCCCACCACATCTCTCTGCCCAGCACGAAGGTCAGCCTGTTTCTTACTATTTTGATTGGGCATGCCTGGACCCAGCAGGCTCGGCTACGTATGTGCCTGGGTGGGGCCCCACAACAAGGCCCATGTCCCGGCGGCTTCTGTGTGCTCAGGGCTGGCCTGACACCCTGCTCCTTGGGCCCCTGGCCGCTCAGGGGCAGCAGGAGCTCTGCTCACCACCCGGGCCTCTCCCTCGCCGCCCGCCGCTCAGCTGACCGCAGGCCCGCTGCAGGCCCTGGCTGCCGGCTCCCCCGCTGGCTCGCGAGCTCAGCTCTGCCCTCTACGGGTCCCTAACCTCCCCAAGGAGCGCCTCACCAGGAAGCACAGAGACCTCGGGGTGGGGGTGGGGGGCCGGGGACGCCCAGGCGTAGTTCATTTTGCCGGAGTCCAGTGAGTGGTGGCCCCGCCGGAGCCCGGGGCGGCCACGGACTGCTTGAAGCAACCGCAAGAGGTGGACTCCCACCCCCGGGCCCTCTGGCTGGAGTCCGCCCTCCTGGGGAGTGGAGCGCGGACTCCCGGGCTCCGGGGCAGGAAGTCCTGCCCACTCCACGCCGGGGGAGCTGCCCCTCCGGGTCACGTTGTGGACCCGCTGGGCAGTGCGTGAGCCCCACTCCCCCGTCGTGGCTGGCGCGAGCGGGCGGGGCCCGAAACGCTGAGGGGCCTCCCCGGGACCGGGGGGTGGCCGGCGAGCAGGGCGTGTCGGGGGTCTGCACCCGCAGTGCACGCCGCCCGGAGCCCCGGAGCCCCGGAGCCCCGAGTCCCGGGGGGCCGCGGCCACCGCGCGGCGCGTCGGGTGACGGGAGGCCCCGCCCCCTGGGCGAGGGGGCGGGTCCTCGGGGCGGGGGCGGGTCCCCGGGGCGGGGCCGGGCAGGGCCCGCGCGGCCATTGGCTAGGCCGCAGGACCGCCCGGCCGCACGTTCCCGCGAGCTCGGGGCGGGCCGGGGGCGGGGCCGGACTCGGACCACGCGGGGCGGAGCCCTGGGCAGAAGCGGCGGCTCCGCCCCGGCCCATAACCGGTGCCGCCGCCGCCGCCGCGACCGAGCGCTAGAGCTCGGACCCGAGGCCCCCGCCGCCGCCGGGCCCCCACCCCGCCCGCCCGCCATGGCCGCCCCCCGCGCTCTGGCGGCCGCCGCGCCCGCGCCCGGGAAGGCCGCACTCACTCACCCGGGGAAGGCGATCCTGGCAGGTGGGGCGCGCGCACCGCGCACTCGGACCCCGACCCCGCTGCGCTTCCGGGCGGGCCCGGGATACCGGCTCCGCCGCGCTTCCGGGCAGGCGCGGCCCTCCGGACGCCCCGCCGGGACCGCGGGGGAGGGGCAGGCGCGGGCCCTGTCCCTGGGCGGCGGGCATAGTCCGGGCGGGGGAGGGGCTCTCAGCGCCGTCTGGGTCCCGGTCTTTACCCGCAGGCGGCCTGGCGGGCGGCATCGAAATCTGCATCACCTTCCCCACTGAGTACGTGAAGACGCAGCTGCAGCTGGACGAGCGCTCGCACCCGCCGCGCTACCGGGGCATCGGTGAGAGGGGGCGGCCGGCGGGGGCGGGCGGGCCGGCCGGGGCCGGCGGGGGCGCTGACCGCCCCCTCCCCCAGGGGACTGCGTACGGCAGACAGTCCGCAGCCATGGCGTCCTGGGCCTGTACCGCGGCCTCAGCTCCCTGCTCTACGGCTCCATCCCCAAGGCGGCCGTCAGGTGAGGCGGCTCGGGCCCCGGGGGTCGCGGGAGGGAGGGAGCGAGCCCTGGGCCCCCGCGGCGGCCCGTCTCACGCCTCAACCTCCCGCCCCAGGTTCGGGACGTTCGAATTTCTCAGCAACCACATGCGGGACGCCCAGGGACGGCTGGACAGCACGCGCGGGCTGCTGTGCGGCCTGGGCGCCGGAGTGGCCGAGGCCGTGGTGGTCGTGTGCCCCATGGAGACCATCAAGGTGGGCAGGTCCCCGTAGGAGACAAGGCGCGAGACAGCACTGGGGCGGCGGGGTGGTGGCATTGTGCCCCGCGGAGACTGTCGAGGTGGTTAGGGGTCTTGCCCCGCGGAGACCGTCGAGGTGGGCAGGAAGTCTGCCGGGGAGCCTGGCGCAGAAAGCCCGCCGGAAGAGCCTCCTGGGGGCTGGACTCTCTCCTCGAGGCAGTGGGAGGATAACACTGCCTTAAAAAAACGTAGCACAAAACAAGGTAACGCGCGTCTGCTGCCTAAGTCGTTTGAAAAACTAGTAAACACAAGGACAGAGGCTCCTCTGTAAGGCGGCCAGGTGCGCCCGCGCCCTGACCCCTGGGAGCCAGCGCCTTGCCGCCTCTTCCTCAGGTGAAATTCATCCATGACCAGACCTCTGCCAGCCCTAAATACCGAGGATTCTTCCACGGGGTCAGGGAGATCGTGCGGGAACAAGGTGAGCCGCTCGGCCTTGCCCTCTGGTGGGGTCAGGGACCTGGGCCAGGCTGCCCAGGGCCGCCACCGGCGCCTCCTGCCTTGGCGCTCCTGCGTCCGTCCGGGAGGCCGCCTGTGTGACGGCCGTGCCTGCTTGCCCCAGGGCTGAAGGGGACGTACCAAGGCCTCACGGCCACCGTGCTGAAGCAGGGATCCAACCAGGCCATCCGCTTCTTCGTCATGACCTCCCTGCGCAACTGGTACCGAGGTGTGTTTGCGCCCCAAGACCCCCCTCCAGGCCTGGAGCCCTGCCCTCGCCCGCTATCCCCGTCTGACCCCAGCCTTCACCCCCATCCAGGGGACAACCCCAGCAAACCCATGAACCCGCTGATCACTGGTGTCTTCGGAGCCATCGCAGGAGCAGCCAGCGTCTTCGGGAACACGCCACTGGACGTGATCAAGACCCGGATGCAGGTGGGGGCGGGGCCTTGGAGGGGCGGGGCGGGGCGGGGCCTGGGGCGGGGCCGGTTCCCGAGGCCCCGGGCTGTCGGTGTCCTGCAGGGGCTGGAGGCACACAAGTACCGGAACACGTGGGACTGCGGCCTGCAAATCCTGAGGAACGAGGGGCTCAAGGCGTGAGTGCGCGAGGGGCGGCGCTGCCTTCCGCACCCCAGGCCCTCCCCACCTTCCGCCCACGCCACCTGCGCCCCGGTGCCCCGCCCTGGGCATCCCCAAAAGGGTCCGCTCTTGCTTTCTCAATCTCTGACTCCTCCCCCCAACACCCCCCGCCCCCGCCCTGTCCAGAGCCGCGCCTTGACCTGTCCTTCCACCGCCTCCCTCCCCAGGTTCTACAAGGGCACTGTCCCGCGCCTCGGCCGGGTCTGCCTGGATGTGGCCATCGTGTTCATCATCTACGACGAGGTGGTGAAGCTTCTCAACAAAGTGTGGAAGACGGACTGAGCCCTGGGGTCCCCGCGGGCTGCCCCCAGCGCCCCCTTCTTACAATTCCAGTGCAGTCGTGCCAAAAGGCCCCTTCCCTGTCCCGCGCACTCCGTGGCCTGGGTGTCCTCCGTGGTCTGTGCGGCCACCACGGTGTCTGTGTGTCCAGCTGAGACTGGGAGTGCCTCTGGCCTGTGGATCTGTGCCCACTCGTCCCCGTGCTTGTGTGCCCGTGTTCCATGTTTCGTGTCCTGTGACCCGGGGTGCCCGTGTGGCCGGGGTCACGTCCCAGCCCGGTGCCTTCCACCCTGGGCAGCAGGGGCAGTGCCCCGGCCCACCACAGCTGCCTCCGGGCCTCAGCCTGGCCTCACTGCATTCCAGGGGCTGCGTGGCCCCCGCTTTTCCCGCCACTGGCCTTAATGGCCCTCGGGCCCTCCCTCCGCCCGGGACAGGGTGGCACCTGCCACTCTCAGGACCACCCTTCCAAGGCAATAAACCGGATCCTGTTGCAGCCTCCTGTCCCTGTTGTGAGCCTACGTGTGGGTGGGCAGTGGTGCCCACGCCTCTGCTAAGGGCAGGCCCACTCCTCACAAAGGACACTGCCAGGGGGCCAGACGGGCTGGTGGGCAAGCAAGCTGTGGCATGGCACCAACCCCCGGGATGCCTGGCGCCAGGCCTTGCCTGTGACCAGGAGGCAAGATCCTGCAGGAGAGCCAGAGGGCATGTCCTTGGGGGTCATCTGGCGGGCAGCAGGTGGTCGGGCCTGGAGAAGGGGCTCTTGTCCACCCTGCAGCCTGGGGCCCGGCCCACCTCACTCCCTCATGGTTTCCTGGTGGTCTCCTCATGGGGAATTGCTTTGGGGTGACCATCTTCTGGTACCGAGACTGAGCAGGAGGCCCTTAATGCTTCACCGAGGCTGGGAGGTAGTGGGCACTTGGGGCTCTAACCCACAGCACTGAACTTCAGAGTAAGGTGTCCCCCGTCCCCCCAGGGCCCAGGCACAGCTGGGGGCCCAGCCCAGCACAGGGGCCAGAGAGCCTTGAACCGGAGGGTCCCCCTGGCGCTGATCTGGCTGGAAACCACCTTCGAGCCAAGTGGAGGAAGTGACCCAGGCTCCGGGGGGTTGGGGGGGCGGGGGGGGAAGGGACCTTCTGGTCCAAGTGACTCCGCAGCAAAAGCGATACAAAGGACTTGGCTCAACTAGCAGCCAAGCCCCACTCCTGGAGCTGTTCCCTTCAGGGGAGAGCCCCCACAGCACCTGGATCCCTGGAGTCGGGTAGATCTGGGCGCCAAGGGTGGGTTTGATGGGTGCAGGGACCAAACTGTGCCCTCACCTTACAGGAGAGGGAGGAGAAAGGGCCTGGCAACAACGCTTGGCTGCTCACAGGCTGAGGCGAGCCACCTGAGCCCCACTTCCGACCTGTGAAACGGCCCAGCCCTGTGGGCCAAGAGGAGTGCTGCAGTGTCGGCAGGGCGCTCAGAACACACTCTGCAGAGGGATCCCGCGGGGAGATTGAGCAGGGCCCGGGGCTCCAAGCGAGTTCCTACACGTGGTGGGGGCCCAGCGCTGGGCCCGAGGGGACGCTGCCACAGATACCTCAGGAGTGGCACCTGCTCAAATGGCCTACCAGCACCCCCAGCCCTGTCCCCACCTCCTTTCATAAGGAGGAAGGGGCGGGGCTGCACTCAGCCAGAAGGAAGGTGTTGGGACCTGTGCCCAGGAGGGGCAGGGCCCCCTCGCCTGTGCCAGAGCACAAGGTGGACGGCAGGGGGCCCAGCTGGAAAAGGTGGTGGACCTGGGCCTACCTCCCCTGGGGCTGAGTGTGGAGAAGCCACCTGCCCCCCACCTACGCCACCTGTTGACAGAAGGTGGGATTAGTCGAAGCCTCAGTTCTGCAGCTGAGACCTGAGGGAAGCGGGGCTGGGGCACCATCTGAGACAATGTCAGCAAAGCCGGAGGGAAGTGAGCCAGTCTAGAGTGGCTGGAGGGGCAGGCGGGTGTCTGCAGAGAGCCCAGGGCACTTCATCAAGGTCTGGAAAGCCGCAGGGGAGGAAACCTGCGGCACCGGGCCAAGGGGCAGAGTGACGTGGGCAGAACTTTGAGCAGCTGAAGGTGAAAAACTCCCTTCCAGTGTGGTTCTCCCTGCCCCACCCTGGCCAACCTGGACACACGGGCCAGGGCCGGGGAGAACCCTGGGGGCAGCTGTGCCTGCATTATCAGAGGAGTTGTGAGCTGAGTGCAGACTCTGGGTCAGGGTATCCGGCCCACAGCCAGAAACGTCTGAGCCCAGCTGGAAGCCACTCAGCATTAAGCAACCTTCAGCACCTGGCTGGGGTCATCAGGAAGTGTGCCCAGGACAATGGCCGCAGAGACAGGCCAAGGGAGCAAAGAGTGAGATGGTGGCCATCCCGGGGGCAGGTCTTGGCCAACTCCCAGCCCCATCTCACCACTGTGTGGCTGAGGAGGGGTGTCCCACCCGCCCTCTAGGCAGGGGCCCCTGCCCGACTTCTTTGAACCCTCCCCTCCGCCACTACCCGACAGGCATCCCCTGGGTTTTTCCATGTCCTTGTGTAGGTGATGAACGGCAATCAGAGCTTAGTACACACACAGAATCGCTCCTGACGAACGGGTCTCTCCCCTTCTGGCAACAAAGAGAATTCCGTGTTTCAGGCTGTCCTCAGCCTTCACAGCAAACAATCAGAGCTGAGGATGCCAGACTACTTTCCTCACTGACATTCTACTTCCTACGTGTTCTCAGATTCTCTGCACAGAATCCGGGGGCCTAAGGACCTGCCTCCTCAAGATCTAGGAACAGGGCCAAAGAGAGAGAGGCGGCCACAGCAGAGAAGGGACCGGAAAGGGCCGCGGCAGGACCAGAGAGAACAGCCAGGGCCGCGGGCAGACGTGGCCTAGGCCGACCGAGCGGGTGACCCGGGGAAAACACGGCGGCCCCCGGCCGTGGCCTCCCACGCCCACCTGGGACTACCCGAGCCACAGCCTCGTCTGCGTAGACGGCCAGGCCCTGATCCCACCCCGCCCATCGTCGCCCGGGTCGGCCACACCCACTCACTCCCCGACTGGCCGGGCCAGAGGAGAGGCTGCCTCCCAGGTGGCCTCCAGGCAAGGGCCATCCCAGCCGCTGTGCTCAGACGCCTGCGGCGGCCAGCCGCCCAGCCCCCGGCTGAAAACCGGCCTGGGGCTCAAGCTCTCGGACCCGCCGCCGGTCGGCCCGCGGCCGCTCTCCAGGAGCCCCCCTCCGGCCGGCCTTGAGCCGACGGCCCGGGGACGGCCCCCCTCACACCTGTGTGACCCGGGCGGGGGGGGACTGCGCCCGCGGGGCCGTCGGCTAAAGGTCGACCCGGAAGCCCGGAGACCCGAAAAAGGCCTCCCAGGCCCGCTCGTGAGGGAGGAGCCCCACCCCCGGGCGCAGTCACCGGAGACGCCGGAGCGACGCGCCGGCCGCGGGGGCCCGCAGGGCGGGGCCGAGGGTGCTGGGGGCGGGGCCGCCGGCGCCCGGAAGTCGGGCGGCGCGCGCTGATGGCGTCATGGCGCGCCGGGCGGCGCGGACCCGCGCATGCGCTTGGACCTCCGCTCGTGCCGTACATGTCTGGCAGCCCCCGACACTTGGGGCTTGTCCGGCGCCACCGCGATCGCCCACCCTCCCCGATTACCCACTGCTCCCGCTGGACGCCGCCGCGGGCGCCCCTGACACGCCGGCCCGGGGCTCGCGCCCGTGTCTCCCTCCCGCGCAACCTTTGGCTCCCGAGTCCCTAGTGCCAGCCAAGGGACAAAGGACAGGGTCACGGGATGGGGCCGCGAGGACCGCCAGCCTCCCCGCTGCTGGCCAGCTGCAGTCCGGGCACCTGCTCCCACCCGCGGGCTCGAGTAGGGCGCGGGGGCCATGCCCCATCCCATCGCCATGGAAGAGGAGGCTGGGGCAGCCTCGTGGTGCAGGCGCACCCCGCCGAGTCCCCCACCCCCGGAGCCCGTCGTTAGTGGGGCCGGGGGTGCGCCCCTCCAGCAAACAGCAATAGCACACCCGCACCATTCCTCTTTTCGGCCAGCCCCGCTCCTCAGATGGGAAAACCCAGGCAGAGACAGAGAACCTGCCTGCGACCTATGAGAGCCAAGTCTGCACAGCCCCCACCCCCGGCCCCCTCAGTGAGGGAGCTGAAGATTGGGGTTGGGGAGGCAGCTGGTGAGACCACGTCCGCCGGGGCTGGGGTCCGTATCCTGGGGTGGGACCGCGGGAGGGACGGAGGGTCTGCAGACAGGGGCTCCTTCCTGGCCTCGGGCAGCCTCCCTTTGGTCTGCAGTACCGGCACCCTGGCCTTGCGGGGTGGGGAGGGTGTGCCTTGCTGCAGAACCACACCTGAGGGCCAGCCGGGAGTGCAGAGGAGGAACTGGCCGGAAGGGCGGGGGCCTCGCGAAAGGGCAGGGGCCAGTGCGCCCTGGTCCCCAGCACAGGCTGCAGCCAAGAGCCGGGCCCCACTCCAACCTTCAGGGCCCGTTGGTCTGAGGGACCGAGGGGTTCATCCCGCCCTCTGGGACTCGGGGCCAGGCTTGGCCCGGTGACCGTTGGGGAAATCAAGACCGGCCCCCGTGCTGGACTGCAGAGGTCCCGCGGCCGCGCCACCGAGGTGTCCACCACGCGAGCGGCCCGCTGACAATTGAGCGGCCAAAGCAGATTAACCCGGGTGCTAATCCCCGCTAATGGCTTCAGAATCCCCGGCGCCCGGCGGCTAAGCCGGCCTTTCTCCGCGGCGCGGCCGGCCCTCCCCAGCGGCCCCAGCCTGCGGCCGCGCGATGCTATCTCGGCCCCGCGGCACTAATCCCCGCGCTCGCTTTCTTCCCGGGCCCGCTCGAGATCGGCCGATCGGCGCTTGATTATGGCCGCTATCGAGGGCCCCTTTGTGCCGTCGGCCCTAAATCCCCTAATTCCGTGATAAAGGAGGCATTAGCGGGCGTTCTCTGCAGAGAAAGGCACCGGCATGAAAGAAAGCAATCAGGGAGTTCTGATGGCCTGGCCGCCGGGCCGGGGAGGGGGCGAGGTGCGCGCGGCGGCGCCCCACCCCCGTCCCGGCCGCCTACGCCGTCCGCGAGCTGCGCCCGGGATCCTCCCCCGCCTCCACCCTCCCTGGCGGCAGAAGAGCCGTGCTCGCCGTCTCCCCTTAGCCGCACGTCGGCATGTGCTGGGACCTGACTCCCAAACTCGCCCTGGGCCGTGCTGGGCCCGCCGGGCGCCCCGGCCTCTGACTGTCCGAAGCCAGCGGTTTCTCGGGACTGAGGTCCCGGCCCTGCCCGTGATGCTCCTCCCGCCCCCCTCCTCCCTCCCTGGAGGCCCCGCCCCCACCATCCACCCCCTCTGTGGCCCCGACCAGTTTTGACCAGTCCTGGAAGCAATTCGGTCTGCTCCTCGGTCCGGGAGACAGAAGTGAGGGCGGCCAAGAGCCGCTGGGACCGTTGGTGGGGGGGGGGGTGTGCAGGGGCAGGTGGGCTGAGCAGGGAAGGCCGCTGGACCCGGCCGAGAGAGCTGGGCCGCTGGCGGAGCTGGCCTGCCTCCTGGGCAACGGGAGGGAGGGGGCAGCGGGCTAGAGGTGCCGGGGTCCGGGGCCCGGAGGAGCCCCGCGAAGAGGCGGCAGACCCTCTTATCCTGAGCAGGGAGCGCCGTGATCGGATCTGTGTGAGAGAGAGGGGTCAGGCCAGGAGAGTGGCCAGGAATGCGTCGGAAGGCCGGTGTGGGGCCCAGGTGGCCGGGCATCGGCACGAGCGCTGAGGGCGCTGTTAGCACCGGCGAGGTGCGGGCCTGGGCGGGGCAGCGTCCCACATGGAGCCTGGTGCTCAGGCAGCTCTGAGGGCAGGGCGTGTCAGGGAAGCGCATGGGTGGCTGGTGGAATGGTGGGCCATTTACCAAGGGGGATAGTGGGAGCGTGTGAACCAGCGGCTGATATCCCGGAGGCGGCTGGCGCTCTGTCCCGACCACTTGAGTGCCCAGCTCGCCCATCCTGCGCCTCTGGTTAGCACCCAGTGGTGGCCCAGCTGCGTCCACCTGGGAGCGTTGCCCGGGTGATGGGGCCACACGCATCACGGGGCCTCAAAGCTGGAGCCTGCATCCTGAAGCCGCCCGTGTCCCTCCCGGTGCCTCCCGGGTGGAGCTTCCTGGGACACTGGCCTCTGACCCACGTGCCTTCGTGCCGAGCCTCCCTGCCCCTCCCGGGGCTCTGCCTTGCTGCCAGGCTGGCCCCCACACCCCACCCCCACCCCCGTTGGTGAGCTTCCCAGCAGGCAGCGCTCCCAGTGTGCAAACCTCGATAGTCACCCCGTGCTTCTGTGTCCCCCCAAAAGAGATGTTGAGGCCCTCAGCCTTGGCATTGACCGCTTCTGGTTTCTACTGTTCATATCCAGGGTTCCCAGGTTTTCTTTAAAATATATTGTTCAGAGTTTATCATTGCTATCCGTGGGAGGATTAGTCCAGAGCAAGTGACTGCCATTACGGGAAGTGTTCACTGGGGTCACTCATTTTAAATATCTTTTGAGACTTTGCTAAATTGCTAAATTGGTAAATAGGTTTTTTTTTTTCGGCCCATGATGAAGCCCGAATCCGTTCCCTCTACAATCAGGAACGTGAGCGTGCCCCCTGTCCCCACTGTCCAGCCATTTACTGGAGATTCTAGCCAGGGACCTGCCAGTGCAGCAGCCACAGGCTCAATCCCTGGGTCAGGACACTCCCCTGGAGGAGGGCATGGCAGCCCACTCCAGCGTTCTTGCCTGGAGCACCCCATGGACAGAGGAGCCTGGCGGGCTGCAGTCCACAGGGTCGGAGAGTCAGACACAGCTGCGCAGCACACACTAGCCAGGAGCTCAGGCAAGAAAGCGAAGCAGAGGCATCAGCGCTGAGGAAGAAGGAAAGTCTCCTTTCACAAGTGCCACTCTCTTGTACATAGAAAACCTTTTAAATCCACAAAAAATTATTAGAGTAAAATTCTGCAGGTTGCAAGATACAAGATCAATGTACAAAATCACTTCTATTTCTATACACTTGCAGTGAGCAGTCCAAAAATGAAATAAAATCATTCCATTAACAATAGTACCCAAAAGAACAAAATGCCGAAGGAAAACTTTAATCAAAGAAGTGAAAGAAAAATGTGTACTCTGAAAATTACAAACACTACTGAGAGAAATTCCAGATGATCTAAGCAACTGGAAGAAGTCCTATGTTCATGGACTGTTAACGTTGTTTAGACGGCAAGACTCCCCAGATGGATCCTCAGATTCAATGTAATCTCTATCAAAATTAAAGCTGGTCTCTTCCAATAAACTGAGGAGCTGGCCCTGAAATTCACATGAAAGTTCACGAGAACCAAAATAGTCAAATCAATGTGGGGAAAAAAAAAAAAAAAGCTGCAGAACTCACACCTCTCAATCTCAAACCTCCACATCTCAGTCTCAACCGCAAAGCTCCAGTAATCAAGACAGTACGGGTAAGGACTTCCCTGGTGGGACAGTGCATAAGAATCCACCTGCCAATGCAGGGGACACGGGTTTGACCCCGGGTCCAGGAAGACCCCACACGCTGGGAGAAACCAAGCCTGCAAGCCCAACTACTGAAGCCTGCGTGCCTAACAGCCTTTGCCCCGCAACGAGACGGCGCTGCAGGAAGAAGCCCCACTCGACGCAACTAGAGAGAAGCCCATGCAAAACATCAAAGAGCCAGGGCAGCCAGTAACAAGTAATAAAGCAGTTAAAAGGGACGGTACGGGTAGACCTGTGGGTCAGCGGAGCAGGACTCAGAATCCAGGAACAAGTCCTCACGTTTAGTCAGTTGACTCGCAGCTGGGTTGGGGGTACGAGTCAACGGGGAAAAGAATCATCTTTTCAGCAAATGGGACTGGGGCAACTGCATATCCAGATGCAAAGAATGAAAGCTGGGTCTTCACCTACATCCTCGACAAAATGTAAAAGGGGTCAACGGCAGAGCTGCCCCGCGCAGCTCTGGGGCCGGTCCTTCAGCTGGAGCTGGTCTGCGTGTCTGCTTCCTGTGGCTGCTGCAGCGAGCGTCCCCAGATGGAGAGGAGCTGTCACCCAGCTGCAGGACCCAGCCTCAGAAACCACAGGGTCACTTCTGCCTCCTAGCGGTTAGAAGAGAGTCACTAAGCCAGCAATGAATGAGAGGGGGATTAGATTTCACTTCTTGGAGGGAGGCATGCAAGGATTTGCTGCTAGGTCTGAAGAGCATCACGCTGGACCGGTGGGCTGGGGGCGAGGCGGCATGTCCACCCGGGTGGGTAGGTGCGTAGGTAACCCATTCATCAAGGTGGGGAGTACCGGCGGGGGCGGAGGTTTCCAGGAGACCCTGAGTGTCTTCCAAGCACAGTGACTGAATGTTCCTTGGTCCTGAAATGGGACATGGAGCAGGTACTTAGGGAGATGCCGGCCTGGAGCAGAGGGAGCTGTCAGACCGGAGGTATCCCTGGGGGGTCCTTGCTGCAGAGGTGGTGTCTGAAGCTTCAGTGTTGTAGGAGGTCACCAAGGGTGAGGATGGAGAGGACTGAAGGAACCCCATCCTTGGGGAAGTGACTTTGATGGGTTGTTGACTCCCAGGCACCTCTCTGATCTATTGGTTCTGTGAGAGAAGTTGGCGGGGAGACGTTTCTAGGGTGATCCAAAGGGATACACGGGAAGAGATGGGAGGTCTGGGGGTGGTGGCAGCCATCTTGCAACCATGAGGTGGGCCGCTCACAGAGGTGGGGGCTCCTCCCTGGAGCCTCCGGATTAATGAGTCCTGGGCAGTCTGTCAGGACCTCTTTATGACAGCGAGTCAGCAGGTTCTGTGGCTGGAAGTCTAGAGTCCTCACTGACACCAGAGTGGAATCAACAAGGGAGCTTGAGGAGGGGCGTGTGAGGCAGGAGGAGAGGCACCAGGCTGCGTGTTGCCCCCTCATGGTACCTTCCATTCACGGAGGCCCCTGCCCAGCGGGGATCGAACCTCACACACAGTGACTGGTTGAGCCCACAAAGCATCTGAGTCAGGTCGCGATGATGTCGGTTCAGAGATCAGGAAACCGAGGTACAGGGTGGGTCGAGCTGAAAGCACCTCTCATGGAGCCAGGAAGGGACAGCTGCGCAGAAGCCAGGCTGTCCGCGGCCCTGTCCTGCGAACCGCACGCTAACTTTTCAGCGGTCCGGAGACGGCCTGAAGCAGAAGTCCCGGCCGGCTGTCCAAGGCTGCCTAGATGAAGGTGCGACAGGCTTCCTGGAATCTGGCAAAGTGCGGGTCGGTCCCCAGCGATGGTGGACAGAATTACCCTGAGGGGGGCTGAAGAGTGGGGGTGTGGGCACCAGTCAGCTCCCAGGAAGCCTGGCTCTGCGGAGGGTCGGGGGTGGTGATGGATTGGGGGTGGATTCTGGGACTCAGAGGGAAGCAGACAGTCCGTTTCTGCGGAGCCCCCAGTACCGCCCGGCGGGCTCCATCACCCAGGAGAGAAGGCAGAGAACCGAAGGCACGGGCTGCCGGTTTGGGGATGGGCAGAGACAGCTTTCCGCCTGCGCCCCGTCTCCTCCCCGAGGTTGAGATCCAGATCCTGAGTATGGGAGCGGGCAGTCGGGCTGAGTGCGGCAGGACGGCGGGGTTGCCCAGGGTGCTGGGCCCCGTTTGAGGTCGGACCTCAGGACACTGCCGTTTGGAGGGGGTTCTCCAGTCTCGCTCCTCCGCCCCTGTAGGGCGCGGAGGAGGACAAAGAACCAGCCCTGGGCGCGGTGGCTACGGGACCGGACACCCAGGGCCTGCCGGGTCGGGGTGTCCTCCAGCCACTGGGCCGGGGCCGGCGGGCCGTGGGGGCGGCCCTGCGCGCGCCCGCCAGCCTTGCGGGTCCAGGGCAAGGGATCGGGGCAGGGGGCTCCCCACCGGCCCTCCCGCCGCCGCTGCCAGGGATTAGCCCGCTCCTGGCCGCGCGGCGGGATTAGCGCGAGTGGACGCGGCGCCCGGCCCGGGGATTACGGCGCGGACGCCCCCGCCCCCCGACGGATATAGTCCCGCGGCGGCGGCGGCGGCGGCGGCGGTGGGCGGGCGGCATGGCGGCGGCGAGGAGCGCGGCGGGCCGCGGGGCACCCGGGCGGCCCTGCCCCTTCTCCATCGAGCACATCCTCTCCAGCCTGCCCGAGCGCAGCCCCCCAGCCCGGGCCGCCCGGCCGCCGCCGGCCCCTGACCGCCAGAGCCCCTCGGAGCCGGGGGAGGCCGGGGCGCCGGCGGCCGCGCGCTGCGCCTGCTGCTGTTGTTGCGGCCCCCGCGGGCCCCCGGAGACGGACGCGCGGCTGGGTGAGTGCACTCGGGGCGCGCGGGCTGGGTGGGTGCGCTCGAGGCCCCCGGGGCGAGGGCGCGGGGCGAGGGGAGCCCAGCACCCCGGCCCGCGCCTCACCGCGCCCTCGCCCCGCAGGCGCGCGGCTGGCGTGGCCGCTGAGGCTGGCACCCGCGGCGCCCTTGCCCTGGGCCGCGCCCCCCGGGGCCCCCGGGGCGCAGCCAGGCGCGGGGGTTCCGGGCCCACCGCGGCGCACGCGGCGTCACCGCACCATCTTTAGCGAGGAGCAGCTGCGGGCGCTGGAGGCCCTCTTCATGCAAAACCAGTACCCCGACGTGGGCACGCGCGAGCGCCTGGCCGGCCGCATCCGCCTGCGCGAGGAGCGCGTGGAGGTGGGTGCCCGCCGCCTCGGGAGAGCCAGCTCTGCGAGGCGGGCGGAGGCGCCGAGGCCCGGGGGCTGAGAGGCGGCCGGCGGGGCGGGGCCGCGGCGGAGGTCAGGCTCCCTTAGTTTTAAACACCCCACCCGCCCCTGACGAATCCAGCCCGCGTCCGCGCCCTGGAATTCGGGGGGCTCGGAAGAGCTCGAGGCTGCTCGAGGGGCACCGGCCGGCGGAGGCGGGGGGAAGGGATTCCGGCCCCGGGCCTTCGGCAGCAGATGACAGACGATAGAGCAGCCGCCCGGAGGCCCCCGTCCGCCCTCGCTCGCGTCCCGAAGAGGCGGCCGGTGCACTTGGGACCCGCGAGCGACCTGGGCCTGCGCTGGGCCCGCCTGAGCGCCCCTCCCCCTCAGGTCTGGTTCAAGAACCGCCGGGCCAAGTGGCGACACCAGAAGCGCGCGGCGGCTTCCGCGCGGCTCCTATCCGGACCCAAGAAGCCCCCGAGGGAGAGCTGCTGACGGCCCCAGAGTTACCTGCACTGGCCTCCGGGAGCGGCTTCTCGGGGACGGGGGTCCTTGATTCCTCACTCTGGAGGTTTCCATGCAGGTGTGTCTGCCTCCATAACAACGGGCAGCCTGTGTCACCCTGTGGGGCCCGGCCAGTTCAACTGGGGAGGGTCCCCCACCCCCTTGGAGAGTGTCTGCTGTGCTCTCTGCCATCCTGCCCCCAGGGTGAAGGACAGCATGAAGACAAGGCTTCAGTGCCCAAGCTGGCACCTGGCACCCACTCCTCCTGGCATGGGGACTTTGTTCTGCCCCTCGCAGGTCCTGCAGGGAGTGGGGGTGGGCGGCATCTGGCCGGAAACACAGCCCCTCCATGGAAGGTCTAGAAGCCAGGGCTTCGGCTCCCAGGACGCTCCAAAGCAGGTGAGCCTGGAGAACACAGGGCGCTGGGGTGCCTACCAGGACAGCAGCCCTCGCCGCTCAGCACACACAGGACGCACACTTCCAGCTGTCTCCGTGACTCCTGGCCTCATCCCTGGAGATTGCACCGCCTGCCTGCGGGGCTTCCCCCCACGCTGGGACGCCCCACCCGCCTGGTCCCAGCCCTTGCCGGCTGACTGGCTCTTTGTCAATGTGTGGGGCACCTGTGATCAGAGCTCTGCGCTGCAGGGACCAGCCGCCATGCTGCCCTCCTGGTTTTTCCTTTCTCTCCTGCTGTCGGGCAAGCCACCAGCAGCTGCCGGGAACACAGGTGTCCTCGAGGCCGAGCCCACACTCTCCCGCTCATCTCCATCCGCGCCCGGCCCGTCTCTTCCACCCTCAGCCTCCGGTCCCAGCTCCATCCCACGGTCATCCCTGCCCCAGGCCTCTCCCCTCTGCTGGGTAGTTGTGTCCAGAGGCCCCTCTGACAGCCCCGTTTGGAAGCCCAGCGCTTCCCCAGTCACTCTCTCTCAGGCAGCTCTTGCCAGGCGTCCGAGGCACGTGAGCCAGAGCGCTAGTGGCACACACCCTGCCTCCTCCCCTCCCTCACCCATGACGCCCAGGCCACGGCGATGACCTCCCCAAACAATCCCAGCATCTGCCTTCTCCCCAGCCTCAATTGCACCAACCTGAGGAGAACCACCGTCCCCTCTCGCTTTGGCCATTGCAGTTGCCTCCAGTTGGTCCACCTGCACCCACTCCGATTCCTCTGTGACTCATTCTCATAAAACCCAGCATGCAAGTCTGAACCTGCCTCTCCCCTGCCTACCGCACTCCCAGGGCTCCCACGGCTCACAGAGCAAAGGCAAAGCTCCTCGCTGTGACCCACGACCCGTAACCCAGGTCGGTGCAGCCTGGCCCTCCAGTGTGGGCTCCCACCCCGCTGTTCCTTGCACTGTCTCCTCCCACTGGTCCTTTGCACACGCTCTCCCCTTCCACATGGTCATCAATGCCTGTCCATCCTTTGGGTCTGCAACTGCTCCCTTCCAGGGGAACGTCTCCTGAGTGTCCCCTAGGTAGATGTCCCTTAGGTCGATGCCCCGTGGGTAAGATGCCCCCTGGGTGGGATTCGTTTTCCTCGCGCCTGCCCACTGCTTGTTTGTGGGGTGGTCTCCTGCATCTCACACTCAGCTCCACGAGGGCACGAGCCATACCGTGGAGTCCTTACTGAACTGTACGGAATCCTGGGGCAGAACTTGCTTAATGTAATTTACAACCTCCTTTTGGAAAGAAACGATTGTTCCTGGAAAATGCTCAGACAATTTTCTTGTCCATTTCAATAAGGATCAGCTTTCTGGGAAGCCAACTCCGGCATTTAGAGACCAGACATTTCTTTTCTTGCATAAACTTTGAATAAAAACTTTGAAGCGCAAATATACCCAACGTTTCTGAAGCGTGTGTCTTTGTTAATTGCATAGAAGTGTATATAGTGATTAGGGTAGGGTGAAGTCGCTCAGTCGTGTCCGACTCTGCGACCCCGTGGACCCACCAGGCTCCTCTGTCCATGGGATTCTCCAGGCAAGAATACTGGAGTGGGCTGCCATTCCCTTCTGCAGCGGATCTTCCCGATCCAGGGATCGAACCCGGGTCTCCCGCATTGCGGGCAGACGCTTTACCACCTGAGCCACCAGGGAAGCCCAGATAGTGATTTCTTGCGAGGAAGTGGAATTTCAAGACCTTCGGATTCCGCAGAACCGGAGCTTTTCAGGGTTAGAGGGAGCCGCAACGCTCCTATCCCCTACCACAGCGCCCTCTGGCGTCCACAGCCCAGACAGTAGCGACCAGAACGGGGCGAGACGAAGACCACAGCTCCCATGAGGCGCAGGGCTCGCGGTGACGTCAGTACGTCGGCGAGCGCGGCTCTCCCATTGGGCGGCCGTTTCAGGCGCCTGCGCACCTCGCGCGCCCCGCCCCCCCGCCCCGCCGCGCCTGCGCCGCCCGGGCGTTGCTGGGATGGCGATGGCGTCGCCAGGCCCGCCGGCCCGCTCCCAGCTGCTTCCCGCGGCGTCCGGGCCCCGGAGGAAGCGCGCAGCCAGCGAGGCTGGGGCTGCGACGGGCCGGCAGCGGGTCCTGGACGAAGAGGAGTACATTGAGGTAGCGTTCGGCGCGGACGCCCGCGACTTCCGGGCCCCGCGCTCCCCGCCCCGCGCTCCCCGCCGGGTCCCGACGCTCCGCGCTTCCCCCCGAGGCGGTGGGGCAGCCTGAGTCTTCGCCCCCGGCGTGTGGACACGCGGGGGCCGAGCTGGCGGAGTGTGGGGCGAGCTGTCCGCGCTGTCGGGGGCGCCGCAGGGGTGGGTGTGTGCACGCGGTGAGGAGCCGGAGAGACAAGCCTTTGTCAGGGGGTCAGCAGGGGTCTGGACAGCGGCGGAGAGGCCTTCTTGGGCAGCGGTGGTGGTGGGAGCTAGGGCCGGGGCCCCCGCAAGCCGGCTGCCACGGTGGCAGCATCGATGAGCGGGTGCGCCTCCTGCCAGCGCCCCACCGCAGCCACGCAGGAGGTGCGAGGAGGTCACCCAGGTTTGGGAGGCCAGTGGGGTGGGCGGGCAGGTGGTCTTAGTGGACAGCTGGGCGCGCAGACGCGCAGCTCAGGGGCGAGTCCGGCTGGAGGTCTGGAGCTGGGAATCTCCACCCATGCTGGTGGTGGGGTGGAAGGCTCAGATTGGAAATCGGAGGCCGTGGGCGGGGTGAAGGTGGCAACAGCCAGGTAGGTTCAGCTGATGTGGAGGTGAAGGCGACAGGACGATGAAACGGAGAGACAGAAGGCTTTGAAGGTCCGGGTTCAACCCCTGATCGGGAACTAAGGTCCCATATCGCACAAGCGCACTGCATGGCCAAAAAAAAAAAGGAAAAAGGGAAGTGTTCCCAAGCTCCGGGGATCTTTGGGGTGGATGGAGGTTGCGGTCTCAGCACGCACCCTGTGGAGTAAGCGGCCGGGGGAGGCAGATGGAGCTTCTGACTTGTGTTCTGACCTGTCCTTCAGGGCCTCCAGACAGTCATCCAGAGAGACTTCTTTCCCGACGTGGAGAAGCTGCAGGCACAGAAGGAGTACCTGGAGGCCGAGGAGAATGGAGACCTGGAACGGATGCGCCAAATCGCCATCAAGTTCGGCTCCGCCCTGGGCAAGACCTCCCGAGAGCCCCCGCCACCCTGTGAGAGGAGTCCCGGGGGCCGGGCACAGCTGCCTGCTGAACCAATACTTCAGGCCCCCTGACCCCACCCCCTCTGTCCCCCAGATGTCACGCCAGCCACGTTTGAAACCCCTGAGCTGCACACAGGCCCCAGCATGGTGGGCGGCAAGGCCAGGGCCCGGGGCCGTGGCCTGGAGGACGGTGACGGTGAGTGAGCGGCCCTAGCGCTGGCGGGCTTGCCTGGGGTGCTCCCGACTCCTGTGCTCTGGGAATCTTGCGCCCCGTCTCCCGGCCGCTCACTGTGCCGCAGGGGACCCACTGTGATCTCGTGACTGTTAACGCCCAACACCCCATCCTGGCCCCGAGGCAGAGTACACACTTCACCGGTCTCCGGCAGATGGGGAGGTGGGCGGCTTGGGGGTGTTGATTTCACCCCTGGGGGTGTTGTCTGGCGGTGTGGGGTCTCACAGACCCGTGGCCAGGCAGAGGGTGCCCGGGACTGAACGGACGCACGGTGGCGTTCACGCCGTGGCACCCTGGACAGGAGAGGCTGCAGAGGTGGCGGCAGCGGAGCCCCTGCCCAGCCTGGACGCCTTCCTGAGCCGGTTCACCAGCGAGGACAACGCCTCCTTCCGGGAGATCATGGAGGTGGCCAAGGAGAGGGGCCGGGCGCGCCACGCGTGGCTCTACCAGGCCGAGGAGGAGTTTGAGAAGGTGCCTGGGGCGGGGTGGTGGTGCCCTCTCAGGGCGGGCTGCTGGGGCTCGGGGCCTCCCTGACCCTCGCTCCCCTGTGACACAGAGGCAGAAGGACAGTCTCGCCCTCCCATCAGCCGAGCACCAGGCGGTCGAGAGCAGCCAGGCCGGCGTGGAGACCTGGAAGTACAAGGCCAAGAACTCCCTCATGTACTACCCAGAGGGTGAGCGTGGGACAGGGCCTCCGGGGTGGACCAGCCTCGGGGGGTGTCCCTGCTCCTACTGTCTGGGCCTTCAGGGGTCCTGATTCTCGGGGGGGGGGGGTGAGGGGGCGGTCTGTGGGCAGCATCAGCATGGGTGTGCACCCCACCCCGGCTGCGCCCAGGCTCTGCTCCACGGGGACCAGCTCGCCTCCCTTGGGCCTGCTCCCCTGACGCCAAGGGCTCTGCTCTCACCGCCAGGCGTCCCCGATGAAGAGCAGCTGTTCAAGACGCCGCGACAGGTGGTGCATAAGAACACCCGCTTTCTCAGGGACCCCTTCAGCCAGGCCCTCAGCAGGTCGCAGCTGCAGCAGGCAGCCGCCCTCAACGCGCAGGTGAGGGCCGGGCCAGCACCTCTCTGCTCAGGCGTCCTTGGGCTCAGCAGGGCTCGGCGGCATGGGCGAGGCTGGGTCTGTTCTCTCTCTGGGGGTTTGAAGTCAGGTCCTGCCTTGGTTAGACAGGTGAGTCAGGTATGGGGCAGCCCGTGGGGCAGAGGCATGAGAAAAGGGAGCCAGACTCTTGGGGTGGCAGACCGAAGAGCTTCTGACCCCAGAGCGGTTCAGGGCTGCGACTCCAGTGATTGGGGTTGAAGGGGAGGTGGAGCGGGGGTGCCGTTTGGGAGGTCTTCACAGATGCCTTGCCCAACTCCCCGCCCCGGGCCTGAAGTCGGGACCCCCAAAGGTGGCACGTGTCGGGGTGGCCCTCTTGAAAGGCCGGGGCACGTCCCTTGACTGCTGCTCCGACAGGTTCTCAGGCCTTGGTGGCACTGGGTCCTCCTCCCTTGCCGTGGGCTTGCGCAGTGTCGGCGCCTCAGCCCACAGCGTGGCCTGGCCGTGACCCCACCTCCCCCCGGCTCCAGCACAAACAGGGCAAGGTGGGTCCGGACGGCAAGGAGCTCATCCCGCACGAGTCCCCCCGAGTGGGCGGCTTCGGATTCGTCGCCACGCCTTCTCCCGCCCCTGGTGAGAGATGCACCCTCTGCTGGGGTGGGGGGTTGCCTAGCTGGCCGCGGCCTCTCCTGGGCCTGCCCACACCCCGTGGCCCAGGGTCCCGTCCGTGCGGTGCCGGGACTGAGCAGGGCTTTGGGCCCTGGGCGCTCAGATGGGCCCGACCTCAGATGCCTGGGGCCAGCGGGGCGAGCTGCCCTGAGGGGTGGTCCCTGTGCCTCACCTGAGCTCGAAGGACGGCCTGGCTTGGTGAGCAGTGGTGCTGGGGGCAGCGGGTGGGCACCGTCTGGTGTGGCCCCGCGTGTGGAAGCCAGGCTCAGTGTGCAGGAAGCTGCACGAGGCCCCTGTAGGTGGGCAGGACGGGGCCGAGGGACCCTGGGGGCGTGCACGCCTCTTAGGCCGCCCACTTGTGCTCCCACTGGGTGTCAGCCGGGGGTCCTTGTCAGTCTTGGGTGACCTTTCTCAGCTGTGGGTCTCACGCCAGCGGGCATGCGGGGCTGATGTACCTAAGTGAGGTCACGAGGCTCGGGGCGGCCTCCTGGGCACGTGCTGGCCTCTGGGCCTGGGAAGGCACCACGGTATGGCCAGGCTCGGGGTGGGGGGCTTCACCTGGAAGACTCCGGATCTCCTCCCTAGCGGCGGGGTCCCGTGGGTGTCACCCGGGGCCCCCTAGCCCTGTGCTAGCCTGAGGGTCCAGCCACCCAGCCTGGCTTCTCTGGAGGCCCCTCCGTCAGGCTCAGCCCGGCGGACCAGGCCCTGGGCCGGCCGCGTGGACCCTCTTACAGCCAGACGCACCCGGGGTCCCGCCCTGGGAAGGAGGGGGCCAGCGGCCCGCCTTGGTGGCCCCTGGCCTGAGGTGGCTGTGGGCGCTCCACGTGCAGGTGTGAACGAGTCCCCGCTGATGACCTGGGGGGAAGTCGAGAACACGCCCTTGAGGGTGGAAGGGTCAGACACGCCCTACGTGGACAGGACGCCGGGGCCAGCCTTCAAGGTGGGTCAGCACAGTGGGGGTCACGGTGGGGGTCGCACGGGTGGACGCAGGGTCTGCTGCGCTCCCGTGGCTGTGCACGGCGGACGGGGCTTACGCTGGGGCGGGCGCTGTGGTTGCTTGTGGGATCTGGGCCTCCACTGAGGACCGCCGTGGGCGGGGCCTGGGCCGGGTCGGGAGCCGCTGTGGTCCCTCTGAGCCTGCAGGCCCACAGGACGGGGCCGTTCAGGGACGGGGGTCTTGGGCCAGGCGCTTCCCTGCGTGCTGCGGCCTGCGGCTGGGGAGGAGCCCCGAAACCCCAGCGTCCGTGGGAGGCGGCCCGGCTGAGCACTTGCAGAGGGAGGCCTCTGGTCACGGGGCACCCAGACCAGGCCCTGGCCAGGGTCCCAGGAGCAGTCAGAGTGCGGGTTCCCGAGGCTGGACACTTACAGAGGAGACCCTCTGTGGGCCAGATGGGCAGGGGAGCAGGGTGGCAGGTGGTTTGTGGGGATGGGAGGCCCAGGAAGGTGCCAGCAAGTGGCTGGTCGGGCCCAAGTAGCTCTGGGAAGGCGGGTGCCTGATCTCGCGCGGTTTGTGGGGGAGGCCTCCGGAGCCTGGGGGCACTGTTGGGGCCGAAGGGTCCAGGGTCACTTCACCTGCTCCGAAGCCCCAAAGAACCAGAGCCAGGCGGGGTCCCCTCAGGGGCTGGCAGCACCCGGTGAGGTGCGGAGACACAGTCACCGTGGCGACAGGCATCACAGCAGCAGCTCCGGGAGCAGGGAGCTGTGGGCCAGGGGCTGGGGAGCATGATCCACCTTGCCCGCGGGGTCCTCAGCCTGGGATGCAGCAACAGCCGAGCAAAGCCTGGGGCACCGCTGTGTGCCCCGAGGCGTTAAAGCTCGCCCCCATAGCTAGCGGGTCAGGACCGAGCCCAACGCCAGGTCCCAGGCAGGTCTGGGGCCAGGGGACGCCGGAGCCCTCTCCTCGCGGTCGTGTGGAGACAGGAGCAGCCAGATCCTCAGTGCACGGCAGGACAGGTTCAAGGGAGATGGGAACGCTGAGCGTTGAGACAGCGTGAGCCTGGGGCCCACATGCCAGGGAGGCAGGCAAGGGGTGTCCACACATCAGCAGAGGGTGTGGGCGCTGGGCCCTGGCGCCTCTCAGCGTAGCGGGAGCCCTCCAGGTCCGACTGTAGGCCGACCCCCAGACAGCGGGAGGGTGCGCAACGCGCTAACGCAGCCGGCACGCTGCGCCAGCGAAAGAGGAGCCCGAGGCCAGTGGGGATTTGGGCCGGGACACGCACCTTGAAGTTCCTTGAAGAAACGCGGATGCCATCGCAGCCGGTGGTCGCGGGGAAGCAGGCTGGACAGGCCCTTTCCTGGACGGTGCTCCCAGTGCCTGGCTGGGTAGTGCCGGCTTCACGAGAACCCGGCCCGGGGGTGGGCTGCTCGGGGGGCTGGGGCTGGGGAGGCTGACGCCCCGCGGCGAGCCTGGTCTGCCATCCTCTAGATCCTGGAGCCAGGCCGCAGGGAGCGGCTGGGCCTGAAGATGGCCAATGAGGCTGCCGCCAAGAACCGGGCCAAGAAGCAGGAGGCCCTGCGGAGGGTGACAGAGAACCTGGCCAGGTGAGGGGCGGGCCTCTCGCTGTGGCCTCATGCTCGGCACCGGGGGCTGGGCCCATGGCTGCAGCTTTGGGCTGGGCCCTTTCCACTGCGTCTGCAGTGCCCCTCACACGTGCTTCGCTCCTCTTCTTGCGCGTTTCTAGGGGACGTTTTTACACCTTGTCCCCTGTAAGCTCCCATCCGCCCATGGAGTCAGGGTCATCGCCCCACTTGGAGACGGTCAGGGTCCCCTGCAGCCCCACGTCCCAGGGCGCGGCTGTTCAGGATCCCAGCATAGACCGTGCACGTGTCCCCCAGGCATCTTCCCAGGGACTGAGGGGCCTGCTGCCAGGCAGGCCTGACCCTGCCTCTTGCCACGCCTTCTCCACTGCAGCCTCACCCCCAAGGGCTTGAGCCCTGCCATGTCCCCAGCCCTGCAGCGCCTGGTGAGCAGGACGGCCAGCAAGTACACGGACCGAGCCCTGCGGGCCAGCTACACTCCGTCCCCCGCCCGCGCCAGCCACCTCAAGACCCCGGCCAGCGGGCCCCAGACCCCGACGAGCACACCAGCCCCCGGCTCGGCGACACGCACCCCGCTCAGCCAGGACCCAGCCTGCATCACGGACAACTTGCTGCAGCTCCCCGCCCGGCGCAAGGCCTCAGACTTCTTCTAAGGCTGGGCCCGCAGCTCCACAGAGCCTGCAGGGCAGCTCTCCGCCCAGCACAGGACTCCGGCTTTCCAGGGTGCTGGGCCTGCCCGGCCGAGTCCCTGTTCTGTAGAACCCTGCCCGCTCTGTTTACCTGTCACTAAAGAGAGCCTCTGGCCTGACAGGGCTGCCTCTCTGCCCCAAGGCCACCCTTGTGCCTGCGTCGCCCGCTCAGGGCCGCTGGGCAGTAACCTCGGCGGCTGGGGTGTCCAGGCTTTCCTGCGTGGCATCCAGTGGCACCGTCGAGGCAGGGGGCCTGTCTTCTAAGCTGAGTCGGCCCCTCGTTTCCCTGTGACCCCTACTTCCGTTTCTCTCAGGGGTCAGAGCCCTCAGCCATCAGGCCTGCAGGTCCACAGGCTCCCTGGCCAGGCCAGGCCTGCAGGAGGCCCTTCCCAGTGGCCTCAGCTGTCACCTCCTGAGCACCTGACTTCCCGCCGGGGCAGGGCTGACCCCGCCCCCTCACTCCTCTGCTGGGGCCAGCTCCCCAGGAAGTAGCCTAGGTCCTGGTGGGCTCTTTAAGCCTCAGGTGGGGTCGGGTCATGCTCAGAGAGGCAGCATGGGGTCGCATGGGGTCCGCTTAGACTGGAGCCCGTCATGCTGGGAGCAGGCAGGCCCCAGCAGGCCGCCCTTGGGCTCCCTGGGGTCCGGCTGGTCTGCACTCCTCCACGTTGAGCTCCGGCAAGTTCCTGGGCAGAGCCCTGGCTGGGCACCAAGGGCGCGGGGCTAGGGCCATGGGGTCAGGAAAGGGCTGCTTTTGATGCTTTGTCCCAGTAGGGAACGGTGGGCATGGGTCTGAGGGAGCCCGAGAAAGTGGGGTCGGAGGTCTGGGGGCGCCCGAGTGGGATGCAGAGGAGGGGGTGGGAGGGGGACCGCCAGAAGTTCTAAAGGGCAAAGGGCGGGCGGGTGTTGAGGATGGGCTGCCTGAGGGGCGCGAGTGGGGTGGGAGGCCGCGGACTCCATGCCCACAAGGCCGGCTCCCGGAGCCCCCGGCCGCAGGGAGTGGGTGCCGAGTCCCAGAGAAGAAGCCTCCGCGCGCCTCTCTGCTGTACACTGTGGTTTATTTGGTGGTCAGGGTTTAAGGTCTCTGCTGTAAGTGGAGGAAGCTAATAGAACGTAATCAAAATAGTGGCTTAATTGACGGGCTTTACTCGTTCCTGCACCTGTGGCTTCTTCGGCTCCTACCGCCCACTCGGCCCCCAGGGCCGCGCGGTGCCACGCACGCCCCCCCGGGCCCTCAGCACCGCTCGGTGCTCGCCTTCCCCACCTCGGCCCCGGAGACGTGGGGGTCCTTGGCCCTGGAGGCTTCGGCCAGCCGCTCCTCCACGCGGTCCTCGGTCTCGGGCACCATGAGCAGCCGGTGCTGGGTCTTGGCCCCCAGTTTGTGGTCGGGCCGGTGCTCGGGCCGCGGGTCCAGCTTGCAGTCAGCCCGGTACTTGCCCTCACCCTCCCGCTTGAAGGAGGCGGAGGGCATGGCCTTGGGCTTGGGGGGCTGCAGCCACGCGTGGCTGAGGATCTCGTCGATGTGCAGGCGCCGGGTGACGTCCGGCTGCAGCATGCGGTAGATGAGGTCCTTGCACTCGCCCGTCAGGTGCTTGGAGCGCGGGAAGTCCACGCGGTGCTCCTTCTGGACGCGCAGCATCTTCTTGACGTCGGAGTCGTCGTACGGCATGGAGCCGCAGACCATGATGTAGAGGATCACGCCCAGGCTCCAGATGTCGTACACCTTGGGCTGGTAGGGGATGCCCTGCAGCACCTCGGGGGCCGCGTACGCCGCCGACCCGCAGAAGGTCTTGCTCAGCGTCAGCCGGCCACTGCCGTCCCGCAGGCAGCGCTTGGAGAAGCCGAAGTCGGACAGCTTGATGTTGAAGTCCTTGTCGAGGAGAAGGTTCTCGCACTTGAGGTCGCGGTGGACGACGTCCAGGTCGTGGCAGTACTTGACGGCCGAGGACAGCTGCCGGAACATCTTGCGCGCCACGTCCTCGTGCAGGGCCCCCCGGCACTTGATGAACTCGAGGAGGTCGCCCTGGACGCCGAGCTCCATGACAATGTAGATTCGGCCGTCGGACGTCTCGAAAATCTCGTAGGTCTTGATGATGGAGCGGTGGTTGACGGTCGCGAGGATGTCCATCTCCCGGGGCAGGAATCTCTCCACGAAGTCGGTGGGGGTCTTCTTGCGGTCGATGATCTTGACCGCCACGTTGAACTTGAGGCGCTCAGAGTAGGCGGACTTGACTTTGGCGTAGGAGCCCTTGCCTAGGTTGATGCCCACGATGTAACCCTTCTTCCTCAGGACCGCGGCATCGTCCATGGTGCCCGGAGCGGCCTGCGCTGCCGCCCTCTACATCCCCTCCCCACGCGGGCCAGCGGGCATCGTCCTCGTTTGCACTGCGGGGAGCTGTCTGGCCAGGCTGGGCCTGCACTTGGAGATGTGGAACGCCCAGCATTGTCCCCGCGTGACTTCAGCCTGTGAAGTCATAAAGCCAGGCTGCCCAGAGTGGGAACTGGGTGGGGGACGGGCCCTGGAGCCCTGGAAGGCTGACCGGGCTGGTAGAGCCCCGCAGCCTGCCGGAAGAGAGGAAGCCGGTGCCCAGGACTGCTGCAAGCTCGCCATGCCGCTCTGGGTTGAGTCAGGCTGGCGCTGCCCAGGTCCAGCCAGCGTGCCAGGCCCCTGCAGCGGATCCTGTCCCTCGAGGGAGGGCTGCCTTCCCGCCACTGCCTTGAGGTGGGATGAGCACCACCTCTGGGCCGGGCCTGGGAGGGGCCGCCCCGATCCCGGGGGGGCGAAGGTGGCTATCTAGGGTGGAGGGCAGCTCGGACTCTTGAGTGCCCAGCCCGGTGGCCTGGAGCCCTGGTGGGCTGGCGTTCCGAGGGCAAGAAAAGTTGAGGTCCAGGCAGGGAAGGGCCTGGGGGAGGTGGACGTGAGAATGGATGGGTCCTGGCGTCGGGGTCGGGATGTGGAGGAGTGGGTCGGGGGGTGGGGGCTGCAGGAGCCACCGGGATCCGAGCCCCGCTTGAAGACATGTCCTGCGAGAGCACATAGCCAAGGGCAGCCAGATCCTGGGACCGGGCAACGGGCTGCTGGCTGGGGCAGGCCGGTGGGGAGTGCACAGTGGGCGGGGCCCGAGGCGGGGGCTGGGGGCTGGGGAGAGCATCCTGAATTATGTCACTTGGGCCTTTGTGAGCACCAGGAGCCTGGGCAGGCGTGTCACCTTCACGTCTTAGACTGACTGCGTCTGGAAACAGCGTCCGCCTGCTTTGTTCTTGCCCCGGGAACCAAGGCCCCCGTAGGCGTAAGTCCGGCGTTCACTTGTCCTCGCGGCCTGTCGCCGCCAGGACGGGTGCTCGGAGGAGGGGGCGTCCTGTGTCTGGGTGGGTGGGAGTGACCCAGAAGCCCCGTGCCGTGCCGGGGTTCAGCGGGGCTCATCAGCTGCTGGGAGGGGAGCGTGCGCACAGGCCTAGGCCGCACAGAGCTCCCTGCAGGAGATCCATGTGGAAGGCCCCGGGCAGGGCAGCCAGGCCCAGAGGCCAGCGGCAGGGACCTGCCCGACGCCTGCAGGCTCCTGGGGGCTTCAGTAGGAGCCAGTGGAACTATAGAGGGGCCAGCCGCGAGGCCCCCCCCGGCCAGGCGCCCTCCCCGCCTGTCTCCCTCGCCCCCAGGACTCTGTCGGGGTTGCCCTTTGCTGTGGTTCCTGCTCCCCACGCCCTCCCTCGCCCGGGACGCTGTGGCCTCTGGTTCTCCGGGGACGTCAGGCCTGCAGACTCAGGCGAGCCGCAGGGGCCCTACCCAGAACATGGATGCCGCACTGCCGGGGCCCCCGGGGCGGGGTCAGACTGGACGGGCTTCAGGGTGCTCCTGGATGCAGGCCTCTGAGTGCCAGACCGCAGGTCCTGGGACGCTGCCCTTGGAGCTTTGAGGGTTGGCCTCAAGCCCCGGGCGACCGGAGTGGGCACTGCCTTCCAAGGTGGCTCAGCGTCACCCAGGGTGGGTGGGCCACGGCGGGCATGCACAGCTGTGGACTCGGGGAGGCTGAAGGCTGAGGTCAGGCCCCGCGGAGGATGGGCACAGAGGTACCACTGAGGGTCTGCAGGGCCAGGTGGTGAGAGCGTGCGGGGTGGGAGGTGCACGGCTGGCCCAGAGGCCCCACCGAGGGTCCCGGGGGTCGCTGCGGGGGCTGAGCCTGTCTGGGGCAGTAGGGCGGCTCAAATGATCGACTGGTGCCTCAGGCCACCTCAGGATGGCCTTGCAGTGGGGCCTGCTCCGCGCTGGGTGGGTTCAGATGGCCACCCGCCCCCTCTGACCGGTGCCCCCGCCTGGGAAACACAGAGCTTTTGCTCCTTCCCAAGGCCCCTCCCCGCAGCCTTGCCCCCAGACCCCCATGATCACTGCTGACCCGGGGAGGAGTTCGCGAGCCTCCTGGGGCATCTGCATCCCCGCTGGCCCCGCGCACCCTGTAATCCCGCTCCCCCACGGTGCGGGCTTGTGACCCCACCACTAGGACTGCTCCATCTTGGGCCCTCGCCTGCCTGCCCCAGGCAGCGGCCGCCGGAGGCTCCGTGTGTGGAGGCTGCGGCCCCTCAGCGGGGCCTGGAGAGGTGGGCAGGGGCTCAGGGACCGGTCTGCCAGCAGGGCTGGGGTCCACGGCGAGCGGCCGGGCAGCCAGGAGGAGGCCAGACCCAGGAGGACTTCAGGGGCCGGGCGTGAGATCCTTGCTGCAGGCAGCAGAGCCGGACTGCGTGCAGGAGGGGGGCCTCGGCTACCGTGGGAGGTGACGGGAGCGCGGGGTGGGGCCTGGGCGGTGGCCACGCTGTGGTGCCCAGGGCCGCGTGGCTGTGGCCGTGAAGGGGCTGGGTGGGGACAGGGCCCTTGCTGGACGCCGGCAGGGGCAGGAGGGGCTGTGTCTGCAGGCCCCATTCCCTTGGTGTGTCAGACCCACAGGTGCACGCGTGCCGGAGCACAGGCAGATCGGAAGAGGAAGTGGCGGCCACGCACAGCCAGGTGAGGGCCGCTCGGCGGGTGGGGCCTTCTGCGGCCGGCAGTGCCCCCGAAGGCCTGCTCCCACCATGGACACCGCGGCCACGCGTGAGAGGAGGCCTGTTACCCCTGCTCACCAGCATCCGCTTGCCCACGCTGGGCGGAGTGTCACCCCTGGGACAGCTAGGTGGGACCAGAGAGGAGCAGGAGGGTCCTGCTCAGTGATTGGGGGACACGCAGGCCTCGGGGTGGGCCAGGCAGGGATGCTCCGGGTGCTGCGGGGAACGGGGTGCTGGCTGGGTGTGGGGCAGACCCTGGAGCCAGACCAGGAGGAGGGGAGGGGCCCCAAGGGAGGCCCCCACAGGCAGGCAGCCTCGGGGGCGGTTGAGGGCCCTGAATGCCCGCCCCGACCTCCCGGCCTGCAGCCCGTGCGCCGCCTCCCTGCCCAGCTTGGCACTTGTGGGCCCTGCGCTTGAAGCAGTGTCTTCCTCGCTCGGCTCTCCCCGGTCCAGGGCCTGAGGCCATCGTCAGCGCTGGACACACGGGGCTCTTTCCCCAGCGGGAGGTGAAGCGCGGTGTGGCCCACGGAGGGGGCCACGGGGGTGCAGGGTCCTCTCCCCGGGTGACCGAAGCCGGCAGGGCACACACGGTGACCTCGGGGGCTGCGATAATATAGTGATTTATTGCTTCTTTAGCCACGTGAGTTACCAAGTTCAAAGGGAGGGGAAGAAACTGACGAAAATAGCGGCACGTCTGGGACCCTCTTCCTTCTCCGCTGGTCCCGCGGCCTCTCTCGAGCTCGGGCTTGGGGCCCCGAGCTCGGCCTCATTCCCTGCCGGCCGCCCGGGCCGCAACAGGCGGGCTAGGCATGCGTCTCTGAAGGCTGCGGGGGCGCCCCCTCCTCGGTCTTGCTGGGCTGCTCGCTGGGCAGACCCACGGCCTCCGACTGCCGGGACACCTGCACCGTCGCAGTCTCCTCCTCGGGGCTGGCCTCAGTCCGGGGCTCGGGCCGCGCCTCTTCCCGGGGCTCCAGCTTGGTGGCGGACTTCTTGTCGGAGCTGGGTTCGGGGGTCCACGGGGGCTCGGCGGCCCGGGAGCTCTCGCCCTCCTTGTTGACGGCTGCGGAGGACAGGCCCCGGGCCTTGGGCTGCAGCCACGCGTGGCTGAGGATCTCGTCGATGTGCAGGCGCCGGGTGACGTCCGGCTGCAGCATGCGGTAGATGAGGTCCTTGCACTCGCCCGTCAGGTGCTTGGAGCGCGGGAAGTTGACGCGGTGCTCCTTCTGGACGCGCAGCATCTTCTTGACGTTGGAGTCGTCGTACGGCATGGAGCCGCAGACCATGATGTAGAGGATCACGCCCAGGCTCCAGATGTCGTACACCTTGGGCTGGTAGGGGATGCCCTGCAGCACCTCGGGGGCCGCGTACGCCGCCGACCCGCAGAAGGTCTTGCTCAGCGTCAGCCGGCCACTGTCGTCCCGCAGGCAGCGCTTGGAGAAGCCGAAGTCGGACAGCTTGATGTTGAAGTCCTTGTCGAGGAGAAGGTTCTCACACTTGAGGTCGCGGTGGACGACGTCCAGGTCGTGGCAGTACTTGACGGCCGAGGACAGCTGGTGGAACTTCTTGCGCGCGTCGTCTTCCTGCAGGGCCCCCCGGGTCTTGATGAACTCGAGGAGGTCGCCCTGGACGCCGAGCTCCATGACGATGTAGACCTTGCCGTCGGACGTCTCGAAGATTTCGTAGGTCTTGATGATGGAGCGGTGGTTGAGCATGGCCAGAATCTCAATCTCCCGGGGAAGGAATTTCTCCAGGAAGTCTGTGGGGGCTTTCTTGCGGTCGATGATCTTGACCGCCACGTTGAACTTGAGGCGCTCAGAGTAGGCGGACTTGACTTTGGCGTAGGAGCCCTCTCCCAAATTGATCCCCATGATGTAGCCTCGTCGCTTGAGGACGGCAGCGTCGTCCATGGTGCCGGGAGCGCCCAGTGCCCCTGAGGCTGCCCTCTACCTCCCTGCGGGACATGAGCCAGCGCGTCCTCATCTACACTGTGGGCAGAGTCCTCTGGGCTGCCCGGGCCTCCCGTCCCTGCCTCCTAGAGGCCAAGACTCTGGGCTGGAACGTTCGGCACTGTTTCCCGGGTGACTTCAGTGGGTGAAGTCATAAAGAAGTAGTGCCCTGCGGAATGGGTCTCCAGCCGGAGCCTCTCGAACGTGGAACTCTGCAGCAGACGGAGGGCCCGCAGAGTGTGGCGGCCGAGGTAGGAGGGGGCCGCGGGGACTGCGTCGGCTCGCCCACGCCTCCACACCAGAGCCAGGACTGCTGGGGGCGGGGGGTGATGGGCTGATTTCCTGCACCCCAGGGCATCCCTGGAAACCCAGGGCAACCGTCCCAACCATCTAGGTCTCAGCAGCAAACAGGAGCCGCTCAAGTGAGGACTGCCTGCGAGGGTTTAACAAGAGGATTATCTCCCCACGTGGAGGTGTGTCGAAAACCCCGAGGGGGTGATGGGCCCTTGGATGAAGGGACGGTCGTTGCTGGAACCCGGGGACAGTGGTGCCAGGAGGGCCACCTTGACCGAGGCAGTGACCTAGGTGATCTCCCCCAGGAAAGGGGCTGGAGGAAACCTCCCTGGCCCCCTCTTGCCCCCTGCAGCCCTGGAAACCCTCTGCAGTGCCCACACAGGCAGGTGGGCTGAGAAGGGGGCTGGGGCAGGAAGGGTCCCCTCCGCCTTGCTGCTGCATGGTCTGGTTGGACTTTTCACTGCCCCGTGCTGCTCTCCTCTGAACCTTCTCTGGCCAGCTCTGCTGGGGACAACCGACCGGGTCTCTGCCCTTGGCTGTGAGCCCCCTCCCGGGGGCCTGCCCTGCTGTAGCCCTGGCTGGGCTCCAAGGGCAGGTCTGGGGGTCGGGGAGAAGGTGGGTCTGGACTCCTCTGAGAGCAGCAGCTGCTCCCGGAAATGCCCTCTGAGGACAGGCAAACAGGGCAGTGTTGAATGGGAACCACCCTTCCCGCCAGCAGTGGGTCCCCTCTGCTCTGGGCCTTGCTGTAGGGAAGGCTGGGGTGGTGCAGGAGGGCAGGAGCAGGCAGGCCCCGCAGAGCCGTGGGGTCAGTTTTGGCTACATCCGTGCGTCTGGAGCCGGTGCCTCTCTCAGATGGCCCTAAATGTCCCAGGCTGGGATCCTGGGGTGCTCAGGAGGATCCTGCCCTGAGGGGCTTGGGGTGACTGCTCCTGGGGAGCCAGCTGCTGATGGTCTGGGTGCGCCGCCCGTCCCCGCCTCTCCCCTCCCTATTCTCTCCGCCCCCATCTTCACCCTCTAACCACCCTGACGCCCAGGCCGGGCCTCCTATGCGTGGCCGGTGGTCTGTCCTTCGGAGGGCTTGCTCCTCCCTCGCTGGTACTCTCCATCTGCTGGGTCCCCTCCCGCGGTGACAGGTGCGCGGCCAACGCTTCCCTCCGTGCGGAAGAGCCTGCTGTGGCGGCAGCTGCGCCAGCGTCTCCCCCCATCCCGGCCCCGCTCGGCCCCCACTGTGCGGGGAGGGGGGGGCCCCCTTCCAGGGGACCGGGCGGCCCAGTCGGCTCTCCGCGCCGGAGCCTCCTTGAGCCTGCTTGCTCCTCCGTAGGCAGCACTCCAGTTGCACGCGCCGGGGAAGCCGCACCCGCGGAGGCGCCTCCCGGGACCACTTCGGAGGTTCTGCAGGTCTCCTCTCCCCTCCCCGCAGCGGTTCGGCCTTTAAAGCGCCACTTTGGGACGCACTCTTGCAAGAGCCCGTCTCAGGGATTCCCAACTCCGCCGCTGCCGCGGGCTCCCTCGGTACCGCGCCCCCGCGCCGCTCCTGCCCCTCGGCAGCTCCTGCTCTGGCCGGCCCCCATGAGGCCCCGCCCCCGATCCCCGCCTTTCTCTGATCAGCCAATGGAGCCCGCGGCTCCTCGTAGTCCCGCCCCGGCGGGCCCGCCCCCGCCCCGCCCTTGGGCCGCGCCCCTCTCAGTCACTGCGCAGGCGGAGTGCGCATGCCCCGCCTCCGTCCGGCGCTGATTGGCTGGCGGCGGCGCGGGCGGGGGCGGGGCGGCGCGGGCCGAGCAGGACGGCCGCCATCTTGCTCGGAGCCGGAGTCGGAGCCCGAGGCGGCGGCCGAGAGCGCGCGCCCGCCCCCGGCCCCCCGGAGCCCCCCTGCCCGCGGCGCCCTCGCCTGGCCCGGCCCCGGCCCGGCCCGAGCCCTCGGCCCGGCCTGCGCGGCCGCCCCGGGGACGATGAACGGAGGATAAATGGTGCCCAAGGCGGACAGCGGCGCGTTCCTGCTGCTCTTCCTGCTGGTGCTGACGGTCACCGAGCCGCTGCGGCCAGGTGCGCGCCGGGGGGCGGCCGGCGGGCTCGTCCCAGGCCGCCCGGCGGGGTCCCTCAGACGCGAGGGGAGCCGCCGAGGCGGGCGTCCTCTGAGGAGAGCCCGGGTCGGGAGCTGCGATCCGGGCCGCAGACGGTCCCGCGCGAGCCTTCCCTCTTGTTTGCGATGTGCACCCCCGCCCCCGGCCGCGAGAAGGCAAGAGCCCGAACGCGGGGCCGGTTCTCCCGTCAGGCGCAGCAGGCCAGGGACCGCGGTGCTCTGGTGGGGCGCGGGGGTTCTCAAGTCAGCGGGAAGGAGCCCGAGTGTTCAGGTTGACGGAGATGCTGTAACACGCACGCATGGATGCGTTCGCTGTTGTATCGACGCGGTTGCAGAGTGAGATTCTTGACCCTGTTGAGTGGAGGAAGGGGCCCCTTCCGTGGGCGCTGTCGGGACTGCGTGTCTCCAGCAGGTCGGGGCACACGGCGGGCTCCCGGCCCGGGCGCGCTGCACCTCACTGCCCTCCGCCATCTGCCGCCCAGCGCCCCGCCTCCTCCCCGGGGTCCCCTCGGCAGCAAGGGGACCCCTCAGTTGGAGTTGGAGGGGCCGGTGATGCTTCTGGGGCGGCGGGGTGACGGGCTGCGGGGTGGTCTTGGTAGAAACCGAAGCCAGCATCTGTGCAGGAGGGCGCTATATGGGCCGTGAGAGACCAGAGCCAACGGGTTTGTGCGTGCTTGTTATTACGTTCTTCAGGAAACATGTCTACACCTGTGGGGAGGCGCGAGTCATCCCCTCCGAGTCCTGGGTCTTCTGTTATGTGGCTGGACTCCGAGAGGCGGAGCCACACGGCGCTTGTGTCCTTGGTGGCGGGGAGGCTCTGGGTCCACCGGGCGATGTGACCGAGGTCCCAACTCCCTCCTGCCGGCGGGCCGGCAGCAGCAGTTCAGGAAGCATCTCGGGCTGCCTGCCCGTCGTTAGGGATGCTCACCTGAAGAGAAGGTGCCCTCTTCGTGGGCGTGCTCTTCAGCTGAAAGCAGGGGCGGGGAAATCGGTTCCCCGGCCGGCTGCGGCAGAGGTGGCAGAGGTGGGAAGCGGTGGCCCGCAGCAGGCCTGAGTTGGGGCAGGGAAGCGACTGGGTGGGGAGCAAAGCTGTTCTTTGCGCCCATGGCTGCCCAGGTCGGGCCTTCACAGTAACCCCTGTGGGCGTCGAGTTGCCCTGAGAAACGTGGCGCTCCTGCTGGCTTCTTGACTCTGGCTCAGCAGCAAGTGGAGTCTCCCCCTCAGGGCCTGGAGTCCTGGCTCAGACCCCCCACTGGGGAGTGAGGAGGGGAAAACAGGGCACCCCTGCTTCCCTGGAGCGCCCCCGCCAGGTGGAGCGCCCGTGGCCCCTCAGGGTGCAGGCTGGGCCTTTCACAGAGCGGCCTCCAGGAGCGCGCCCAGCCAGGCCTTTGGGCAACGCGTGTGGTCTTGGTGGTTGAGAACGCGCTGGGTGCCGGGGCTCGGGGATGGGGGAGGTCCCTGTGGGGGTGGTCCTGCTGCTAGCTCCGTCTTACAGAGAGGGCCGCAGGATAGAGCTGGAGACTCCGGTAGCTCTGGGGAGGACTTGGTCCCGGGGCCTGGCCTCTCCCCTTGGGCCCCCTGCCCCCAGAGCCAGCCAAGGCTCTCCCGGTGGGTCTGCGGCCCATTTCCCATCTGAGCGCCAGAACTCCCCTCCCCTTGGGTCCGCGCTGTGACGGTGCATCACGAGTGACGGCTGGTGAGGCAGGACGGCCGGGACCTCTGGCCGGAGGTGACAGAGCTGGAGGGGCCTTTGGGGGCCTCCAACTTGGACACTCCAGTGACTCGGCTCCTTCTGCAGCCGGTCCTCTGGGAGTGCGGCGTTAGGCGCGCTGGGAAAACTGTTTCTCGTCTCAGCTGTGGAAGGAGACCCTGCGTGGCTTTAGCCCCAGCTGCATCTGGGCGACCCCTCCGCCACCCCTACTTTCCCTGCTGGATGAGCTGAGGCACGCGGGTGCTGTCCTGCCAGGAGAGGCCAGCGATGGGCCTGAGGCCGCAGCGGAAGCCGCAGGGCTGGGTTTGGGCCCGGGGAGGGGCTGCCTGCTGGTTCAGGTCCTTTCCCGCGTGCCTCTGGGGACCAGGGAGCGGGCGGGTATGTCCCGCGCCCGTGCGCTGTGGCTCACAGACCGGCTGGACGCCATGGGGTCTGTCCTGGGGCTGGCCAGGTGCCCCTACCCCAGCTTGGAGCCTGCGCTCAAGCCCTGACCCGCACCACGCGGAGCTGGTCCCGTGGGCCTCCAGAGCGCGGAGCTGGCCACTTGGTTTCACTCTAACTCCGACGGTAGCGTAGTACTCTTTCGCACCTCACTAGCTTTTTTTTTTTTTTTTTTTTTTTAGGGAAGAAACTTTTGCTTGGGGATAATTTCAAACTTACAGAAGAGTTGCAGGGAGAAAGTGAGCTCAAACAGCCCGGTGCACCGTCTGCCCAGACCTCCCTGCTATCGATTGCCCTCCTCTGCCTTATCCCGGCCAGCCCCCTTGAGCGTGCATATGTGAGCGTGAGCGTTGACACCGGCACGCACGATTGTTGGGGAGCGAGGGGCGGGCGTCGTGGCCTGCTCCCCAAGGGGGCAGCCTGTGAGGGCACGGTGGGCCGGGGTCAGGGCGGGGTCCCGCTGGTGACAGGCTCGGGGGTGCAGCCCGTGCGGCGGCTCTGCCTGGGCACGTGCCCCTCTGCCCTCCTCACCCAGGGTGCTGTCCGCACAGCCCGCCTCCCTGGTCCTCTCCGCCCCCAGCCCCGGGAGTGGTCACGCCGACGGGGTGCCCTGCCCCAGTGTCCAGCGTCTCCCCCTCCGGCTCCCACGGGGCGGCCCCGTGCTGGGTGTGGAGCCAGCGTGGAGGCGGCCGCCCCCTGTCCAGCTGCCGAGCCAACTTCGAGCTGGTTGGGTGTTTGCAGGGTGACGGGCAGCCTTGCAGGCAGTTGTCATCCGAGACCGCGTCTTGGTTTCCATGGTGGCTCGCGGCCGGCATTGGCTGTTCTGTGGAAGCGGGGCCTCAACGGGAGGGGGCGCTGAGGTCAGGGCCTGCTTCCGGGTCGAGGCGAGTGCAGGCTGGTGGCTCGAGAGCGTGGAGCCCTGCATGGAGCTGCCCACTCGCTGTCCTCGGCTCTCTCCTGTGACCTGGACGTGGTTTGCGGGCACACAGGCTCAGCGTGACTTGGCTTCTGGTTCTGAGAACTGTTGATGTAGGACAGATGCTCCCTAGAGCCGTGAGCGTTGAGAGGTGGGTGCACGAGGGCGCGTTTCTCGGGAGAGCCCCCCACTCCCAGGCGGCCGGCCCTGTGGCTCGGGCTGTGCGGACGCCTGGCGTGCGCTCGGTGAGTCCAGCTGCGGCTGGAGGCGGGGGCCTGGCCAGACGCCCCAGACAGCCCGCACCGTGGACAGGGCCGGGATTGTTCCTGTGGGCGCACTTTGCTCTTGGGCACGTTTCAGCTGGGGCTCCGGCCTGGTCTGGCACAGAGCGGGCACTCGGAAATCGGTGACGGAGCCGACACACAAACGGCTCCTTATGTTTGACGTTAAGAGCGGCGGCTCCCCGCACCCATGG
Organism: Oryx dammah; assembly: GCF_014754425.2. Lineage (NCBI taxonomy): Eukaryota > Metazoa > Chordata > Mammalia > Artiodactyla > Bovidae > Oryx > Oryx dammah. Next base: position 71,408,188 of record NW_024070196.1, on the reverse strand, counting down.
GCCTCGCAGCTGCCCAGTGAGGGCGGTGGGGACCCAGCCAGCTGGCCTGGGGCTCAGGCCGGGGCGTTGCTCCCGGGGGCGAGAGCTGCCCTGAGAGGCGAGGGCGGGCAAGGCTGCTCACCGCAGAGGGCTCACCAGGTCCCCGGCTGCCCCTCCGATGGCCGCGCCCGCCGGCCCGTCTCCTGCGCTTCGCTTCTCCGCCTGGCGTGCCGTCCCCCCGGCCTCTTTCCCGTCCTTTTCTGTAGGCTGGCTGCTGGGCGCCTGGCAGCTGGCTGGCTGGCTGTCCTCAGCTGTGGACAGTTCCATGCCGGGAGGGTGGGTCAGAGAGCAGAGTCTGTGTGGACGCTGGACGATGAAGGTCTCCGCGTTGACCCTGAGTGCTGCCCTGCTGCATGCCACCTTCCTCCCTGGGCCCCCTGCTCAGGCGCTGGGCGCTGTGAGGAGTGCCCAGGACTAGGGCACTGGGCAGGGGTCCACTGGCGGGTCAGCAGGAGGTGCAAGGTGTCAGGCCCCCAGTGCACCCAGCGTCTACGCGCTGCTGGCTGCTCCATGGGGCCCCAGGGTTGGTGGGACAGGGCGGGGGGCCTGGAAGGCATCTGCGGGGCCCTCCTCCAGCCAGCCCTGCACGGGAAGGGGTCCAGGCCGGGGTGAGCCGTGGGAAAGCCCAGCACAGACTCCTACACTTAGAGAAGCTCACGCGTATCCAATTCCAGTGTTAGGCGAATGGAATTGCGTGTTGGGCACGTGGGTTCTGCTTTTTCACTTGGCAGTGTTGAGAGGTCTGTAGGTCAGTCAGCACAGCTTTGAGTCATTCTTATCTTAAACAAGCCTTTATGAGAACTTTGCTTAGCCGCCTTTTGCCTGCAGGGCGCCTTCTAGGAGACCTCATCAAAATTTTCCCTCCAGAAGCTGTGGTCTAGAGGGCAGCTCTGTGGGGGGAGGCGTGGCAGGTGCTGGGGACCTAAAGCCACTTGCCCGCTGCGGCTGTCACTCGGGTTTGGGTGTCACTCTGCTTGCCTCGGGGGGACTGAGACTCAGAAAGCCCACACAGAGGAGCGCCGACATGAACAGAATCGCTCAGCTGGAGGTGCCTCAGGGGCAGACTCGGAGGCTGGGGAGCAGCGACCTGCATGTCTCACTGTCGGCTGGCTGTGCACTTGCTCAGCCCTGTCCGCGTCTTTGCAGCCCCAGGGACCACAGCCCACCAGGCTCCTCTGTCCATGGGACTCTCCAGGAGAGAACGCTGGAGCGGGCAGCCATGCCCTCCTCCGGGGGGTCTTCCTGACCCAGGGATCGAACCCACATCTCCCGCATTGCAGGCAGATTCTTCACCACTGCGCCACCTGGGAAGCCTTTTATTCCAAAAAGAACTAAGATTTCAAAATACCTTTCTTCAGAGGGAGGCAGAGGATTCTTGCCTCATTGTTTTTCCAAAACGTCTAACTTTGGGAGCATTCGATGCCCCTGGAAATGCTGCAGACCTGGCCCTGCGTGCAGGATGCTGCGCTCCCCGGCGGCGATGCCCGCCGCACCCCCAGCTGCGTGCTCTGTGCATGTGAGTGTGTGTGCACGGCTGCACGCCCAGACCCTGCATCTGGGAGCCCCGCGCTCCTGTTCCCTGAGAGCACGCCGCACCCTGGGGCCCAGTGCAGGAAGCAGGGACGCGCGGCGGCGGCAGGACCGAGCCTGCTTCTCGTCTGGGAGTCCAGCTTCCTCTTCGGGTGTGTATGTGGCCTTCCAGCCCTTTCCCCGCCACCTGCTGAGACGTTCTCTCTCCACCGCGTCGTCTGTACCTCCGTCGAAAGGCCGCGGCCGCGCCAGCTGTGCTCTGGGCTCTGTCTTCTCTTCCGCTGGCCCAGGCACCCTCCGTGAGCTTTCGGTCAAGGAGTTCTGCTAACTCTGAAGAAGTTCAGTATGTCAGCCATGCTTGTGTGTGCGTCTGATGGTTTTTACCAAACGACAGACTGTGGGTTTTGGCTTTTTGAGCTCAGCGTGTTTCTGCACGTTCCTGCGGGTGCGCTCGAGCCTCACTCTGGGGTGTGCCTGGGACACAGTGCGGTCTCTCCGGCTCTGTCCTGGGCTCGCTTAGGCAGAGCTAGGGCAGCCCTTGACCCGGAGTCAGGTTTTCCCACTAGTCAGGCACAGCTCACGCGTCTTGGCCCCGCGCCTGTAACTTAGGCGGCTCTGCTCTGGACGCTGAGAGCCTGTGGAGCTCCGGCTGTTGTCCTCAGGGCAGGTTCTCCTGGCCTGGGCAGTGTCTGAGCCTTGCCGCTCCTCCTGCCCAAGGGGCCCTGCCTTCCTGCCGCTCACCTCTGTTTGGTGAGCGCCCTCCCCCCCGCTGCCCTGCTCCCCTGCTCCCCTGGGCCAGGCTTTGCTTCTCCTGCAGGTGGCGGACCAGATCTGCCCTCACTGCCAGCTCCCTGGGCTCCTGGGTGGGCCGCAGCTCAGGAGTCTGCAGGCTGCGTCCCGAGGGCTCGAGAGTTAGATCTCCAGCTTCGGTCACTCCGCAGTGGCCACCCTGCTCCTGGGCGTTCCTGTGGGGGAGCCCAGGCAGGCGAAAGGCAGGTGCCGGCCCAGCCAGGCCCGTCTGTCATGTTGGGTCCCGTTCCAGGCGCTTCCGGAAGCCCCCCTCTCTGTTCCTCCCTTAAGCGCAGGTCGTGCCCTGTCGCGCGTGCCTGGAGGTCTGGGCACCTTCCCGCCTGAGCTCTGGCCCCTGGTGGCCGCTCCCCCCCCCCCTCCTGCCCGGTGCGCCTCCTGAGCCCTGGGGGCACCCGGGCCGCGCGCTCAGGGCCCCTGTGTTTGCCCCCGCAGAGCTGCGGTGCAGCCCCGGGCAGTTTGCCTGCAGCAGCGGCGCCATCCAGTGCATTCCCCTGCCCTGGCGGTGCGACGGCCTGGCGACCTGTGAGGACGGGAGCGACGAGGCCGCCTGTCCAGGTGAGTGCACGTGCGAGGCGGGGGAGCTTCGGCGAATCCTTGGGAGAGTCTACCTACGTTCGGCCGGCGGCTTCTGAGCTTTGACTGCAGGCCTCCTGGAGTGACCACAGGAGGCTATTTCGTTGTCCTGCTGAAAGCCTGCTAGAATTACAGCTAAAGACGCAAAACCACGGGGACCAAGAAAATGGGGAAAGACGACCCGGGGCTCGGTCGTGCCCGTGGTGTCTTCGGAAGACAAAACACAGACGGCATTCCGGACAGCCTGCTCGCCAGGGGCCGGGAGGGGGCTGCAGCCGCCGTGCCCAGAGCCCCTCCCAGCGGCTGCGGGTGTCGTTGAGCCCGGGGTGCATTCCCGGCCCTGGGAAGGCGTGAGGGATGTGGGTGCAGGACTCGGGCGGGGGGTGTGGCCGGCCTGCAGGGGCCGCCTCCCTCCCCGGAGGGCGGTTGGCGGCTGGAGGTGGCGCGTGTTGTGTGGGCTCCCTCCAGCCTTGTCAGCTGGTGGAAAGCACAGGCTCCAGTTGCAAACCCCTTTTGCTGGAAATAGCTGCCTGGTCCTTGTTCTGAGTGAGCGATCTCTGATGCAGATGGGGCTGTAAACAACGTGTCGGAGTTTTAATGGAGGAGAAGTTACAGCCTTATTAAGAGGCATTAGACAAGACTTGAATAAAGGGCGTTCTTGGCAAGGAAGGCTCTGCGTGGCGAAGCTGCCTGTTGGTCCGTTAGTCTGTAGGTTCAGTGCACCCCTGGAAGGTTTTTTGGGGAAATGGGACAAGTCAATTGAGACATCTGAAAGGATCAGGTCCCGAGGTGGGGACTTGGAGAAGAGTCAGAGCACGAGGCTTCCTTCGCCGCTGGCTCAAGGAAACCAGACTGGCTGTGAGACGGAAGAGCTGCCTGAAGCGGGGTTCAGAGACTCAGTACGGGCAGGAGGCGCCCTCGACCCCACGCTGCGGCTGGGGTCCCTGATGCCCCTGTACAGAGATCAGCCGCAGGCTCCTTGGAGACAAGCTCCTAGAAGACGGGGGGAGCATACTTGTATGACTTTGGTGTAGGGAAGGGTCATTTTCAAGTCACAAAAAAGGCTAACTCCAAAATGTAAGCAGGGCATCCCTGGTGGCTCAGGGGTAAAGAATCTGCCTGCAACGCCGGAGACACGGGTGCGATCCCTGCGCTGGGAAGATCCCACGCGCCTCAGAGCAGCTTAGCCCCTGTGCCACGACTGCGGAGCCTGGGTTCCACCACGAGAGAGGCCACCCCAGGGAGACACCCGTGCACCGCAGCCAGAGGGAAGGCCAGGCGGCCACACAGGCCCAGCACAGCCAAAAATAAATGCTATGGAGATGACCAGTTTTACCAGATTAAAGTTAACTCTCCCTTTTATCAAAAAGTGCTGATAAACATGTGAGCAGGCAAGCCTCCAAGGGAGATGGTGTAGCCCAGAGAGGATTGTGGTTTAGCAAACATAAAGAAGGCCTTCGAAGGGACAAGAGTCAATCAGGCGTGCCACAGAGCAACGAGCACGGCTGGTGCAGGGCCGGGCAGAGAGGCTCTCTGCCCGCTACGGTCAGGCGACAGCGAGCCCCCTTGCAGCGGCTTAGGTGGGCGGGCCTCGGGGCGCTAGCCGCCTGGAGCCGGAGAGCCTGCGGGCAGCTTGCAGGTCTGGGCGCTGCTGAGAGGAGGCGCCAGTGCCGCCGCGGCAGACAGCTTCCAGAGCTGCCTCGGGCTTCCCCAGAGGCAGGGAAGGTGTCTGGCATTCCCATTTCGTCAGGAGTTTTCCAGTTTCTTATGATCCACACAGTCAAAGGCTTTGTGTAGTCAACGAGGCAGAAGTAGATGGTTTTTGAAATTCCTTTGCTTTTTCTGTGATCCAGTGGATGTTCGCAATTTGATCTCTGGCTTTTCTGCATCCAGGTTATACATCTAGAAGTTCTGGTTCACATACTACTGAAGCCTGGCTTGGAGAATTTTGAGCATAAATTTGCCAGCATGTGAAGTGAGTGCAATTGTGCGGTAGTTTGAACATTCTTTGGCATTGCCCTTCTTTGGGATTGGAATGAAAATTGACCTTTTCCAGCCCTGTGGCCACTGCTGAGTTTTCCAAATTTGCTGACGTACTGAGTGCAGCACTTTAACAACATCATCTTTTAAAATGTGAAATAGCTCCACTGGAATTCCATCACCTCCGCTAGTTTTGTCCGTAGTGATGCTTCCGAAGGCCCCCTTGCCTTCACACTCCAGGATGTGGGCCTCTAGGAGAGTGATCACACCATCGTGGTTATCCGGGTCGTCACCATCTCTTTTGTGCAGTTCTTCTGTGTATCCTTGCCCCCTCTTCTAACGCTCTTCTCCTTCAGTTAGATCCTGACTATTTCTGTCCGTTATTGCACCCATCCTTGCATGAAATGTTCCCTTTGCAGCTGCAGTTTTCCTGAAGAGACTTCTAGTCTTTCCCACTCTATTCTTTCCCTCCACTTCTTTGCGGTGTTCAGTGAAGAAGGCTTTCTTATCCCTCCCAGCTATTCTCTGAAACTGCATTCAGCTGGGTGTGTCTTTTCCTCTCCTTTGCCTTTTGCTTCTCTTCTTTGCTCAGCTGCTTGTAACACCTCCTCAGACAGCCACCTTGCCTTCCTGCGTTTCTTTCTCTTGGGGCTGATTTTGGCCATTGGCTCCCGTACCGTGTTCCAAACTTCCGTCCAGAGTTCTTCAGGCACCATCAGATCTAATGCTTGTCACCTCCACTGTGTCATCATAAGGGATTTGATTCGGTCATACCTGAATGACCCAGTGGTTTTCGTACTTTTTTTCAGTTTAAGACTGAACTTTGCAGTAAGGAGTTCATGACCTGAGCCACAGTCAGCTCCCGGTCTTGTTTTTGCTGACTGTGTAGAACTTCTCCATCTTTGGCTGCAAAGAATAGAATTGGCCCGATTTTGGTGTCAATCATCTGGTGGTGTCCATGTGTGGAGTCGTCTCTTGTGTTGTTGGAAAAGAGTGTTTTTGCTATGACCAGTGTGATTTCTTGGCAAAATTCTGTTAGCATTTGCCCTGCTTCATTTTGTGCTCCAAGGCCAAACTTGCCTATTACTCTAGGTATCTCGTGACTTCCTACTTTTGTATTCCAGACCCCTGTGATGAGAAGCACATCTTTGTTTGGTGTTAATTCTAGAAGGTCTTGTAGGTCTTCATAGAACCTGTAGTGGTTGGAGCATAGACTCGGATCACTGTAAGGCTGGGTGGTTCAGGATGTGCCATGTTTTATGTAGCCAGGCTCTTATGTGTGGGCCTTTAGTTTGTTCTTGTTCAGTTCAGTTCAGTCGCTCAGTCGTGTCCGACTCTTTGCGACCCCATGAATCGCAGCACACCAGGCCTCCCCGTCCATCACCAGCTCCCGGAGTTCACTCAAACTCATGTCCATCGAGTCCGTGAGGCCATCCAGCCATCTCATCCTCGGTCATCCCCTTCTCCTGCCCCCAATCCCTCCCAGCATCAGAGTCTTTTCCAACGAGTCAACTCTTCGCATGAGGTGGCCAAAGTACTGGAGTTTCAGCTTTCCAGGGTTGATCTGCTTCAGAATGGACTGGTTGGATCTCCTTGCAGTCCAAGGGACTCTCAAGAGTCTTCTCCAACACCACAGTTCAAAAGCATCAATTCTTCGATGCTCAGCCTTCTTCACAGTCCAACTCTCACATCCATACATGACCACAGGAAAAACCATAGCCTTGACCAGTCGGACCTTAGTCGGCAAAGTAACGTCTCTGCTTTTGAATATGCTATCTAGGTTGCTCATAACTTTTCTTCCAAGGAGTAAGCGTCTTTTAATTTCATGGCTGCAGTCACCATCTGCAGTGATTTTGGAGCCCCCCAAAATAAAGTCTGACACTGTTTCCACTGTTTCCCAATCTATTTTCCATGAAGTGATGGGACCGGATGCCATGATCTTCGTTTTCTGAATGTTGAGCTTTTTTCGCTCTCCTCTTTCACTTTCATCAAGAGGCTTTTTAGCTCCTCTTCACTTTCTGCCATAAGGGTGGTGTCCTCTGCATATCTGAGGTTCTTGCTGTTTCTCCCGGCAATCTTGACTCCAGCTTGTGCCTCCTCCAGCCCGGCGTTTCTCGTGATGTGCTCTGCGTTGTCCTCGTTGGTTTGATGTTATAACTAATGTCACAGTGAGTAGCCTTGTGCATCTGTGGGGTTAGGGGGAGACTGTTCTATTTGGGGGGTTGGAGAGGTATCATTAATGTGAATTCTTACATGTCCGATAGGAGAAGCTTGAGGCTGACAGATGCTAACGGGACCGGGTCCCGGAACAGAAGGGCAGCTGGGCTCCCGGTTGCCTTCTCTGAGCTGTGGCCTGTCCTCCTGCCCTCCAGTCTTTAAGCCTCTGTTGTCCTCTCTGCTGTCGTTTGTCTCTGTGAGTGTGTCTTCTTTAACGTCTTGCTGCCAGCCCTCTCACCTTCTGAGATGGACCACACTCTGTGTGTGGAGCGTTCCTCTCCAAATATCACTTTGTGTCTGGAAGCCGAGCTTCTTGGAGTCCTGCGCGCGGGGGGATCTCAGCTGCAGGACCATGGCTCCATATCCTGCCTGGGTTCCACGTCTCACGAGCTCACTGCTGTTAACAGTCACTGGGTGGGACTCACCCGATTCAGGAGTCACCTCGTAATGTCAGCAGGAGCTTCACCTTCACTCCGTCGGATTGTTTTTTAACTAGTTTGGCTGGTAAACTGTCTTTGCGGTTCTGTCTGTTAACCTTCACAAGGCTCACTGCAGAGAAGACAAGCCCTTATCGTCTGGGAAGGGGCTGCCAGGCTCCTCACAGCCTGCAGCCTGGCAGCAGCCCCAGGATGGGCGGGACAGATGCGTCTTCCAGCTACAGGCTCGCTGAACACTAAGTGACAGGACCTGTGGGGAGGCCGCGTGCCTGTGAGGAGTGAGTGCTTGCAAATGGCTCGTCCTTCGCCGTTCGGGTGGCCTCCTAAAGGCCGCGCCTTTCTACAAACCGAAAGGAAGTCTGTCCAGAAAAAGAGCCAGCTCTGACCAGTTGTAAGCAGACCAGACGGGTCATAGGTCCGCAGTGCTCCCGCAGGCTCGCGGCTCCGCCCCTCCCCCTCCTCCCCTCAGTGCTCCTGCGTGCTTGCGCCTCCGTTCTTCCCCCTCCTCCCTCAGTGCTCCCGCGCTCGCAGCTCCGCCCTCCCCCTCCTCCCTCAGTGCTCCCGCGTGCTCGCGGCTCCGTCCCTCCCCCTCCTCCCTCAGTGCTCCCGCCTG